>NC_137471.1:3552785-3772313 GCF_964235325.1 Thermobia domestica
GCCTTCTACAATAATTTTAAATGAGTGCGGTAGGCACGCGAACGCATACGCATGCGCAGTAAATACTCAAATACGGGTGAGGTTGAAATAAAGCTACATCTGTTGTTAAATATTATATTTATTGCGTTTATTATCACAAAATGCAGGATAAATTCAGATATCTTTGTGACGTTATTATTTTAGTAGGGGTTATATTGCGATAGGATACTAGTGCAATGAGACCAACAACCAATCACTGGTCATCGACCCACTGGTACTCAGGTGGATTTGTTTACCTCTACTTTTTTCTAAGGCTGGAAAAAGAATAGACAGCTTTCGTCGTGGATTTGGCGTGCGTTGTTGCGCTTCAAATGGAGGAACTCAATGACACTTCGGGCTTTAATTTTGTTCATCATGCAGGTTGGTGTCTTCTACAGGCTGTGGAAAGAAAAATACTTTAGACACATAATTATTTTATATTTGCACAATTATGCATCGAAATGACACTGATTATGCACAAAAAGTTTCATGTAAATATCTGTGCTATAACTTCTTTATTATAATTAAAACTTTTGTATACCCCTTCGTACATGTTAAAAGTGATTTGGTTTAACTGTGTGAAACTAGGGTAGACTTCCAAACTATGTAAATTCAATATTCAAACTTGAAGTAGTACATCTATAACTATTGGTTGCAATACAGAAATAACATCTAAGATAGATTCTGTTCCTCGGACGCTGAATATATATTACCGTATTTTACGGACTATAAGACGCACTTTTTTTCTTCGAAAAAAATGCGTCCAAAATTTAGGTGCGTTTTATACTCGAAATTAATATTAAAATGTCCAGTCTTTGATTTAAAGTTCCCGCCAGTCTTAAAAATGGTCATATATTCGAAACTTATTTCTATCTGACAACATTGGATTCAACTGGCAGCAGCAGTGCTCCGACGCGATAAACATGAGTTGCGGGGATTCACAAACTTGCTAACACTGTCTCCCTTTCACTGCGCCATCACAAACCCAGAATCAGTGACTAGAATATACAGACCGTGAACTCTGCGAAACGGCATTTAAAAAAAAAAGCTTAAAAAATAAGGTGCGTCTTCTAGTCCGCAAAATACGGTACTACCACGTATCACTATAATCATAGAACTAACTGTCTCTGATATCGAGCCACAATTGTTCTGTTCTCTTGTCATGATATCCTTTATTCCTAACTTCATAACTTATTAGCCATTAGGACCGCGGTGGCTCAGTGGCGCGTTCCTAATGGCAGGAGTAGAGCGTTCTCCTCTGATGCATGGGGTCCCAGGTTCAATCCCAGCTCCCGCCAAGTGAACTTTGTGGTGGACAAGCACCGTGGGTTTCTACGGGGTTCTTCCGTTTCCTCCCACTTTCTTCAGTTCACCATTTCATTCATTTCTCATCATCACCGTCTCCTTTAGTCTAGCCAGCATAATCGTGGGACTTAAAAGATGTCATTTCATTTTTTTATTAGCCATTACAATCTCAATTGTCCATCAACAACAATCTAACATAGAATACTTCGTCTTCTTTTAAAGTTTACATAATTGGCGTTAAACTTAAGTTTCTGGGTGCCAACAATTTCAATTCCCAAGTTTTATCAAGGTGGGGTGTGTTTTGTAAGATCGTGTACGATTTGCATACCCAGTCCTTGTGATTGATTTTTTTATAGTAGTGTGTCTGTATGAACAGTCCTTCAATCAAGAAGCACTGCCGTCTAAAGCAGAAGACAGCGTGCATGTGATTGGCTGCTCATGATTTCATGTCTTTGAAAGCATTCCGCTGTTGCCACATCACTTCAATAGACAAAAGGCGTACAGCTGGGGAACTTTAGGGGTTCTGCTAAATTGCAACACAACATTAGCTATGCGTCCTTCCAGGTCAGCGAAGAGCTTTAGACTAAAACCTGTGACAAACATTTTGGCATTTCAGCTAAACGAATAAAACGCAAGCTCTGACGCGACGTTGCCGAGTGCTAAGGAGTGTGATTATGGCTAAGCAGACGAGCTACAGCGCCATCAAGTGGCAGAGGATAGACGTGGATGTGTACAAAATTAACGTGGCAATACCGCTGGCCTCTCATTTGCTAGCAGCATTTAAAGGGAACTTGAAGCGCCGCCTTCAAATGCCAAGATGTTTGTCTCGCCGTTTAGGTTGGGAGTAACAGCGGCGGAAGTACAAGAAAAAAGTCAAATGAAGGACGGAAATAGGAGTAAAAAAAAAAAAAAAAAAGCAGCAGTCATGTGTACCCCACGTGAAGAAGTTTGGTTTGTATGGCGTGATATTTTTTCAGTTAACATTGAAACTGAAAATGTAGTAGGTAGGTTAAGAATGGAGATCAATTGTAGAAAACTGATTCTATTATTGGTTTTGCTCTATAGCAATCAACGTTAAAATCGGAAATAATTCATTTCTGCGTCGTCCGGTTTGAATAGAGTGTCAACAAACAAGATGGTACCTATTCTTAGAAAGCTAAATCTGTTTCAGGAAACTATGTCTCGCCTTTACCGTTTTTTGATCCATGTAGATGTAGATCAACATTGAAACCAGAAGTTGTTGCGGATTTCTATCACTTCTATCTGGTTTTATCATAGAGTTAAGGATGGATATGAAATATTTTCTTAGGACGTTTGATTAATTACAGAAAACAACTTCTTGCTATCTATTACCGTTTTTCTCTGTAGCAGGATTTCTGAATCTGGGGGTCGCGAAGATAAACGGAAGATATATTTAGAATCTAATACCGGAAAGTATTGTTAAATGTTATTTTGAATTCTGTTCTGATAGGCATATATTTGCTTTTATGCATACTGTTAAGGCTGTTGCTACCTCTTTTTCAAGTCGAGTTTTCCCCTATCTAATAACATTGGAACTTTTTTCGAATTTTTCTCAGTAAGCAATGAACAAATCCCTACAAAAATTTGCATAGAGTCATGTCAATAATAAAGGATTCCTTATATGAGCTTATAATTTTACTAAAAGCTTCCAATTAACTTATTCATTCCCCCCTTTTTTTTTCATGTGAAGATTTGCAACAGTGCGATCTCTCTTTCTTCCTGTTTGTGTTAGCAGCGTGCGAGAAATTCGGGCTAGCCATTTAAAACAGGTTTTAAAACTCTGTCCATAACGCATCTGCGGAATGAATGTTTCTAGCCCTGTCGCCTTTTTCGAGGACAGATTTATGGCACTCAGGAAGAGTGGGCTCTCTTTATTTTCTTTGCTGAACCTATTGGTTTTAGTATATTCGTCCAGTCTTATTGGAAGTTTTTGTGGTTATTTTCAAACCTAGCAAGCACGAGGTGCCTCTTGCATCTCGTGTATTTCAAAGTCTTAGATTTAGTGATTGGTTATACAAATATAAATTAACAGACGGTTGTGATTCTAGATCAATCTCCTGTGTGAATTATTATTATTATTATTATTATTATTATTATTATTATTATTATTATTATTATTATTATTATTATTATTATAGGGAATCCGTGGAACAACACCCTGTAAGGAGCAGAGAATCTCGGTGCGGCTTTGACACTAGTAACCTAGTTAAAATGTGAGGTCACCACATCGGTTCTCCCTTGTCGGTAATGCTCGTTTCCCTGCCGCCTTTAGCATGGGAGATCCTTATTCGATTCCCGGCGGGAGCTCATGTGGTTCGGAATCCACGTTAATCAGTAGTCTCGTTTCATATAGCCTCGCTGCTGAAAGGGACGTTAAAATCAATTCATTGTTTCCGTGCCGACACCAGCTGGGTTTTCACATTGAATACACTAGCGCTCTTTCACTTTTGTAACCTCACGGAAACAGGTAAACCAGTTAAGGTAGAATTTTGGACTAATAATTATAATTATAATATGTATCGCTTTAACAACTTTGAATACTATTATAGAATTTTTATGCTATATAGTAATCATTTTTTTTACCACATGCGAAGAAAATTTAGAAATAAACCTTTTGTTACACAAATTTGTTCTTAGCGTGAATGCTGTCGAATTCTATTCCTAGTGATGACAAATTTTTCAGTATTGATTCAGTATCGCGAATCAATTGGGAAATTGAGGAACTGACCACACATTACCCTTCTTACAGAGCGCATTTGTAGGAGAAAGTGAACTGTAGTATCAGGGATTCTTTTATTACACAAGAAAGACATCTATACATAATGAAATAGGTACTTTTAATGTAGATACAAATATCATTTTCTATTATTATAACTTTTCGAAATATGAATAGGGATTTATTTCTTGGTTACAGGATATAGTGTAACCTGATAATAATAATAACCTTGAAACTTACGCATTCTACACATGGAATATTTATTTCCAAACGGTGGAAGTGAAATTTTATATATGGCTACAACACATACAGTATTATACAAATAGAACAACATATATTATTAACAGAATAATTTTAATTTTATACATTATCTTTTGATGCTTCATTTTAAAATACAGGCCTTACTTTTTATTGAAGTACACCCGTTTGTCAATGTCATACTTATTCAACTAAAACATTTTCGCATGAGTATAAAAATATGTGATGGAATACTGTTTCATCAAGCTACCACATTAATGAAATTCGAGTCGAGACAAAAAAATATACAAGTTAAAATATACACACACATCAGCCAGAACATTATGACATCAGTCAGTATGTCCACCTTTGGCACGGATAACAACGGCGACACGTCTTGGTATGGACGCAATGATCCTTGGTAGATCGCTGGAGAGAGTTGGTACCACATATGCACACAGGTCACCTGATTCCCGTAAATTACGGGGAATGGGCGATGCGCTCTGACGTAACGTTCAATCACATCCCAGATGTGTTCGATTGGGTTCAGATCCGGCGAGTTGGGCGGCTAGCACATCACTTGGAACGCGCCCCTGTGATCTTCGAACCACTCTATCCCACTCCCGGCCTTGTGGCATGGTGCATTATCTTGTCGAAAAATGCCACTACCGTTGGGAAACATGGTCGTCATGAAGGAGTGTACGTAGTCTGCAAACAGTGTGACGCCTGGGCCGTTGTGGTGCCTTGCTCGAGCTCCACTAGACACATGAATGCTCCCAGAAATTGGTTTCAAAACTGTTCCTGAGTGAATACTTTCTTCAAAATAATATTACAAATTATAGAAAGATTTTCGAGACATTAGAGTCGAGTCGAGATTTTTACGAACAGTCTCGACTCGACTAGTGTCTCGAATCGAAAATTCGAGTCGAGAAATAAGTTTGTCTCGACTCGTCTCGAATTTTACAAAGTGTGTCTCGATTCGAATTCGAGTCGAGATTCGAGACATGTCTCGACTCGTGCGCATCCCTAGCTAGTGCCGTTTATAGCTTGTTTCGAGTGTTATTTATGAATACACTTAGGGTAAACTTTCTGCTTAAGTACAAGGAAGCCCGTTGGGGATGATTTGAACGTGGCAAGTATATAACATGCTATTACCCAGAAATCACATCTATCGTAGGGGAACGTGGGGCATAATGGGGAAGCTAAGATATTTGCCTTTCTAAATTGGTAACCAATATCTCAATTGCAGTAATTTTTCTGCGGTAGACACGTTGGACATTTATTGTGATATTTCAACCAGCCAATCCTTTCAAAAATATTGTTTTGCACCTTTTTGCTTAGCTTATTCCAAAAATGGCTCTTTTCCCCATTATGCCCCCTACGTGGGGCATAATGGAACATTGGATTCAGTCAACCCCATTATGCCCCTACCCCATACTGCCCCGTACACTATTACATCTATAATATCCAGATCTAATATAGACTTATCATAAAACAACAATATATGATTACTATTATACAACACAACTTGAATTTTATGAAATATTTATTAGACTCAATAATCAAATATAACAAAAGATGAGTACTCTTTTTTTTAAAAAAAAAAATGTTGATAATTACTTCAAAAGGTACATTCTGAATTAGGCATTATTAAGAAAAAGAAAAAATGTGATCATTGGGAATTGTACTACAAAGTTTATGCAGATTACATCGAATTATTGTCAGTTAAATCTTAATATTTCCTTGTATCAAATCAACATAACCAAATTTTGAAAATTTAGCATGAAGAACTTAAACAAAACTGCGCAAATGCAATCCCAGCATTAACAAGAAATGTTTCGAGCTGGATAGTAAACTACACAATCGATACTCTTACGGGGCATAATGGGGTAATGGGGCAATATGGGGTGATTGCAATACCGTTTTGCCCCACCCCGTTTTGCCCCAGATGAGTTGTAGTGTTAAATCAACGAGTATCTCTGTTATAACTTACAATCCGTAGACCTCAAAAACACACAACAAACACAGAAGAAATATTCTTTCAACATATCAATAGTTTAAAAGTGTGTAATAAATAACTTGCCTTACCTTGACCGAAGTAAAATCCCAATCGTTATATGCCATAGAGCGAAAACAAAGAACTGACACACAGCACTGTTCCTTTTCAACTGATAAGAACGCTGCTCAAGCGCAACAGCCCTTCGTCCTTGAGTATTTTGTTTAGGTACTTATCGCTAGATTTCAGTTAATTACAGTTCAAAAAATACCGATACCCCGTTATGCCCCCCTACCCCGTTATGCCCCACGTTCCCCTACATCCTTTTTTCAGAGTTTCATTTCTTCCGCGTATAACGCTACATGCAAATAAGATCTCTGGTTCAAGGAAAATTCGAAACACCATCTAAGTAGCAAAGTACGTAAACCAGCGATCCCTACTGTGAAACATTTAAACTTTTGATAGATAACCAACAAGGAGCTATGCTGTTAATTTTTTTATTTCGTTTTGCAATATGAACTGGCCCTTATTTGTTATAAATTTCCTGAGTTTTCCAGACGGAATTGTCTTCCAATAAGAACATAATAGGTTATCTAAAGCTCAATAAATCCATTTCAACTGGAATACAAAATTATTTGCAATGTCGTATAATATTGGTAACGTTATGTTCAAAAATCACTTACAGTTAACATAGAAACCAAGGAACATTGCTAACGTTTCTCGTATTTTTGGGAGAATTAGTTTTAATGAGCAGCTTTTCCCTCTTTCTACCTTTGATTTATTGACCTTTGAAAACAACAGTAATAGATGTTCTTCTCGTACAAGGTTTTTAAGAGATGAAGAAAATATTATACCGTGTGCCCAATATAAACATAAATAGGAGCCCAAAGGTAAGGAACACCCGAAAATGAGACTGCTTCAATGCGGCCGAATTCCAAGATAGATAGATAATCAATTTACACGGTAGCATGTAATGCATGTCTTGATCAATGAGAAAATGAAACTTCTACAAAACTAAGGTCAAGTTGGGCAAATGGCCAATTTTAGGGTTACCATATTCTGAAATGTCAAAATGTGAACATACTTCTACGTGTACTCCCCTCCTTACCTGGGTAATATGCGGAAAGCTTATACTAAACACAATAGTAAGAAGTAGAGTTGAGTTGAGTTGATTTTAGTTTAGCGTCCCGTTTAGCAGCGAGGCTATATGAGACGTGGTCCTACTGATTAACGTGGAATCCGTACCACATGAGCTCCCGCCGGGAATCGAACCCGGGTCTCCCACGCCAAAAGTAGTAAGAAGTAGAGTCCCGGTGTGACTAGAGTTAGCCATGTTCAAGACAACGAAACAATTTTGTCAGGAAATGTATGTGCAGGGGTGTAGCCAGCAGGTTTGTGTAGGGGGGGCCCGTCGTTTTTGAGGGGGGGCCAGCTACAATGTACAAAGCCAAAAAATGTATTGCTGCTAGTCTGCAAAACTAAAAACACTATTTTAGCTTCTTCTTCTTCTTCTTATTATTATTATTATTATTATTATTATTATTATACATAAATTATATTCAAGATAGTTTTTATTATGCTTAATCCAGAACTACTGCCTGGGACCAAACGCTATACTTTTGTGCATAACTATAAAGGTAACCAAGAAAGTTCTGTCCCTTTTCGTGGAGGTCTGTGTTCAATTGGACCTCACATCGTGAGTTGAATGCGAGTGGAGATAAGGCGAAGGTCAGTTGTTGTTGTAGGTATATCCAACATACTACCTGGTTGTGGCAATTCAGACACACCGTGAACTTGCATAAAGACAGAGGGAACATGGGACTTCCACAGAGCGTCATAGGAGCATGTATGCTGAACGAGTTCAAATGGAGGTCAAACGCCGCTGTAGCGGGACAGAAGATATGCCAGGCCTTTGGTGAGGGTGTCGTGATGACGCAGACATTGCAGCGATGGTTTAACAAGTTTAAGGACGATGACGAAACACCCGAAAACACCACGTGCCAGAAGACCAACACATGTACAAAGAGGAACTGGGACTACAATTCAGGGTGTGGAGAAACCATTCGGCAGCACATCCATCAACTTGTGAAGCACTACAAGTTGGGTCGATGGGTCTCTCATATTTTGACTCCGGGTCAGAAGGCAACGCGGCAGTCGCCTGTGTTTATTTACTGTTTCGGAGTCATTTCTGGACAGGGCGTTAACATGTGATAAAAAGTGTGTCCTATACGAAGCTCCACGGCGTCGTCATCATTGGTTAGTGTCCCATGAAGCGATTTCAAAACAACCGAAACCAGCACTGTACCAGAAGAAGGTCCTTCTGTGTGTTTGGAGCATCGTGCATCGGGAACTGCTACCAGCTGGTCAGAGTATCAATGCAACTGTGTAATGTCAGCAGTTGAGCTGTGCTCAACAAAAACTCAAAACTCTGGTGCCATCACTTCTGAATTGCAAATGTGTCCTCGTTTACGGGACAACGCTAAGTCCCACGTGGCTAGGATGACTCAGGACACCATTTTTCGCCTTGGATGGGAAACAATATTGCAACCACTATATTCCCAGCGTATTGCACCGTCCGATTATCATCTGTTCCATTCTTTGGACAATCGCATTAGAGGACGCCATTTCAAATCCCTAGTAAAAGTCCAAAATGCACCTGATACTTTCTTCGTTTCACGCCCACCACGTTCTACCGCGATGGATTCCATGGCCTTCCAGAACGTTTTCAGAAGGTCGTCGATGCTGATGGGGACTATTTTTCGTCTTCCAGGTTAGGTGACATATCGATGTTCGAAGGCGGTGGGTGAAAAAGCAACAACACGTTTCTTGGTTACCTTTATATTTAAATTTAAGACATTGTATACAGAACCTATCTACACAAGATTGATTTTCTTTGAAATTTCACTTAATTTCTTTACGGTTTCCTGAGAAATATACTTATTTATTATTCGTGACTAAAAAAACATAATTATTTTATTACACTGACGAGGAAACGGTCTTAAGTGTAAACAACCGATTTGGCTGGGGTCCGGATATGTGTTACGGGAGACCAAAGTAGGAGACACGTATTTTGGCGTTTGGGCCCATACGCAGAAACTTCCGAAATTTGGGACCCCAAAGTGGCCCTACATGCTATAACTAGGAAGCGAATGACGTTACTTGTACACAACCGATTTGGCTGGGGTCCGGATATGTATTACAGGAGACCAAGGTAGGAGGCACGTATTTTGGCGTTTGGGCCCATACGCAGAAATTTCTGAAATACGGGGCCCTAAAGTGGCCCTACATGCTATAACTAGGAAGCGAATGACGTTACTTGTACACAACCGATTTGGCTGTGGTCCAGATATGTGTTACGGAAGACCAAGGTAGGAGACACGTAATTTGGCGTTTGGGCCCATACGCAGAAATTTCCGAAATACGGGGCCCCAAAGTGGCCCTACATGCCATAACTAGGAAGCGAATGACGTTACTGGTACAGAATGTTGGCTTGGGTTGGAATGTTATAATATATCCAAAAGTATGAGACTTGTGTTTGTTGTTAGGTCCCACAAAAAGAAATGTCGAATGTACAGGGTCCGATATTGCTAGATTTTCAATAAGGCCATGAAGTTGGCGTATGTGGTACCAATGCGATTCTGAACAGATGTTCAGCTGGCACGAGCCGTCGAGGGGGATCTGCTGACGACAAGGGTGTCATCGGAGCGAAAGAATGTTTGCGTTTTTCACTTGTATTTCTAACTTCATGGCCTTATTGAAAATCTAGCAATATCGGACCCTGTACATTCGACATTTCTTTTTGTGGGACCTAACAACAAACACAAGTCCCATACTTTTGGATATATTATAACATATTCCAACCTAAGCCAACATTCTGTACCAGTAACGTCATTCGCTTCCTAGTTATGGAATGTAGGGCCACTTTGGGGCCCCGTATTTCGGAAATTTCTGCGTATGCACCCAAACGCCAAATTACGTGTCTCCTACCTTGGTCTCCCGTAACACACATCCGGACCCCAACCAAATCGGTTGTGTACAAGTTACGTCATTCGCTTCCTAGTTATAGCATGTAGGGCCACTTTGGGGCCCCGTATTTCGGAAATTTCTGCGTATGGGCCCAAACGCCAAAATGCGTGTCTCCTACTTTGGTCTCCCGTAACACATATCCCGACCCCAGCCAAATCGGTTGTTTACATTTAAGACCGTTTCCTCGTGAGTAGAAATAAAAGAGAGAGCGAATGAAACCCAAATTGAATAAAAGCATTGTTTCTCACCGAATTTTCCATCCTCTATGTCTTTTAAAACACTTGTTAAAGCATATAAAAATACACTGTACTTACAAATCAGTTTAGTACTTTGTTTTATGGCTGTATTTGTAGTACCTTGTTAAAACGTTTGTCTTCAAACTGTCAAATATAAATCGCAGTAAATTGTGTAATCTGCTGTCACAAAAAGTATCCTATTTTTCGATCGGTATAAGGAAGAGATACTATACTATTTTTCGATCGGTATGGAAAAACAATATTTCTCCATACTATTTTACCATAAATTATTAATTGTCAATAAACTTTGTTACTTTTAAATGAATGAAGCGAGATAATTTTACTATAATGTTTTAAAAGTTGGTCATTTGGGGGGGCCAGGAAACCATTTGGGGGGCCCGGCCCCGATGGGCGCCCCCTTGGCTACACCCCTGTGTATGTGGATGGAAATTTTAACTCTCAAAATGCGGACATGTCTGTAAAAATGCTAATGTATGGTAACCTTACCCAACGTACTTAGAGATGTGGGCAAATTAACAGTTTTATTTCTGTAATATGAAATTTGTGGTAGTTTCCATTTAGTTTCTTGGAGTTTAATTAGTATAAAAGTGCGGATTTTTTTTTTTTTTTTTTTGCTTTGCTTTTAAAATAGTATACGAAGTTGTGACTATAACTCCAAAGGCAGTTATTTATACATATGCAGTAATTTATATTATGCATGAAATATGATGATAATGCATTTGATATTTGTTTCAGGTGGAAAGAAAAGACAAAGAACAGTTACCGGATACAGATATAGTGATTATACATAAAAATCTGCTCCTAGAAACGCTTTAGTAAATAACGCTGTTCAATATAGATTTTCTAATGGAGTTATGAATAATCATTTTTGGACAATTTTAGAGTGCTAAACACGAAAATAGCACTGAAAAAGCGAGATTAGTTTTTGTTTTGAATTGTCGCGGAGAAAAGGGTGAATCTAAAAATTACACTATTCTCCAAACTTTAGTAGGTACCGGTATTGTGTAACGGAGACATAAGCAGACATTATTGGATAAGGGTGCTGAAGACGAAAATGGCAAAAGGGTTTCTTGTTTTGATGTTACAGAGAAAAGGGAGGAAATGGAAATAATGGAAGGTTTATGTATTTTTACGACTTTCATGTGGGAACTTCACAAATTCTGCACATTTTTAAAGCCACGCATATTATGGCCTTTGTATTATTTTTATAGGTTTTGTATGCCATTTTATTCAAAAAAGTTATAATAATAATAATAATAATAATAATAATAATAATAAAGTGATATTCGTTTCGTATACACTAAAAGTATCTTTATTCAATAGAGACAGTTCGCTTCTAATTGCTTACAACTGTCTATCCATGAACGGGGGAAAAGCTAATGTAAAAGAAGAATGGATTTGTTTTCATTGTTTTTATTTCTTTTTTTCTGCTTTCAGCAAAGAAAACGTACTCCAACGCCTCCTCACTGAAATGCCATAAATATGTCATTCTTGAAAAGGGTCCCCTCGCAGCTGTGGACAATCCGCAACCTACTAGAAGAGAGAACCGAGTGTCGTCAATGCGTTGTTGCGAATCTTCACATGATAAAAAAGGGGGGAATGAATAACTTAATTGGAGGCTTTTAGTAAAATTATAAGCTCATATAAGGAATCCTTTATTATTGACCTGAGTCCATGCAAATTTTTGTAGGGATTTGTTCATTGTTTACTGAGAAAAATTCGAAAAAAGTTCCAATGTTATTAGATAGGCGAAAACTCGACTTGACAAAGAGGTAGCAACAGCCTTAAGAATAAAAACGAAATAGGTCTACTAAATATTTTCAACAGGTGCAGAGTTGTTTAAAAATCAATTTAAATGAAAGAGCTACGATATGAAACTAATGAGAACTGCATATTGAAATATCAGAAAAATACAAATGCAACAAAACGTGCATATTGAAATACAATTAAAATTGAAAGCTAATGAGATACTTGAGCAGGGTGTGATTTCATTAGTGCTGCAATGCCCGGTTCAATCTTCGTGCTGCACATAATCAAGTCATTTTCAACTGGTAAGCGATTTCTTGTCTTTGTTTTAATGCTTACCATGGAAGAAAAACCACTTTCACACCAGCAAATGGAATACTTACTCTAATGCAGCAGATACAAGATTAGGATATTCTTCTCTCCTCTTCAGCCAAAACTTGCTCAAGTCTTCGTTACAGAAAACCAGTTGGTTGCAAGGACTTGTCGCGTGATAATTCTATTAGCCTGTCAAGAAGTTGTGGACTTAGATCAGCTACTTTGATGGCCTCTTCAATAAAGGGGTTTAATATCCGTTTTGAATCAGCATTTTCATCGTAAGGAATATTTTACTGTTACTGTATCCACTGTATACAGCAAATGAATTTTACTAAATAGAAATAGATGGATATCGTGAAATCTCATCAACAGGTACATTTAAAATCCCACACAAGCTTATTACAAACCAAAAATTATAAGCGGCTCGGTGGCAAGAGGATGTATTAAAATGGGGATCATGATAGGAATTAGGTTGAGATCCACTGCTCTATGGTGATCAACCTGAAAACGGAAATGGTTGATTTCCAACACTTCCGGTTTGAATATCACCTGCATCAGCGAACTCGATTCCTAATTTTTGATGCTTTATATCAGGACGCAAAATTTCAAAGTCAAACGCACTCACCAATCCAAAAATGATAATCGCCAATATCTCTCACATACAAATTACAAGAGCCTAGAGATGCGCACGAGACAAGATTTGTGGCTGTCTCGTCTCGAAAATGTGCTGTAAACGTGATGGCTTGACTCGAAAAATATATATTTCTCTATTGGAAGAGCCGTGTCTCGACTCGAATTTTGTCAAGAAAATTCTGTCTCGACTCGTCTCGTACGCATCTCTACAAGAGCCTACCCACACTTACTGGCTTTGGTTTGACAAAGAAAAAGATTGCATTAGGGCATAAAATTTCCGTTGTGGAGACTTCACATTCCATGTTTTCTCTCACTAAGTGACGATTATTTTCGTGCGAAACAAACTTCGCAGCCCTGTGAGTTTAGGCAGAAACCGTTCCTACTAAACACTAATCGCCAGCTCTAAATTTCTAGTCGCCAATGGCGATCTGGCGACCAGAAATTTTGTACCCTGCTCTATATCCTGTTCAAAATCCATGGTGATCCATCAAGAAAAGTTGAAATTTTCTGTCGGCCGGACGTGCGAACAGACAGCTAAATAGTTAAAGGAACTTTTGTAACCAAACTCCGTATTAGCTATATCATAGGCCAAATACGTCGTTATCAAACCTCATCTTTTCTAAATAAAACTTTTGTGTTGTGTATAAGCATATACGACACGGAACAATCTCGTCGCCCTTTGCTCATTATACATACGCAGATCATCACCTCCAACCCAAGGTGACAGAGGATGTTTGACAGAGACAACTGTTGTGGGCATGTCCTGTTAGGAAGCATTGCCAATGTTCTTCTGCACGCTGCAATTATGTAATGCTATAAATGAACGAACTCTGACGTAAGTGGTTCTGAATCTCTTACTTTGAATTCACAATACTGCTTTAAAATTACTTCAATTGCCCTTTCTAAATTTGCTGGGAACTTAATGAGAAGTGAAATTTCTGTTTAAAGAAAAACCTTCAACATATACAAAGTATAAATTGCATGAAATAAAATGTTAGACACATATACATGTAATAAGACACAGGCTAATGCGTCATTGAAATTCCAGTGGCTCTGTGTGCATACATGCATTTTCAGTTTTTTTAACTGGCATCAAGAAAAAGAGGAGGTTTTTAATTCGACCCGCTTGTTCGAAAAATTAAATAAAAGAATAATAACAGGCTTCAAAAACACATTAAAAATAGGGAAATATTTTTTAAAAATATTAACAGACTTTCACAAAAGCGCTAAAAAAAGCAAAAAATAATAAAAGCGCTAAAAAGCAAAAAATAATAATAGAACTTAAAAGTAGAAGATAATTCACTACTATTATCTTCAAAAAAATTGATATTTTCTGCTTTTTTAAAAACACTTATTATTTTCCACTTTTTACCGCTTTTGATGAGGTCAGTTTATATTATTATTATTTTGTTTTAAATTTATATTAGTTAAAGAAAGATATATATGCACGATTAATGCCGGAAACTATAGTAGGAATTTTAGAGGATTGTGAGGGTAAAAACATACCGAAGATACCTCGCGGTCACTACCTCGATTTCTAAGTCTCGATGGATGAAGGGGGCACATAGCAAGGAAATCGCACCCTCGCTGTAAGTTCTCAATTTGAGGAGAAATATTACTGTGACGCGTGTGAAATTATTCCGTTAGTGCATAAAAATCATTGTGAAGAAATGCCCTCTTTCAGCACTCAGGCAAGAAACATTTCCCAGTAAAAAAAAAAAAAAAAAAAAAGGTATATCATCAGGTTTCGAGGTGGAGGGGGTAATAACTTCACCGAATGAAGTTGCGTCACTGCAATTTCATTACTTGACGTTGTCTCCGTATGAATACGTGCCTGTCTTTACAAGTATTTCTTTACCTTATATCAGTAACGAAATTAGAATAAATTATTCTTTATTAATCGCGGAATTGGGGTGGTGGTGAAGTTTTTAAGCATAGATATAATTAATACTAGCTTCTTTTTTTCTTCAGAAATTCCGGTATTTAGGGACTCCAGCCCGCCACTGTCTTACATAATACTAAGCTACAGTATAATTCTCAAATAAATATGAATAACTTATCTGACATTCCCATTTGAGTTGCTATTTTCTTCCATTCTCTATTTAAAAGTGCGTATTATGATATTTGTGCTTATCCGATATTATTCGAACATTTCTCATTAGTTCTAGTAATATGTCTTTAATAATCGAAGTGCAGCAAAACCTCTTGAGCATAGATATACACAATCCTCTGCAGACGAAATTCTGAACAAATGAAGATTTTATTCCATGCAGCGCTTCAGGGAGAATCAATAACATGATATACAGCGATGCTTCCACTGAACATCGATGTATAAATAAACTCGGTTGTTCATAATCACGACCAGTAATTCACCACCGCGATCGACTTCTTGGTCGCGATGTAGCGTACATCTTCGGCATGCGTTTACTCATTTGAATTCATGGGTTTGTGCCATTATCGAGGTAGCGACCGCGAATTAAACTTCGACCTCGATCGCGAAGTATCTTCGGCATGTCTTTACCCTTACGATTCAAATTGTGTTACCCACCAGACTAGAGTTGCCACGAGAAATCGGCTACATTTTTAAATTCCAGAAACATGGCAGGTCTCACCTAGTTTTCGAAACTAGGCAACACTAGTTCACTCAAAAAAGTCTTAAACCTTACATAATTCATATCAGTAAATCTAAAAATTATAAAGTGATTGTGTGAACACAATAAAAAGCATTTATTATTGTTTAAGGATACACAAGTCATTAAACAATATAATCCAATAATAAATTTGGTTTAAATATTGTTATATTACATCCCTTTTTGGACTTCTTGTGACGCGAAAGGATTCTAGTAACTTCTAGAAGAAATCAAGGTATACATTTATAAAATGAATCTAGAAAATGTCTTCCGAGAATCGAATCGGCCGACGAGACGTGTACAAAATTTTCGAAATAAATCGAGAAAACATTATTTCTCGTTTCGTCTTGTCGGCAGCACTAGAGTCAAAGTTCAATATTTCCTGTAAAGATAAAGTAGTAAGCAAATACTTTCACATCTTGAAATTTAGGACGTAATTTCTTTATAAAGTTTATAGTTATAGCGTCTTCCTATATAGTACACTAGGGAGTACTGAAGCGTAGTTGCTTGTCATTTACTAGAAAAATTGCATCCGTTCTAAATGCGACGCAAGATATTTTCTTGTGCGAAAGCTGATAAGGATTTGATGAATCGGGAAGATAGGAACAAATCGCATGCGATAAAGAACTGCAAAATCACATAATGTAAAATGAACTTAGATATAGCAGCCATTCTCCGTAAGCTGCGTTGTGATGGACGTTATGATGTCCCTGCGTTTTCTCTGGATACTCACACGTTTCCTTCCGCATTTTCATTACACCAATTGTCATTCTCTTCCATCATCATACACTTACCTTAATAATTGTCTCTCTTCGCCTAAAGGCATAATCGTGGGGCTTTAAACTTAATTTCATTTCGATAAGTTGAGTAAATCGAAATTCGGTTGAATGGATAATAAAGTACATTTAAGTTCAACTGAGTGCGGGTTCGATTGGGAAACAGGTTAGTCTTCCCCCGTAAAGTGAATCCACACTAGCAAAGTATGCTTTCAGTGAACTTCGGCATCACAGAAAGTAAAAATCAAAGAAAAGAAGTTTGGCTTGGAATTAACTGCATGCTTAACATAAGCTTAATATGCAAAACTTAATGTGATACCATAAATATTTAGTTTATAGCAGGAAAGCATAACATTATTATAAATTTAACGTTCAAAGCATTAATAATTGTTTTAGTAAAGTATGTAGTTTTTAAACGTAATACTGTATATATAAAGGCAGTGAAATACGGACATTTTATTTATTTGTAGTGCAGCCATATTTTCATTTTTATTTGTGTTGTGAATCTTTCTCTAACGGCATTGGAAGAGTTGTTTACAAAAAACCGTTTGTTGATGCAAGGCATTGAGTGTTTTATGTTTCAATATTGCGAATAAAATAAATCCAACACAAAGTTTCTTATATCGTAACAATAACATTGGAAGTGTAGATGAGAAAATCTTGTATGTTTAACCTTGTTTTTATAACTCAATGGAGAATCTTGTGCGGTTAACTTGTGTTCTTTTGCGCCGTATTATTGCATCTTCAGCTGTTTTTTGCGAGAAGTTGTATGAGAAATTGGAGATTCCATGTGGAGTTGTACTCAGGAAATTGACAACACCACAGTCTAAGATCAGGTTGCGTCATAAGGTAAAAAAAAAAAAAAAGTAAAGTGTATTAATTAATTTATTTAAAAGCTTCTTACCTCAGTCCTTGAGGCCAATTATTGATGGAGACAATCAACAAATAACATTACTGGGAAGGAAAGTTTGCTAGGACCTTAATATTTAAGAGTATTATTCCAGCATTCACGTGGTGAGACCGAAAATATATTTTTTTTAAAGCCAGGCCTGTTGTTCAATGGATTCGAACCTGGGATTTCCCGATTGCGAAACAGTTGCGCTAGCATTAGCCTATTTTTGTCTAGTAATATATATTTGTATGTATATATTAAATTAAATGTATTTAATAAATTAAAAATAGATTTAACATTGAATTAAATACATACTCATTGCAATCATTAATATGTGAAACTATACTGTAGACTTACTTTATCAGTGCAACCTCTCATTTTTAGTTACCTTCTTAATTGATGTCTGTTTACTTCCTTTGTCAGTATTGAATCTATGTAGCACTAGATCTACAGTTTACAGTGAAATTTGAATCACTGTAGTGCCCCCGAAGGATCTTTCACCAAGAATCGAACCAGAAACCGTGCATCGAGGTCGCGCACTGTAGCCACTACACCACCATCAGCTTTGTGCATATTTCATACGAGGCTCACTCCAAAAGTTTTGCAACACAAGAGAACTATATGATCTGCGAACAAGGGCGCCCATATTGTGGTTTCCAGGGGGGGCAAGTATATGCGACATTTCAAATATAGTCTCAAATTTAGCGGTAACTATTCTAAAAAAATATATTGGGTTTTCGATCTTCCGAAGTACGATTTTCTTTAGGGGGGGCGAGCGCCCCACTTTGCCACCCCTGATGGGCGCCCTTGTCTATGAACTAACCTTTCTACTTGTGTTCAAAGTAGTTCCCTGCGACAGCAAAACATTTGTTTAATCTCTACTGCCACTCTTGTCTTGGAGCTAATTGAAAAATTCCATGATCGACCCTTTAGTTTCGTCCCGGCAAGTGCTCTTTAAGGTTAAAGAAGAGCCAGAAGTCACACATGGCCAAATCATGTGAATAGGGGGGATGCAGAAGTCTTTTAACATGATGAGCCTGGAGATACTCCACTGTTTGCTTTGCAGTGTGCGAGGAGGCATTGTCGTGGTGGAAGAGTAAACCGCGGATTTTGAAGAAACTAAGAACTTGGGGTAAACAGACTATTGTGTAGCAGTTTGCTGTAGCCGTCTTCTGTTCCTGTAACCTAATAGCTACGACGAGACCAGTACTTCGGAAGAACACAGCGTACATTACTTCCTTCACTGCTCGCTGTTTTTCTTCTTTCTTTACAGTAGTTGGCGTCGGGTCATCTTCATGGATCCATACACGACTTTCGTGACGAGTGGGACAGTCATAAAACGGGATGTAGATTTCATCACCTGTCAAAATTTTAGGAGTCAGCTGGTCCACCTTGCTTTAACATATTTAGGGTTTCACGAGCAATTCTGACCCTCTCTGCTTTCTGGAAGTCGGACAATTTATGGGGTACCCACTGAGAAACTACCGTTTTCAGTTTGAAATACTCGTGTAAAATTGACGAGAAACCAATGCCAAGTACCTCCTCTATCATCGCATAGGTACACCTTGAAGCTTTAGAGACCATGTGTTGCACAGCTGCCACTAAATTCGGCGTTGTTGAACACAGAGGTCTTCCTTCACGGGCTTCCTCTTGCAAAGAGCTCCGACCCCTTTGAAAGATTTATCATCTAAACACTATTGTATATGATGGAGCGGTATCCCCAAACGCTGACATCAATCTTTGGTGACAGTCTTTCTCGTTTAGGCCAACGCGAAAATCGTAGTAAATCATGACTCGAAATGTTTCGCGTGAGAGCTCCATTCCAACCACACTTTTGATCACAATTATTACTCTTACACAAAACTAATAGATTGGACACTGCAGTTCCGTATGTTTTCAATACTACAGATGTCTCAGCTGTGACGAGAAAAAAAAATATTTGCTTTATCTCATAGTACTTGCGTATTGCAAAATATATGGATTGACCTTCTACATTTACAGTCCCTTCAGAAGCTGTTAACTTTAATCTATTTTAGAGATTTTATATTGAGGCAGTAATACTGTAACCGAACTTACCATGAAGCATGTTAATATTCTGGGAGCAAGCATTTGACGTCACAGCTATGAACTGCTGTCTAAGAGAGGCACATAGCACTTGAGAAGCGGTTGAAAATAAATGTTTTATGTCGCTGCCCAACCGGTTGAGCACTTTGCGAGCATTTGTATATGTAACTTTCAGTAAAATACGTAGTTATGCAATGCAATGACGACGTTGTTAAACAAATTAAGCACTTTGCAAGCGTTTGTAAGTTTCAATAAAATACGTAAATATGAAGTACAACAGCGTCTCTGCCGAGACGGTTGTGCAGTTTGAGTAATTACATCAGTAAAATACCTAATTAAGGAATGAAGTTATGTCCCTGACGAACCGGTTGAGCAGGTTCCTAGCCTTTGTAAGTAGCAGTAAAATAGTTAGTTACACAATGCGAACAGGTCGCTGCCAAATGATTGAGCGCCGTGCGAGTATTTGTAAGAAGGTAGTTAATTAAATACGTCGTCATGGAGTGCAGTAACCGCCGCTATCGAACCAATTGTCATTGTTGAGTTGACTGTGTCCATGCTTTAGACCGGCCGCGTATTGACCGGAGGATAGGGTTGCCAGATTTTGTAAACGAAAAATCGGGACACCAATCCCAGGCTATATATAAGGTCATGGGTTCCTACTCATTTGGTCAGAATCAATTGATTACCTGTCTTTTCTAGGTTACTGGTTACAATTGTTCATTTCATTCTATATACAGTTAACACAAATGAAGTCCCAGAAGAGATGTATAAAGAATGTGAAGAGGTAACAAAGGCCTGGCGTCTCTTATTCCGAATTCCGATTTGCTGAGATAATCTTTCTTGCAATCAGGTTGATTTTTTTCAATCTGAAGAACGAAAACCGGGACAAACAGGCGTTCCGAAAGCCTTTTTTCGGGACAGTTAATTCTTTCATTGAAAACCGGGGCTGTCCCGGAAAACTGGGACGTCTGGCAACCCTACCGGAGGAAAGCCAACCAAGTCGAGGTAGGACATGATGCGGAGAGAGAGCCTGAGTCCATTGACTGTGTGCACAAGGCACAATGTTGGGAGATACCTTTGTCTAGCATGTGCAGTACGAGGCTTTATTTCAATGCTTACAGCACTGAACCTCGGCTGGGATGTCCTGTCCTCTTGTCAATATACAGCCAGCGCTTTGAGTTGTGATGCGCAACGTGTTTGCTGTGAGCTCTTGAGTTGAAGACGTCTGCTGCATATGCATAGGGTATTTCATTGACTGTAGAAACCAAAGTGAAGTGCTTCTAAGGTAAAGGAATGCCCAATTATAATTTCTATGAGTTATCTAACTATCCGTATTTTGCCTTTGTTTTTCTTTCTTAAGTATAAACATTATTTTTACTCTCTCCAAAATATATTTCCGGGTATTATTCAGTCTGAATTGAGAATAAGATATTTTATATTCTATTCGAAAAATATTATCCTGAGGTCGATATTCGGACGCAAGAGGAACGGGAATGAAGAATAGTAGAAACTTTAATAACCAGTAACTCTACATTTTATACAGGTTACATTACATTGTAAGGATGATTAAGTTTAGGAGTCTTAGGTTGGCAGCCAGTAGTGTAGTGTTTAATATTTTGTAAAAATCAGTTGAATTATTTTGTAAGCATAAAAAAGAAAAAAATAATTGAATTGGTGGTATTATATTGTAGTTGGATACACTGAGTGTGAAAACAGTCCAATAAGTTAGTTGGAGAGGTACGATCCTAGTGTTGAGACGTCCATGCGACATTGTAACAATTGTAATAGCTAACGCCAAAATATACTTATTCAATATATTTAAGAGCAATAATTTAACACACAAACGTATTAACCCGTCCATGCGAGCTTTTATCATAGTGTGCTATCGAAAGAGATTTATATAAAAGGAGTTTAGTGGAGTCAGATTACAAAGGACATTATCCTTTCGATAAAGATGAAAAAGGAACATTGCTGTAGTGTTGTCAACGGCTCGAGCGGCTCGGCTCACGGCTCAGTCACCACCGAGTCGAGAAGTGAGCCGAACCAACAGCTCACCAAACTGAGCCGGCTCGAGCCCTCGCCTCACTTGAGCCGAGCCGAGCCGAGCCGAGCCGATGGCTCGCACCAACCGAGTCGGCTCGAGCCGATGGCTCACTTGAGCCGAACCGAGCCGATGGCTCACCTGAGCCGAGCCGGTGGTTCATCGCAACCGAGCCGAGCCGTGGCTCAGGGCTTGAGCCGACCTGGTTGGACGCAGCATCGTCCTGATTAATAACAAAGAGAAAAAATACAAGTTCGCCTAGAAATATTTTTTCAGTTATTGATAAATAGATGGAAGTGATGAAACAAGTCTAGATACACGACCTTAATAATAATACTTGTAGGCGTACTCGAAGTTTTTTGAATGATATTTACAACAGAGATCAAACTAGTGCCCACTGATTTAAGAGATTGATTAACAAATCTGTTACTACAAACTCAAATATAAAACATTTTGTTTGTCTTCACGTAATCCAACTTCGAAAATTGGGCTTTTGTTTTAGCATTTCGTAGCAAGTAGATAGCAACTTTAATTTAGTGTTGTCAACAGCTCGAGCGGCTCGGCTCATGGCTTAGTCACCACCGAGCCGAGAAGAGAGCCGAACCGATGGCTCACCTCAACCGAGCAGGCTCGAGCTGATGGCTCACCTGAGCTGAACCGAACCGAACCGAGCCGGCTCGAGCCAATGGCTCAATTGTACCGAGCCGAGCCGGTTGACATCACTAGCATGCAGGTCATGTAGTTCGAATAAAAGAAAGTAGGAACACATTCAAAAAATTTTAACTGGAAACCCAATTAAAAAAAAAAAGACAATTAGAAAGATCTAGGCGAGGTAGGAGGAGACTATTAAGAGTCTTCATCCCGGCGAAATTAAAATACCGCTAATTTTACAGTAATTAGATGATATCTTCAAATAGATACAAGATAATCGAAATGTGGAACAAGAGCGCCCTAGACAATATCATTTTACATGGGATACCGTTATCATAACTCACTTATCTGCTTTTGATTTCGAGCCATTTTGAAAATCGGCATTTATTTTCGCGTTTCTAAACGTCTGAAAACGGAAAGCTAGTAGGTGACTTGTGATAACGGTACCTCACGCAAAATAATATTGTCTAGGGCGCTCTTGTTCCACATTTCAATTATCTTTTATCTATTCGAAGATATCACATAATTACTGTAAAATTAGCGGCATTTTAATTTCGCCGGGAAGAGGCCTCTTAAAATGGATCTCGCAGAAATAGGAATACAAAGCAGCAGCTGGATTCCCTTGGCTAGGGACGAAAATCATTGAAGAGCTTTTCTGAATGGTATCGAATCTTTGGGTTCTATAGGCTATAGAGTTAGTAATTATGCAGCGGGAAGAGTACGTTGTTAGCAATATCACTTGCCATTTCCTGTCGTACTAATAAATAAATAAATAAATAAAATAAAACCGGAAATTTAAATAATCTATTCAACTAAACTCCAATTTTTCTACGAAACTAGTACAAAAATTGCGTTGAACTCAGCTCAGAAGAAATCGAGGTGCATATAGTTTTTCTTTGTACCATTAGTGGCTTTTACCGTAGTTGAACATGTCTTTTAAAGAGCGAGGCTCTATTGTATTTAGACCTATAGTATAGAATCGAGTCACACACATTTTCACCGAGAATCGAACCTGGTTTTCCGCAATCGATAGCGAGGATGCTAACTTTTTAGGTACATAAAACTTGTTATGACTACATTTTATGAGACGCTCTTTGTTGATTTCTGTTTCAGTCGTCCGTTCAAAATTTTATTCGACTCAAAAACGTACAGCCAGATTCGTTTGTAAGAACACTTGTTAAGAACCTTGGCACTAGATTCAAAGGTAGTGTGCCAAATATGCCAAGACAGAAATTTTTCAGTAATGAGAATATATTTTCCTCTTTGAACAGAAATTGAATGAAAAGGAAAACAAGAATGGCGTCATTGTTTTCCTCAAGAGCATTGATCAGGTTTTGAAAGCATCGTAAGTTCTGAATCAAATAGAATTAGACATATTACAAATTGAGAAGATAATATGTTATAGTAATTGAACTAAAGCAAAAAGTAAGCCTCTTTGGTCGGTTACATTCTTTGGAGCATAACTCTCTTTGGGACATTGAAAGTATATGAGACGGCGTACCTGCAGCTTGACATGGGATTCCGAATCATATGAGCTCCCGTCGGAATTCGAACTCTGGTCTCCCGCATCGAAAGTACGTTCAATATCGATATCAGAATCGGTCAAAAGTATCTGCACAAAGCTTAGAAATCCTCTTCCAGTACACAATCTTCTCTTTCCTATTAATATGATAATTCGGAAAATTCTGAAAACCTTTTCAGATTTTGAATCTTCCATTGAATCCCTGTGGATAGCCACCTGGAATACCTGTGCTTCATGATAAAAGCATAAACCTACTTTTAGGCATCTGAAATATTTGTACTTGATAATAAAAATATAAACCTAGTTTTGCTGATGAGTGTACAGGTATACTTACCATTTGGGAAACGTTTCTAATGTAATCTTACAGAAAGTTAGAATAATCGACCTTACTGATAAACTTACGCAGAACTGGAAATAGTTCGTAGGTCGGTGTAATACTTGTCAGTTTATTTCATAGCAAAGTCAGATGTAACATTATATGATACTTCTTACGAGGTGAACTCACTTTTTTTTTTCTTTTTATCCGGAAATTTGATGTGGGTAAACCATCATAGGAAACTATAACACTATCTCGATCTATTTTCTTCAAATACATTATCATATTAATATAATTTTCTCTCTTAGGATAAGTACTCATAAAGAGATTTCGTGTCTTCTTTCCAGAAATTTGATGAGGGAAGAAAATTACCTAGAAAATTATTATTACTTCTGTCGGTTCTAAATTTGCTTGGAATAGTGTGTTTAGCTGTGAAATAATCTTATTGGCTCACCTTGAAGGAAGCGTCAAATCTATCTCTTGAAGTTGACTGATGATTGATGGTTCTCTAATTTATTATTGATTCAGTTTGTCTTTGGACAGAATTCTAGCACCCGTCCCTTGAATTTGAGTGACGGCTGATTGTCTGATATTGATTCTGAAAAGTTCCAACATCCAACTTGTGATTTTGACTGACGCATGAATCCATGATTATTGCTTCAGTTTGTGTTTAAGCTAAGTTTCAATCTATCCATCAACATCCTGAATTTATATGATCCTCTGAATATTGATTTAGTTTGACTTTGAACATCCATTTCTCAAATCTGAATGAAATATTACAATTATTATAGGTCTCTAAAAATGTAATTGAAAGATAGGTGAAACACGCTGCCATCTGTTGAAAATTGAAGCTTTTTGTTTCCACTCACTTTAAAAATAAAGTAATTGCCAAGATTTTCGCGGAGTTTTCCTTGTATCGCTGCACTCCTCGAAATAATAGAGTTATTCTTCGTTAGCTTAGAGGTGATTGGAATTAGCAAATGTAACTCTTTGCAGTCATCCAACCAGACAGGTTTGGTTTCTGAGGGTAATATAATTTCTTTACAGTTGATGGTTATACAGTGATAGTTTAAAGAGTTCTAAATCTCCGAGTGTTGAAAACTTGGAAATTGAGCATAAAACTGTTCCTTAGACAAATCGCGTTTACTCCTTTGCATTCAATGATAAGTGTTTTAAATTTCCCGTTGCTTCATTATTATTTCTTAAAGCTTTGAAAAATCGACGTTTTTCATGCTACGCACATTTCCCTTTGTTTAATTTTGAACAGGATACAAAAGATGCTTTTATTTTTGTTGTTGTAAGTATAGTGAAGCTAAAGACTTCATTAAGTACGTATTGCGCTGTTTATTCGGTGTCCTCCCCCAACAAAAGTAATCACCTCATTTCTAAATTCGAAACTCACTGGCTTACATCCAATTGGAAGAAAAACGTGTTGTTTTTAAGTTTCTTTTAAAACTGTTTAATTAAAGAAAAAACTGTGTAAGGATTCCCTAATGTATTGACCATAAATACACTGAAAGGACAGTAAAATAGTACGAACCACAGTAATCGAGATGACACAGGCACTGTAATCGGTAGTATTAAAGTAATGAAGTGACCAGATTAAATACTTACGTTAGCAGTAATAAATAAGAATGAAATTAAGATTAGATTAATTAGGGAAATTCGTAGTACACATTGGAACAAAAACTTGTATTGTCACGACTAATATTAAGGAAACTAAAATTCTAAACATTCCCAGTATTGGCGATAGTACTTTATACATGCGAAAGTTAATAATTACTTACGACGGAAGAAACATAAGGTAAAGGTATTCAAAAACAAAAATCTTGTGGGGGAAATTTTTAGTCAGAAGAGACAACGTATGGATGAATGGGGAAAATTTTAGAAACTCGGAAGTTTATAATATATTGCATTGATGTGGTTAAAATGTCTTGACTGATGCGTGCTATTTTCAAAGGCTAAAAGTATAAAAATTACAATATTTGGTAAGTTAGATTCTTCAGCTGCAGTCACACAAGTTCTTTCTCAAGAAGTGATTCAGGTGCCGTAAGAGGTGGTAGTCGGTGAGAGAGATGGCAGGAAAATACGATGGCTGAGGAAGTGTGCAACGGGATACGGACAAAATCTCGCGGCCGAAACATCCCCGCCCAAAACCTCGCCGACCAAAATCTCGCGTGGCCAAAACCTCGCCGCCCAAAACCTCGCGGGACAAAATCTCGCCGGGCCAAAACCTCGCGTGGCCAAAACCTCGCCGCCCAAAACCTCGCGTGGCCAAAACCTCGCGGGACAAAATCTCGCCGGGACAAAACCTCGCCGACCAAAATCTCTCCTGTCAAAACCTCGCGAACCAATATTTTAGAGTAGGTGCGCCGAAATATCTAGCTACGGCTCTTTATAATATATATATATATATATATATATATATATATATATATACCACTCCCTTTTGTTGTGCCGACAAAGTGAAATTATAAAAGACATCCTAGGCTCGAACCTCATCTATGTTGAAAATTTGATTGAGATCGGTAGGATGGCTCAAGAGGTATAATGTAACAAACATAGTCATTTAATATATATATATATATATATATATATATATATATATATATATATATATATATATATATATTTCCAAAGCATGCATTAGAATTTTTCTTGTCATTATTTTAATGTAATTATGTGTTATTACTAAATATATACATATAGTAATATATAGAGCATTCTACATTGAAGAAATCGTCGTGAAGAGGTTTTATCCTGACGACATTTCTTCCCAGGCGACACTACGTCTCGCTTAATTTAGACCAGGCGAGATTCTGTGTCGCGAGATCATTACAACGAGGTTTTGGTCAGGTGAGATTTTGGGTATGGCAATATTTTGGGGCGCGAGGTTTTGGGCGGCGAGGTTTCGGCCCGGCGAGATTTTGGGCCGCGAGGATTTGGGAGGCGAGGTTTTGGTCAGGCAAGATTTTGATCCGCGAGGTTTTGTACCCAAACCAGTGTGCAACATAACACGAACATGTCTGTTGATTACTGCTGAATGCGTGTGGATAAGGTTGCTGTATTTCTCGTGGAGTTACCACTGTAACGATCCGCAGTGTGCTTTCGCCTCTACGGAGAAAGATATAGGCCTAATTATCACCTCTGTCATAGATCACTATACCAGCAATAAAACCTTCTGCGGGTTGAGAGGTGGTTGCGGAAACCGTCCTGCAGTCACTGTCATGATTGTTTACAATTGCCGAAGTTTCATTCCGTTGAAGGAAACCTCCTTGATTATTCCGTACACTTGGAGAACTGCACACTTCCAGACGGTCACCTATATAGCGGCGTCAACTTACGTGGCGCCCATTACTTCAATTTTTTCCACCTTAACGAATGCACGATGGCCCCAAACGACAGTAGTCTGGGTATGCCTTTGTACATACATTTATACAAACACTTTTTTTTTATATATAAAAAAGGATTTTGTTGCATACGAAACTTGCTTCTTAAACCTGCGACGCAGACAGACCCGATGATCCAGAAGTAACCAAGAAATATCAGTCTAAAACATTGCTAGAGAATTTTATGGTGGATTAATTGTGTCCACTAATCGAGCTCGGATAGGCCTATTTATGTTTTATTTCCGGTTTGACATTTGTACCGAAAGTCAGTTTTTACCTTTTAAATGGTCCAATTTAGGTCGATCGTATTCTGAATTTGACATCTTGGATACAACTGTATCAAACATTTGCATGCAAATGTGGGCAATAAAATAATTACTCTAAAATCGAAACGGTCTTGATATTAAAAATCTGACGTATTTGGCTAATGGAGGACATTTGTAAAAATTAGTCCTTTTTGCTATGTTTATCGGGCATTTAAATCGTGTACTCTTCATTTCACGTAAACACAATCAATTACATACCCCCACAGAAAGAAATCCCAGAGTGGGATCGGGAGATCTTAGGGGCTATTGCAAAAGAGCTACGCCATCCTCACAATGACGACTGATCGATCACTGGAGAAATACAGCATTCAAAAAATGCCGCCAGTACTTCACGATGAAAGTGAGGGGCGCACCGTCCTGTTGCCAGATGACTTTTTTCATATTCAATAAGGGTAGAATCATTGCGAGACCATATCCAAATATGGAATACCAGTGGTAGTGTTTGAAAAGGTCTGCTTGTTCATCTGATAACGCAGTCTTCCCGAGATCTATCTCTTGCACAGGCATCTCGTATTGCTTGTACCACCTTCATATGTTGTTGTCCGATGGGGGATCACATCTATATTCCACAGGCGAAGACACTGCACAACAATTACTGAGTTACACCATGCGAATTTCAAGACACAAAGCTTACGCTCAGGAATCGTCGCCATCTTTACAACTACCACCATACTACGTCGGAGTTACAGAACAAAACCAAACTGTTCGTGTTACCCTTTCTTTTGATGTATGTTTCATTTATATATTGTATATGAAAGAGAAAGTACACTCAATTAAAATCCCGATAATTATTTAGAAACCCCATGTATTGTGAGTTTCGCATTACTGTAATCTACGAGGGGCATGCAGACTTTCATTTTCCCACGAGTTCGATAGCTAGGAAACAGTATATTGCGCAAAGCGACTGCGTGCACGTGAGAGAGTAAGGTCCTGGAATGGCACATGTACCAGCGGAATTTCCCTAGTGCTCTCAGTAGTGTCGTAGCACTCGTTGAAGATGGACGTTCCTATTCGAGCTCCCGCCACGTGTGAAGTGCGAGCAGTGATAGTTTTTGAATGCACAGGGCATAGCGCCGATTGAAATCCATCGTCAGGTATATCGTTACAAAAATGTCAATGCTGACCCCATGCGCCTTGCTTTGTGTTCTGGAGTCAGTTGTTTCGGCACCCACGTGGCACACAACCTCTAGAACAGGCGCTCCGTGACAATGGTGTGCAATAATGAGCGAGAAATCTGCGGGAACTGCTTGCTTATAACGTTAGGCCCATAGATCTGACACAGCTAAAGATGGGTTTCAATCGGCGCTAAGCTCTATGCATTCAAAAATTTATCACTGCTCGCACTTAACACGCGGCAGGAGATGGAATAGAAACGTTCATCTCCAACCACGCTGCTGAGAGTAGTAGGGAAGTTCCGCTGGCGCATGCGCCGTACCAAGACCTTACTCTTTCACGTGCATGCAGTCGCTTCGTGCAACATACGGTTGCCTACCTGTGGAACGCGTGGGAATGTTACTTTGTGGATGCGCCTCGTATATGGGAATTCTATGAAATATTTGATAACTATACATCGCTGATGAAAATGCTGTAGTTCATCTGGAAAATGTTGCTTTACTAAAACTCGCCAACTGAAAATATTCAAATTCGCGAGCCCGACTGTGGATAAGTCGGTCTGGAGCTCAATAAATGAGCTCAAGCCTGTGTTGAGCACGAGTTCTATTAATAGCTCGCTCCCAGGTCTCAGGGAGGCTAGTAAGTACGAATATGAACAAGGGCGAGCGTCATTGAGAATAGTGAGTCCGAGCCCTTAGTAAAGGCAGTCCCAATGAGGTTAATGAGCATTAAAATCAGGAGTCTCATCCAGGATAGTAAGACCGAACTTGAGCTAGCGTGAGCTTCATTGAGAGCGTTGAACAGCTGATGCTGAACTAAGTGAGCCCCGATTTCAAAATGGCCATCTTTGTTACTTACTAGCTTTATTTCTTCGGTATTAAACTCGTTATTTTCTTAGGGAGATTTTTTGAGTTTAACGTCTCAGGATTATGCACCGAGATTAAGGGATACAATGATAATATTATGGTGTAATGATAAAAGTGGGAGGAAATTGGAGAATCCTGAAAAATCCACGCACACGGTGTTTGTCTACCACAAAACCCGCTTAACGGGAGCTGGGATTGAACCAGGACTCCACGCTCCAGAGGTGAGCGTTGTACCACACCACCGCAACCCAGAGAGAAAAATGTTGACTGAAGATAATGATATATCGCAGCGACATTCTTTGGTTGATTGAGGGTAGATAAGACTTTTTGCTTTCTTATTGAAGATTAAAAAGATTTAAAATTTAGCCAAATAGGCCTCTGCTTCCCAACCACCCTGTAGAAATAAAACTTTTCTTCATTTTTAAATCTCGCTGTATTGTTGATACACAGAAGATAAATTCTGAAGAGGTTGTGAACACAATGACTGGCAGTCGGCGTGTTTGTTCATTTAACTGTTCACGTGTATGAAAATCACATAAGCTTTGCTTAAATAAGTAAATCGTATCAACTTTATTGACTAGTCAGATCATTGAGTAATGTTATCGTTTTGGAGAAAAATACTGTGAATTCAAGCTCGCTTCAATGTATGGAGTAGTGTTATTTTCTTTTCCTTTCCCAGCTTTTATTACGTTCGGGAAAATTGACTTATTCAAGGCTGTTTTTTAAAAAAGAGTAAATTTGAATTGTTTCTTCTGCAATGCAATGTTTTCTTTTTTCACTCTTTATTACTTTTGTAGTGAAGGTCATACACATACAAGAATAAATAATCAGCTGTATGTTATCAGCAGGTTCCGTTCTGCTAATTTTTCCTAGACACATTTTTTTTTTTTTTTTAAGCATAACTTTCAGCAGCAACGCTCCACACAGTTCAATTATATTCTTTTGTACGATGTAGGGGTTATACCTATACTCGAATTCATCAAAGACAAACAATGAAACAATTGCTGTATGGATATGGAGTTAGGGTGACTGATTTTCTCACTTCTTTATGTCTCTTAACTAATGTTACTCTTTAAGAACTCGGGGTTCATCGTCGCATTCTGCGGGTATTCCATGACAATAATGTTTGTACGCGCCAAAAGTTATCTGACAGACATAGTCTTGTGAGCCCATGCATTGTCCTGGCGCAGAATCCACTCATTTTTAATAATTGAGAGTCTTCTTTCTCCTCCTTTTCCCGCGAAATCTGATCAAAACCTCGATGTAGTTAGTCCTGATTAACTGTCTCTGTTGTACTATATGGTTGCGTAACATGGTCGCTTAATCTGAGGGGACAACGCAGACTGAAAGTATTTGAGAATAAAATCCTGAGAAGAATATTCAGACCCAAGAGGAACGGGGATGGGGAACGGCGAAAACTTCATAACGAAAAACTGCATAATTTATACCATTTACCAAATATTGTTAGGGTCATCAAGTCGAGGTGGTTCAGATGGACAGGTCATATAGTCAGAATGGAAGAAATTAGGGACGCTTTCAAAGTTTTAACTGGGAATCCAATTGGAAAGTGTCCATTAGGTAGATCTAGGTGCGGATGAGAGGACGATATTAAGGTGGAACTTGCAGAAATAGGAATACGAAGTAGAAACAGGATCCAGTTGGCTAAAGATAGTCAATGGAGAGGTTTTGTGAACGCGGCATTGAACCTCCGGCTTCCATTGGCCATAGAGTTAGTTAGTTACTTAAACATTACTAATCCATAAATGTCAAAGAACACATGTAGACTTTTGTTTGTTTGGAAACAGGGGCACTTGCACTGCAATTCTTGATAGCTCTCGTTATACTATTTGTAAGAAATTTATCTGCAAAACCTTGGCACAAATTTTCCTCATGTTAAATTCTTCTGTGATAATCCGCCGAACAGAGTTCCTGTTCAAGTTCACTAGTTCAGCCACTGCACACGCACTCATTCTTTGATTCTTCCGATCAGCTCTTCTACTCTGTTGATGTTTTATCAGTAACTGAGGACGGCGGTGTGCTTAAACGATCATTATCTTCAACACTTTCTCCCCCCGCCGAGCAACATTTATACTACTGAAATACTTTTATTCTGGACATAATATTCAGAATATTACAGTTGACTACTTTTTAAGTTTCACAAGAAACTTGATTATCTAGTTTCAAACTAGCCATTTTCCGACATAGCTTGGTTATCCTTGTTAACTGAGTGACGTCTCATTTGGACACGTTACAGCGCATCGAAAATGAACCAGACTTGGTGGAATTTGAAATCACGTTCAGCGAAACACGGGTTTTTAATTTCAATACGAACCATTACTGCAACTGCTTCCGTTCATGAAATATAAATTAGTACGGATTTTTGGGGCACAGTTTCTAAATAAAAGTACACGCAACATATTTTTTCTCTTCCATTTTCTTAAGTTGCATAGAGTTATTACTGAAATTTTTATTTATAAATATGACGAAATTATAATAAGAAGAAAACTGTCCTATTAATAAACCATCCTTTCAGGGTTCTTCAGAAAGAACTAAACCCTGTTCGGCCTAAGCTCTAAATTGCGCTAAACAAAGCCACGTGAAACTAAATCTCGCTGATTTGCTGTTGACCTACGGACGCTCGTGGACGCGTGTTCTGCTTTCAAGCCTGAAAGACGGCTGGCATGAATCCCGGTTCCGCGAATGTTGTGGTGAAACACCAACAAGGTAATCCTTTACTCACTAAACAACAATTGTTTACCAGCGAAATTCAAATATATATATTTTTTTAATCTTTCTAGTTTTTTCTTTCTTTTCTGCTGCTGTTGTAAGTATCTGGACAACACGAGACAGTATTGTCAAAATGCATGTGTACAAATTGCTCCTCCCCGTGGGGAGTGGGAGTAATACATCACTAGCCAATCGTATTTCTGACGAGCGGAAGAATACAAATATTTTGTTTATCGGAGTTTAGAGCTTACGCTGAACAGGGAACAGGTCATGTGATATATTCTAAGGTTAACATAAAATACCGAGATCATTAGGGTCATTTATGTGAACAGTTCTTGAACAAAAGTAGTAAACTGCTGTCTCTGAAATTTGTAAAAGAATAGTAAGTAACTAGTTGGTTGGACTGTAGTGAAGTATGCATGTATTTATGAAACATGACTAAAATCGTTTTAACCGTTTTCCTCAGTTGCATCAGCACTGTCATCTTGAATGGGACCAGGCTGTCAATAATAAATTACATGAACTCAAACCTGCACTTGGTGTCCGTACCACCTAGGGATGCGAAAAACTGTTTTTTATAAAAAGCGGAAACCGGTTTCTAGAAAAATCGAAACCCGAAAAAGCGACATTTTGGTTTTCACCGAAACTGGTTTCAGTGAAAACTTTTGGAAAACACACAAAACTATTTCTGTGGAAACAGATTCGGTTTCCGAAGGACAACAAAACACTATTTTGGTCAGAAATAGAACAAATTTTGAAGAAAAAAACTGAAACCAGTTTCGAAGAAAACGAAACCTGATCCGGTGAAAAAACGAACCGGTTTTTTAAAATTTTCAAAACCTGTTTCGGTTTTTCTAAAAGCCGAAAATCCTGTTTTTGTGCCCACCACTAGTACCACCATCTCAAAGTCTTCTTGACAGAATGAAGGACTTCGCATTGAACAATACTTCGTGGCGAAGATCCACCATTGTGTGTGGCCTGTGGAGCTAGACAAATTATTCAATATCTGCTTGTGGATTGTCCTAATCGTGCTCAGCTTCGAGTTGACTTTTTCCTCCCAGCAGACTTACCAACACTGCCTGGAGATGACTATCGAACCATCTCTTAAGTTTTTATGTTTCTTCGTTATCTCTATGTCCTACTTGCATTGTGATTATTCTAGTGTTCACATTGAACTCATTTCTTGCATTCTCCTATGTGTCTGCCCTTTGTCTATTGTCACTCAACGAATTTTTTGTTTCTAGTTCAATTGGCAATCCTTCCCGACAGGTATTTGACTTCTTTTATCTTTCATACTAACTTAGGGCGTTTCTTTACCCTTGCCGCGTAGCTCCGGCAAAAGATAAGTATCTCACTGTGTTACTAATTTTACCGTAGTGCTTTAATCACTGTTTCCGTCTTTTCTATCCTACATTTTCTTTCATTTCAAACTTATTACTAAATTTTAGACATTGGCAGGTGCAAAAAGACCATTACAGTGTAACGCACGCACTCAGGTCTCTTACCCTATTTGATTTCCTTCCACGTTGAATCTTCCCAAATATCTCTTTAGTGGTACTTTACGTCATAAATCCTATGTATTGTCTAAATGTCAAGTTTCTAGCTAAAGTAGTTTGTTTGCTAGGTCATGGGTGTCCACCAGGTTCGGACCCCCAGAATTTCGTAACTCTTTCAACAGGAGCGTCATTTCAGATTTTGCTGGGGGGGGGGGGCAAAACCCCTTGATATAAGTAGAATTTCGCGGGGCAAATGCTCCTCCCTGCCCCCTAAATGACGCCCCTGCTTTCAAATGATATACATTTGTTTTGTTGGCTCAACGGACGCACTCACAGGATCCACCCAATCGAGATCTCTCCAGTCTTTCAACTTTGGGTTCCCCAGCTGAATGCGCGCCTCACCTATCCGTTCCAGAATTTGAAATGAAATCTTTTGAGTTGTACGTTCCACGGTTACGACGTTTGGGCTAAACGAGACGGTGATTATGAGAAATGAATGAAATGGTGGAATGAAGAAAGTGGGAGGAAACGGGAGAACCCCGAGAAAACCCACGAGCACGGTGTTTGTCCACCACAAAATCCACACGGCGCGAGCTGGGATCGAAGCAGGGATCCCAAGGACCGTTGCAGGATTTCTTTTATGTAGAGAGACTAGCTGAAATGCTCCTTCTTCGCACGGAAAGAATCGGTTTGTGGAAAATATTTGAATCCCTTTTTATCATAGGATGCGCATGCGGAGTGAATTCAGACTTGAACGGCATTAAGAGTGTCTATGTTAATGTCAGCAACCGTCCTAAAACTGTAGATTGGATAATAATATCGGTCGTTTTCCTCTGCTGTTGCCAATTGTTATTAACTTATTTATTAAAAAGGAGACTCAACCATCTCTTGTCTCTTTGTTCTTCTTTACTTACTTCATTCTTTCATAGTTATTTCTCCTCTTTTCTGGCCTTTAAGCCTCTTTCAATAAGAGGCGAAGGATTTTTTTTGTTGTTGTTGACATGATCTCTCAATATATTAAAGCATAACCTTTTAGTTATTTTCGTAATTTATGAAATATAGATAGATAGAAAAACATAAATTACGAATCTATATTTGCAAAAAACTTATATGAAGCTACTCTACCAATAAACGAAAACACGTATACAGACATAAACATTTTATTTTACATTTGTTTTATAAATATGATTTTCCTTTCCTGTTGAATTAATTTCTCTTCATTTTCCTTGATTTCCGTGTGTCTGTATCTACCACACATCAAAATTAACATAAACATGTAGAGGATATATCAGTTCTAGATATTTCTTTTAGAATTCTTTCTCTTTCGGATGTTAATGCATTTCCTAATTTCACTGTGCTTTAATTTTTTTCTTTGACTTCTATTCAATCTTTCCGTCTTGCCTTTTATCCCGTACATTTTGTATAACATGTTCTGCTAAATTTTGAAACTCATCGAATTTAATTTTGTCCACACTTATGTTGCGCGTACTATCAGTTTAAAACTTATCTCTTTGTTTCTTCAATGTTACTGGTTATTGCAGTTCCATATAACATACTCTGTATTTTGTATTTTGCAGTATTCACACTTACCATCTATTATTTGCATTCTTGTCAGTTTCTGCTTAAATGGACCATGTCCAGAGAAGTATTTCATATTTTATTTGGTTAGTTCTTTCATTTGTTTTCGTAATTCTATTGTTGATATACTGGGGGCCGCGGTGGCTCAGTGGTAGAGCGTTCACCTCTGGTGCTTGGGGTCCCTGGTTCGATCCCAGTCCCCGCCATGTGAACTTCGTGGTGGACTCCCACCCTCGGGTTTCTCCCACTTTAATTCCACCATTTCATTCATTACTCATCATCATCGTCTCCTTAAACATAACCGGCATAATCATGGGACGTAAAACTCAAAGATTTCATTTCATTTTTTCTATTGTTGATATGTTCTCTTTAACCTGTTTCACTTCTTGTACATATGTTCATTCTTCCTACCATTAGGTTTCGATTATATCTACTGGTACTGGCATCGAGAGTGTTACTATGAATCTCAGCGGCCCGAAAACTATGGATTGGACACTAACACCGGTCATTTTCAATTGTCATTAATTGTTACAAGACTTACGCCACTCCTGTTGCTCAAAAGTTTTTTTTTAAAAGTAAAATAAGTAAAAAATGAAACAATCTGTTCAGATGGTAGTAGATATTCAGTTAACTATGTTCTAATGAAAACAAAAAGGTAATAAAAACGTATTCACACAGGTTGTAAAGCATATTTAAATGAAATATTATAGGGGACGTCGTAAGCGTGAATTTTAAGTAATGCTGCTCTTTCGTGTAAAAAAATTCTTTTTCTAAAACAAAGGAAGAAACTTTCGCAGTTAATATGTTTGTTTATGATGAAGCTTACGAAGTGAAACTTAAAATAAGGAAAATAAGTCCTTTTTTTTTCTCAAACTAAAAAAAAAAAAAAAAAGTTGGATTTGAATTTCTTTTTTCTAAACATTTTTGTTATTGAGTCACAATCCAGGCATTTTCATTTCAACGCATAATCACAGCTGTAAAGATTTTGTTGATGTAAAGTAATATTTCTTTTAGTTCTATTAAAAACGTTTTTGTACACACCATATTGATGATAAACACTCTATATTGCGCTCTTGTGATAACGCTCAAATTATTTTGTGCCTCCTGAGACTTTGTTTTAAAATCTTGTCACATTTGAGAAAAGTTATATAAGTTTATTTAAAAATAATACTTTAATATATAGTGCACTTTGAGCCTTGATGAAATCAAAACTGCATTCGGGAGTAGGGTTGCCAGTTTTTTTTTTTTTTTTTTTTTTAGAAAAATGTTTTTACGATATGTGATGTGTTTAATACATAAAAAGTTGTGGATATTAACAATAAAACTACTTATATCCATCGTATGATCATACAAACGCCATATATGAGCCTTGCTGTAAATTATAAGGAAACGGATTGACATTTAGATTCTGTAGGCACAGGTTCTCGTTAACACGTAGATAGGGAAGAGGGGGGTACCTTTGAACAGGGGGTACCTTTGAACATTTAAGATAACAGGCTAGAAATAATAGCATATCTGGTGGTTTCAAAATTTTTAGTTTGGCAAAACTGCGTTGCGTGACGGTCAACTGTTATCTGCCATTTTAGTGTAACTGTTGATTAACAGCAGTATTTTGTTACATTTGTGGGGTGCAAAGTTGGAATTTTTGTGAAGTTTTGTAAGATTTTTGACAGAAGCCTGTGTTTTGATATTATCTGCCATTCATTGCAGAAGCAAGTACATTAATTTACTTATCTAATGTTGCCCTTTGTATTTCACAATAGTTCGTACTATCTGGGTATTACCAAATTCCGCTTGGTCATGCCGGTTGGGGCAGTTTTGAACAAAAATTAGGGGGCACATTTGAACATTGTTCTACCTCTACTTTTCTGAAACTTATAAGTACCACCAACATGTTTGTGTTCTCAGACAAGGAAGGCAAATGTTCAGTGCCAACTGCTGATATTGTGTGTAGACTTTCTAATCCCACAACTTCTGGAGAGACAAAGCGTACTGCAAAAATTCTGACATTTCATGTTGATTTGTAGAATTTTAGGGTAGAATAAATTTTGTGTCCAGTACCCGGTTAGTGGTGAAAAAAATGTAATTTCTTGGATCTCTTAGTTTGCTAGTAGTAATAGGTTTTCCATTAGGCTTATCAGGTATGACGAGCAAAATTAAAAAGTGAATCATAATCATATTTTCACAGATATGCTACGATGATCGTATTCTTTTAAATTTTTCTTCAGATCACACCTACGCCTATAGATATGTCCACTATTCTTCTGTGTGTGTGTGTGTGTGTGTGTGTGTGTGTGTGTGTGTGTGTGTGTGTAACGTATAACGTACAGCATATATGCAGGCCCGTATTTAGGTAACTACTATTCTGTGCTCGAACACAGGACGTCACAATTTAGGGGGCGGCAAAATTTTGGATTTTTTTTTTTTTTTTAAAGATTCACAATAAAGTTATATTTAATACTATCACACTCAGAGTTCCGCGCAAGAGCGAGAAAATGTTTAATTCGTTCTAATTACAGTAGTTATTAATTAGCTAGCTTATCTGATTATTTTTAAAAAGTCATCCTCTCCTACTCCCACCCCAAGGGGTGAGGATGAACTTGAACATCATGAAAACTGATACCCTTAAACTCAGCGACCTCGAAAACAATGATTTCAACACTAATATTTGTCGTTTTCGATTACTTTTAAACTCTCGCCTGCCTCACTCGGGAGTTGAGTATGACCTTGAAGTTGAATTGGATTAAAACTGTCACTATTCATCTCAGTGACCCCAAAAACTATGAATTCAACTCAATTCAGATGTGTTTCCGAAGGGGAGGCAAATTATTTAGAGCACAGAGGCGCACAATATACAAATACGGGCCTGCATATATGTTTCAGCAATTATTACTATTATTATTATTTCCTTGCCATACGCGATTGGTTAATTCTTGTGCCTTAAACCGTTAATGGTGCTTTGTTACATTAGCCTTGTTGTTCGTAAACGAATTCATCCTGAAAATAACGATTATTCTAGTAAAACAATGGTTTGTTCAAAACTGCCCCACGTATGTTCAAATCTACCCCATGCTTGTTTAAATCTACCCCCCAAGGGGGTACATTTGAACGACACCCCCTGCGCCCTTGCACAGAATGACAAGATCAAACAAAGTACTGTATTTTATGGCAAATATAATGTATATTATATTTAGTTTTTGTTACAGTTCTAGGAGGAAATTTACTGTGTGTTTGGAAGCAAAAACGAATATTCGAAAACAGATGTTCAAATGTACCCCCCTCTCCCCTACATAATCTAAGAGAAAGAGTATTTTCCAAAACTTAGCACTTAACTCCTTTAGAACGACATGCAGGGAACTAACTGAGAAATTTCTGTTTTGGCGCTTAACGACTCTGGGACTCAATCCTGTTCTAATGTCAGTTGATTTAGTCAAATACTTCATCTTACAGATCCATCCTATACAGAATAAATACGTATCCTGCTGTTTTTTTTTTTCTTTCTTGCCGCACTTCCAACATGTACTCAATTCTAACTTAATACAAAACTTTAAAATGAAGTGTGTTTCAATAATTTAGAAGTGAAAATTGCGAGGATTTTTTCGGCAAATTTTAAGAAAACATTTAGTTGAATTTATTTCAGTAATCTCAAGAAGGAAATAATATTGTTGAGTTGAATTGATTTTAACGCCCCGTTTAGCAGCGAGGCTATATGAAAAGGGACCTACTGTTTAACGTGAAATCCGAACCATGTGGTGGAGCTTCCACCAGAAATCGAACCTAGGTCTCCTAGGCCAAAGGCGCGTACAGTAACCGCTTAGCCACGGAGCTCAAGGAAATAATTGTATTTTGAAGATTTGTTTGCAGTATTGGGAAGTAACTGTACTTGAACGAATTGGATTTTGAATGTAACTTACCCAAGACTTGACAGAAGTACAATATTTTAATATTAGTTCAACAGAATTGAGCAGTTATAGGAAACATAAAAGTACCATCTGTTCTGTATGATAAGTTATCTTTACAGGTGTTTCATACGTTAAAAAAAAAAAAAAAAAAAAAAAAGAGTGGAACTTGGAAAACATGAACAGTTTTCCATTGTCCAGAGTGAAATAAATAAGTAAATTAATAAAAAGTGAATCGTTAGACGGGCTCTGCGTAATACAGGTGTTATAATAGGAAATTATAATACGGAAACGAAAAGTAACAAGAGTTTGTTTCTTTCATTAAACAGAAATCTCTGTTGAAGACAGGTTTTGTTAGAGCAGATTTTACTGTAATAATAAGCACAATAAATATAGATAATTGTTTTTAAAAAAAGCACAGTTTTTTCTGTTTCTGCGAAATTTTCCAATTTTGTCTAATTTTACAATTCTATTCCTTAGTATCATTTTGAAAAAAAAAAAAATAAATTATAATTTTTGAGGTTGTGAATTGTAGGCATTTAATAATTGTGTACCATTTGCATTCTGTGCTTAAGGTGCAGAAATTATGTGTATAGATATCACATGAGTTAAGTGACGAAATCAAAAATCAGCGTTTAACTTTTAGCTTGTGATTAACACAAATTGTTACTTGGGAACATCGTTACTGGCGACGAAAAATTGTATTTATAGGCTAAGTCAGGATCAGGAAGAGGAAAGAGTGGGTAAGCCCAGTAGCGTAGCCAGGATGTGTGTTTGGGGGGGGGGCAAGTGCTGTTATAGGTACACATAGAAAAATTACAAACAAAAAAATATATAAACATAAAAATATATTAAAAAATTACGAACATAAAGGTACCAAAGTACATTGTCGGACCTCTTTAGGGGGCCCTGCCCCCCTTCCCTACACCACTGGGTAAGCCCAATGAGACAAATTACTTTCCGTGCAAAGGGTAGTGCTCACATATATATATATATATATATATATATATATATATATATATATATATATATATATATATATATAATATAAAAATCGTGCCGTACCTCTATTGGAACAAACGGGGAATCCTTCAGCAAGAACTACCTAGCAGAAACAGAACGACTACTACTGCTGTGTATAGCCAAACAACTAAGGCGACTCACTACCTCGCTTGCAGGCAAACGGCCTGGACGTTAAGCGTTACTACGCGATAGTGCACCCTCACATTCGAAAAAAAAATGACCAAAAATGTTATTGGAGGACTTGGGAACTATTCCACAGCCTTCTTATTCCCCTGATCTTGCACCTACATATTTCTACCCTTTTCACTGAGTCTCCTACCACATTCAGAAGTGTTTGGTGATGAATTTCCCATGAAATTTAGCTCATTGACTTATTCTTTAGCTCAAAACCCCAGCAGTTCTGTAAGCGTAGTATCAATCTTTCTCCCACAGCGGTAGCAATGGTGATTGACAATGCAAACACATCTATTACTCATTGACTGAGTTAAGTATTATTTGTAAGAATACAACTTGTGATTGTGTTAATTAATTTGTAGGGTAAGTAGATGCAATAACTCCATAATTCTTAGTATTTCAAGTATTTCACATTTAATATTTGACGAAAAAATACATAATTACATTTTTAGGTAGTTAGTGTTCAGTTCACTGATAATACGTAATGCAATTAACTTAAAAAATATATATACAGTAGAGCGTCGATTATCCGAAGTAATTGGGGGACATAGGTGTTCGGAAAACTGGTTTGTTCGGATAATCGAACTGTACATGTTTATTTGCCATGCGCGGAGCGGCACGCCTCAACTCGAAGCTGGCGCAGCTGTTGCTGTGAACAGCTTTGATACTGCCGCTACTTCTACAGCCAGTGCCAAACCGACAGAAGTGTGCTGATTATTGAAACACAGCGACTGGCGGCTTGGCCGGTCAGCAGCGCCTTATGAAGGCCCCATTAGAAGCAATGTTCCGCCAGCGGTGGCTCAGTGCGGTGACTACTGTGGGAAACATGGTTTGGGAGTGAGGGGGATGATGGACGGTAGGGTGGGAGAGTAACAGGTGCGAGCGAGTACACAGTTCGGTTAAGCGGTCGTTCGGTTGACCGACGTTCGGATAATCGACGCTCTACTGTAATATAAAAATACTCAAAAATGTCGCGCAAAATGAATTGACGGTGTTGCATAGGTTATGGTTACCTCCAGGTTATCATTATTTATAGTATGAGACCAATGAACTGAGATATGTTGAAACAAGTACAATTGGTAGGAACAAGAAGAGCAATGTCCAGTAAGGAGCAATGTGTCATTACAAGTTTCGTGATACCAACCCTTACAAGCTACACATTGCAACCAATCAATAGTTTTACCAGTATCGTCGTAATAGTACCCTTTACAAGCAACACAATAATCGGTGCTGTTTTTACGATGACATAGTTTTGAACTTTTACTTTTGTCCTTGTTTTACGAAAAATACGTTCAAATTCCTGTTTATATTATTACGTGTTAGTAGCAATATTAATATGAAGTACGTTACACCATAGGAAACCAACTCGTGTGCAAAAACAATAGGTATGACTCCTATACATTGCAAAGCGCTGCTCCTCTTAGTTTACCCTAATACTACTATAAACGTACGTTAATAAAGATATGTTTAATAAAGATTTACAAAACGCTACGAACTTATGCACTCTATAAACATTTATAAAGCTTTGTGATATTGTGAAAACAAATATGCATGCATTTAATTAACGGATTTTTTTTTTATTTCTTTACAGAAGGTAGGACTTCATGAATACCTGTTCTCAAGTATCGGTGGTCTACACAATGTTTTCGAATTTCCTCTCGCAAGAGAAGTTCTTTGTTACTTAAGGTAAGATTTCTCTTCTAATCACATACGAAGGTGCTGTGTACTACGTAGGTACGGTAGTGTAAATCTCAATATTTTTTTAAAATTTATTACTCTAGACCCTCAGTTAGTAGTTGCAGCTAACATTGCAGTTGCTGTCTTGATTCTGTAGTATTTTTTTCCTGTTATTTATACAGACAAAAGAAGCAGGTTCTGAAATGTGGCTTTTTTCTGTTAAATATATGGGAGAATGACATTCAATAATTTATGTAGTTAAAATTATCTATTTATGTTAACGGAAGTCAAGACATGTTTTGGAATATTGTTGAAATTTGAGACAAATATCAATATTTGACAAATATATCACAGAAAGAGGAATATACATGAAGATTTGCAAACATATTGACTTAAAGCATCTTCGTTTTGTCGTCGTACGAAGAGCGGGAGTCTTGTCATGAAATCTATCTTTATGAAGCTTAACCATCCATGATACAGGCCAGATCTGTCCCCAGACGGCTCCTGGGGAGAAAAAAATCCTATTCTTGAGGATAATAACACATGGAAAACGTCAATAGTAGCTATAGAGCTAAGACAACTTGTATTTTAAAGGATATTAAATTACTGGAGGTTTGCGTAATTTTGGGTTGGTTATGTTGTTTTTTTATTTCGTAATTGTATGTTGAAAGTTCTTGCTTGATAGGAAATTGTGCATTTTTAACTTAAGAAACGGATTATATATATATATATATATATATATATATATATATATATATATAATACTGTATATATATTGCGATAATTTTTTCACATACACAGAAAAACTCAAAAAGTTTTTAACAATTACAAATGATCGATATGTGCCTCCTTAGTGATTCCACATACATCAAGCCGAAAATCAAGTTCTTCCCACACTCCATGCAGCATGTCCCTATCAATTAGTTCAAAAGTATTGTTGATGCGGGCTCGCAGTTTTGGCAGGTTTGCTGGTAGAGGAGGTGTGAACACTAAATCTTTCACTTAACCCCATACAAAAAAAAAAAAGGTCTACGCATGGGGTTAGGTCAGGAGAGCGTCGAGGCCATGACATGAAATGCTTTCGCGGCGCCTGTCGCCGTCTTGCCTCACTGCTGCGCTCTCGTGGGAGAAATCTGAATTACACTTGCAACAAACAAAACTTTTTGAGGTTTTCTACGTTATTGTCGAGTTTAGTTACAATATCTCAATTACTAGAGCTACAGTGAATTTATGAAGTCGCTTCAATCATTTATAATAATCCTATATATATATATATATATATATATATATATATATATATATATATAGGAATTTTACACAAAATCTCGCTTCATTAAGAGGAATTAGAAGTGGGTACAGCTACTATGAATTATGAGTTTCGATTTTGTAATATGCAATTTACGTTATACAGAGTGTTAACCTCTTAACATACGTATTTTATACAGAAATATGTTATGATTTTAATATATGTTTCATTACCCAGTTGCAACAATCACTTAAGAACATTACAAATGGTGATGATAATGTTAATTGTTGAAACTCAACAATGAGATATATGGATCTAAAAAGCCCGTAAGATCCCGAGTATACTCGTGCTCGCAATGGAACCAATACTACCTATGGAACTTGTAAAAATACGCTACAAAGTGCATTTGAATAATCCAAATAAACATAAAACACAAGAAAAATAACGTCAAGAAACAAGGAGAAAACTAAGGGGCCAGAATTTATCATAATCACCGCTGCAGACGAAAACAAACTGGAATGTTGAATAGAGATTAGTGACATTACCGTCAATATACGTAATTAACTTCAACAGTACTAGCTGGCGGAAACATACAGAAACAGGAAAAGTAGTATAATCATGATTTTAAAACAGTATAGGTAAACATAAATTACTCGGGATCTTATATTTTGAAAAAATTAAGCACCCCGAGAATTCTTGGTCTTTTATGTTAAAATGTTGATGAACTCTGTGCCATAAATTTAGAAAGTGATTCTTTATATCAAAGATAAAAGTTCTAACAAGACACCGGTCGAAAAACGCCTCCTTTTAGTTATAAAAGCCGAAAATGCGAAAAATTACGTTTCAGAACACCTTTTCTTTAAAAGTATCGGACCTCTTGCAAGCGTTCAACTACCTACACAGCAATTGTGTGTTCTATCTAAATATCAATATTTCCTTTTTCATCCACGCAAGAAGTACTCAAGTAGAACTTAAAGTTACTTTAAAGGTTGGCGCGGTAGCTCAGTGGTAGAGCGTTCACCTCCGGAGCTTGGGGTCTCTGGTTCGATTCCAGCTCGCGCCGTGTGGACTTTGTGGTTGACAAACACCGTGCTCGTGGGTTTTCTCGGGGTTCTCCCGTTTCCTCCCACTTTCTTCATTCCATCATTTCACTCATCTCTTCATCACCGTCTCCTTTAGCCTAACCGGCATAATCGTGGGATGTAAAACTTACAAATTTCATTTCATTTAAGGTTGGTTTAATTGGGCAAGTTTTGCTGATAGGTGTCACTACAGTCTTCGTATCTCCCTCATGTATTTTTATCTTTCACGAAAATTCACGATTCATCTTACAAAGTTCAAGCTACCGACTTCAAATTTTTAGAGAAGAAACTTCATAATCTATCGAAAGCAACAATTCATGCCGATTTTTTATTTAGTATTTTCTTCATTGTTGAAATGGCTTAATTGTTGAAACTGAATATCCAAATCTTTAAAATATATACTGTTTCAACAATGAAGAAAATTCCTGCTGTAAAATTTTGAAGTCTGTAGTGACATCTATCGGCGAAACTTGTCCCTTTAAACTAACCTTAAAGGTATATCCCCTACCTCAACTTAATTTATATACTTCGTTACATCAACATATTCGTTACTGTGTAATTCCTTGTACCGCTTGCGAGAGGTTCTATAATTTTCAATCCAGGGCGTTTTAGAACGTGTTTCTTCGGCAGTTTTTTCAGTCTGGGAAAAGGCGTTTCCTGACCTAGTATGTATTAGAACTTTCTCTTTCATCTGATATATAAGGAATCACGTTTTAAATTTATGTTACGGACTTCACTAAACATCCCATATATATATATATATATATATATATATATATATATATATATATATATATATATATATATATATATATATATATATATATATATACTAGCAGCGTTCACCCCGCTTCGCTGCGGTCACCCCGGAACGCAATAAACTTTGTTACTTAGATAATTTTTACTTTTTCGCTTTCAAGTGATATGATAAAAACCATAGAAGATTGCAGTAAATGTTAACATTATATCGCCTGTCATTTATGTTAACCCGCCCCGCTTCGCTGCGGTCACCCCGGAACGCAATAAACTTTGTTACTTAGATAATTTTTACTTTTTCGCTTTCAAGTGATATGAATTGCAGTAAATGTTAACATTATATCGCCTGTCATTTATGTTAACCCGCCGAGTGACACGGTCATGCGGGTTGCATATAAATACGTTTATTTTTACCTATGATGAACTAACAAAGGATTTGTACGTTATGGACACTTGAATGGTCAATTATCTCAAGACACTGGTAATTAAAAATTAAAGTGATATGATAAAAACCATCTAGGGTCCAAATCCTAATAACCCCCCAAAAATGAAAGAAATTGGTTCAGCCGTATTAGCGTGATGAGGGAACAAAGGATTTGTACGTTCTCTTTTATATATAAGATATATATATATATATTCAGCTCTTTAAGTATTATTAGAAATAAATGATTCAATAATTCACTGTAAATGTAGATGTTCTGATAGAAGCTTCATAAATATATTAAAGTTATAATTGAACATGCCTAGGGTGTCGTTCAAATCGTTTTAACAGGTATTTAGTATTTAATAACAGGTTCTGTGATTAATAGGGCTAGGGTTGACTAAGTATTAATAATAGTAAAGGAATAAGTCATGCAGCATGTTTGTATTGACATTTTGTATACTGATTCTCAAAAATAGTAGGCTACTAAAGAATTATTATTTTCTTGTAAGTCCGGACTTAGAAGTGAAAGACAATTTTCCAACCGATTCCGAGTATACCTGAAAATTTTAACAACCTGTTCAAGCGAACCGGCTGAATGACACTATCGATTATATCCTTCCTAACTATATATATAAAACTACATGAACTGACATAAATTAAAGGGGTTGACGTGGAAAGTTGAAATTTGGCATGATTTAACTTTCAAGGACTAACCGACAGCAAAATTTCCAAAAGTGAATATTTTTAATTTTTAAGGGTCTAAAGGGGAGCGAAGAATTTCCCCATGTTATTTAAATGGGTCTTCTTTTGAACCTGTAATCTCATGTTTTAGGTACTTGGAATTAGAATAAAAACTTGAAATTCAATATACATGCACGTTTTCGTTAGCTTTCGTTAAATCAGTAAAAATAAATATTTCCAAATTTAAAGTGGTTTTATGGGAAACTGTAAAATCTTTCCCATTTTATTTATATAGGATGTCTTCTACACCCCAAAATGTTTAGGCACTTCCGGTAGGATTAGAATGATGTTACTTGACATGATTGAAACCTTCTGGGACTAACAGGAAAATTGCCAGAAGTGAATGTTTTTAGTTTTTAAGGGGTCTAAATGGGAATGAAAAAAATATATTACTCTTATGTCCTTTTAAAACTGGAATGATCTGCTGTGATCTGGAACTCATCGCAACAACAATACCGACATCAACTGGAGAAAGTCTAATCCAAAGTTATCAAACACTTAGTATACAAGAGTACTGGAATCTATCCATCTTACGAAAACTATCTCATATTCTATAATAGACAACTTCTGTGTCCCTACACTTGAAGAAAGGCAAAATGCGATCTGATTTTTCTCCGTAAAATAATACAAAACGAGTTTAACTATATGAACCTGATATCGACAGTAAATTTTCATATCCCGACACTTAAAACTCGTGTTGAAAACTCTGGCCTGTTCTATTGCAAAAAAGCAAGGGCCAATGTATTATTGAAGTCACGAATCTGAAGAATATGCTCTTCTTATAACAAATTATGTATCGAACACAAAGAAATTGATATCTGTAATATGTTCAAGAAAATTATTGTAAGTTTATTTTGTAATACACCGACACAATAATTGGGCTTTGTCTGTTGTGTTCTGCACAAATAAATAGATATCTCAAGAAGTTGGCGTATCCCGCTCAACACTCCACCGAATATTAAAGCGAGCTCCGTTTCCGGTTATATTCCATGATCATAGTGCATGCATTGAAAGAACAAGACATAACTAAACGTTGCTTATTGCGATTGGTTCCTGTATGAGATCGTTAGTGGATGTGTGGATCACGTGCTCTATTGTTTGTCAGATAAAGTGTGGAGGGTTCTTCCAGCGTTTATTATAACAGTAACAGGTTGGCAGCAGTGTTTCTTTCAGACATGTTTTTGGGGGTCACTGCCCCTCTCGGAACTCTGAGAGTGCCCCCCCCGGACGAGACCAAAATAATACGTCTATAACATAATAATAAATAAAATAGTACCGGCAGTCCCCCCCGGAATACTACGTGTGCCTCCCTGGAACACTTTTTCTGAAAGAACGACTGGTTGATAGGTTACGTTACTTCGGTTGCATCCATCAAACACGTGTAAGTGACACAACTTAAAATCACCAGCTTCTCAAAAAGCGCAATTGAAATATTTACACTGCTGCAGTTAATGAACGCACGAATGAGACATTTGCACCCGTTAAGGGGGGGGGGAGAGGATGTGTACTTCACCTGCGATATTTTTATAAAGGGTGGCGGGGACCCGATTGACAAATTTCAAAGTTGAATATTGCACAGGCGTGATAGCTTGGATTGATTTGTTGCTGGAGGATGGAAAGTGCACAGGATGCCATTTCATAAGAACACTGCAACAGTTACGACAGACCTTTAGCGTAATGTCAGGTAACAATGAAATGTTTGAACAGTCACTGCACTTTAATGACTGCCTTCGTTTCGTAATAAGTACGAACACAGAAAACACATTGTTCAACACTATAACGATGTCCATAGTAAGTGTTATGATATTCCTATAAAATTGTATCATATTCTCTTCCAATCTCTCCCCCGTAACCCACTCCAAGCTATCTCGCCTGTTCAACTTTGAAATGTGTCAGTTAATTCCGCGCCACCCTGTACGAACTGAGGTATTACGTTGTTTTGTCAGTGTTCGTAGTTTGAGGGAAATTTCGTAGGCAAATTTAACAGAAAGGGAAAAAGGAGATTTTTTTTTTTTGATAAATCGTGAAAAATCCAGAGAAATTCTCGTGCTGACTGATTGATATAAATGCGTAAATTTGTCTTGGTTCTTCAGACATAAACCAATACAATAGCGTGTGTGTGTGTCTGTTCAAGGTAGCATATTACACTCATTGTTGGCTGGGTGCATTTGTGTGTATCCTTTTGTTTAAAAAAATCGTGAATGAAAAAGTTTTTAAAAAATAGAACCATAAAGCAAGTGAACAAAACAAACATGGTTGGCACTTCTTTTAATATAGTAATATAATTAATCTTATCATGTAACTTCTGTTATAAGAATTGTACACTCAACAAACTAGGGAAAATTTGATAAGAAAAGGAAAAATTTTGAGGGAAATGTTCTTAAAAAAAACATACGAACTCTGTGTTCTGTTCTCCAGTGCTCCATTGCGACTAACATAGTTTCCGCTTTCGGTTCCCAATTCCCCAACCAATATTAGTTATTACTCCTGTGCAATGTTCAAGTTTGAAATGTGTCAGTCGGCTCGGCGCCACCCTGTACAAAACTGTCTTAGCTGTAGGACAATTTTCAACATCATAGGTCAGTATATTTTGGTCAGGTCACTTTTCTATTAAGGAGAGCGTTTCTGTGTATCGTTCGGTAGAAGTGTATCAATTTGTATTTCAGACATCCTGTGTAGGTTGTCATTGGGAAATAAAAGTTAACGTCCCACAGTTGTACTCTTTAGGTTAAAGGAGATGGATTATTAATGAAAATAATTGATTATGAGAGTTTCTGGACTGAAAATGGGGGAGGAAACGGGAGAATTTCGAGAAAACCTACGGACCCGATGTTATTACAAAATTCCATGGCATGGCAGGCACGTAGCCAAGGGGTGGGTCCGGGGGGTCCGGACCCCCCTTCGGGACCAGAAATAAAAAAAATAAGGAGGGATGAAACAAAAAGAAACAAGAAATAGGAAGAATCAGCGTTAAAAATAAAGATAAAATATAAAGATAAAAATAAAGCTAAAAATAAAAATAGTTTTTTTTATCATCGCTTCCCTGTAGTATCAAACATGTTATTTCGAAAACAATTTTCTACTGCTCCTTTAACTTGTCATTTGGAACAGACAGTACTTGACGAAAAAAAAAAAAAAGTTATGTGGAAAGCAAGTCCTGTTAACATTTGATTCAACAGAGAAAGGAACGCAGATATTATAAATATTTTACAAGACATTTTGGATAGTACTTTTTTTTTTTTTTTTTTTTTAATAGTTGAGGTCATAATGAAAGGAAAATTGTTACATTTGGATGAACAGAAGAAGGAACGTAGATATTGTAAAATTTTTAAAAATATTTTTTAAAATATTCTTTTATTCGAGATTTCTTCATAGTTTGTTACTAAAATACTTACTAACATGCATGGGCGCCGATCCTGGGGGCCGAAGGAGCCCGGCCCCCCAAAGGTCATGTGGGCCTCCTTGTTATATTTATGAATATACAATATATTGGCATAATTTGGATGCAATTTGTCTTAAAATCCTCATATATGCCTTCTACATCTGAATGGACCTCCCCCAAATTTACAGAGAAATCGGCGCCCTTGCTAACATGTCCTAATTTTAAAGTTTTAACATACCAATATATGTTGCTACTAAAATAGTTTAAATTGATCAAGCCCCTGGTGTGATAACCACAATACTTGATATCAACCCCCCCCCCCATCACGAAATCCTGACTAAACGAACCAATATAATGTTACCAGTAAAATAGTTTGAATCATCGAACTCTGGTGTGATAACCACAGTATTTCATGTCTCGGACCCCCCCTATTACGAAATCCTGGCTACGTGCCTGTGCATGGAATTAACCAAAGACAATTGCAGGAGAGGTCAGGGCTGTACCACTGGGCCACCGTGTTGGCTCTAACTCAGTTTTGATGAGTTACGACACAATCACAGATATTCTTCTTTTTCCACATAGCCTACTGCTTTTCATTGTGTATTAATCAAACGCCAGAAAAATATTATCTTTCCGTTCTGCACGCACTATATTACTATACTGTATTTCTTCATAAGATCACGTGACCCTAGCCGTACTATGGTCAAGTCAAGTGTAGATATATATGTGTGTGTGGAAAGAGAAATACTTATAAAATTGATAATATAATAGTTGAGAGCGTCACTCAACCAGTTCTCTTATCATGTATCTGCTGAGTAAGTTGGACGATCATGGGAGACGAAGATCGCGTTTTAAATTTATGTCGACCAAAATGAGAACGTAAATTTTCGTTGGTGAAATTTGTGTTTGAAAAATAGTTGTGTGTGCTAGTGAAGTATTTGTAATATTGCTACCAAGAAATGGTGTAAGAATTCGATGTGTAGTTGATGTTTCTCTATGATCAATCGGTAATTAACGTTGACGAGAAATGGCCACGAGGAAGAAATCGTCAAGCCTTGAGGGGCTTCCGTTAACTATGAACTACCCCAGAAGAAGCTATGGCAGCTTGTCGTTGTATCAGTTTTTAGGAGGTCTCCCTACCACGTCTAAGGTTAGTAAGGCATTTTTATTTGCGTTTCGATGTCGATACACATATATACAAAGAAATAAAAAGTTACCCTTGTACAGATTAGAAATAAGAGGACAAATTTATGTAACAGTAAATCTCGCTTCGTGCAAATAGTATCCACATGCCTTGTGTACTCTTCCTTTTGTTGGCGCATGCCGATACATCACTTGGAGCAAGTACAGATTGCGCCAGAAGTAATTGTTCAAAATTCACAACTCTTTTACTGAATATCGTCTAATGCCTTCTAGTTTTATTTTCTTGGCCCTGACCGTACCTACTGTGTAATATATTTGTATACTTACTTTCTACGTATTTCATATGGAATTCGTCTGAAGTCGGTCTTGCGCGAAATTCGAATGCCTCGTATGGAAACCTTAGTGAACTACCCTTACCCTCTTTTTTTTCCCTTCTAAATAAAGTATTTTTTTTTTAAAACGCTAAAATTGTGTTTAAGTATTTTAAATGGAATATCCAAATACCCAATTTCATGCCTCTAGCCACAAGAGATTCCGTGATATAAGCCTCGTAGAATGTTAATAGCAACCCTCATTTCCCTCAGTTAACCGTCGAATTTCCAAATATCCATCCTTAGTGGTATCTTGCATCACAAATCCTATCACTGTCCAAATTTCAAATTGCAGTTTGATCTAGGCGTTGATTAGTCAGTCAGGATTTACTTTATATATGCCATTAAAACTATTATTCTGAAGAAAACCTCGTACCTACATATGCTAAGCGGTCAGTACAAGCTCGTTTTGCATCGCAATTGCACAACAATGAACCACAATTCTGAATGATAATTTTATGTTCACAGATGATTTTTCATGTTCTCCAACTTCATACATAAGTTCCTTAAACATTACTCTCCCTTTGTACATTAACATATTTTACTTGTAAATTTTAATTAAAATGCCTGTGATAATCTCCCTCCTAGTAGTAATATTTAATGTGTGGTTCGGATTCCACCTTAAACGTAGGTCTAAGTCACATATAGTCTCGCGTTGCTGCAAAGGAAAATTAAACTTCAGTATACAAAAACAATTTTCTTTGTGTATTAACGAAGCAGATGAGGTATTTTCCAAGGCAGAAACCAATAAAGTCCAACTCTATTTTCAATTTTCGTAAATCGAAGTATAAACAGTGCCTAATTTCTAATAAACCAGAGATACCTTAGGGAAGTGTGGAACAGAAAAGGTGTCAAAGCTCCTTCGTGGCTATTTGGTGCCGATTCCCTAGCTCACGTGGTTTGGATCTCACGTAAAGCTGTAAATTCATAATCTTCATTTATATATAAGGTTATGGTAGTGAATTAAAATCCCTTCTGCACCACCGATCATATTCAGTATGATGGCCCTGGAGATGAACAGTTGCACGACATCAGAGCTTCCATTGAAGGATCCATCAACATAACCTAATTTCAAAATGATTGTACTTTCCTACTTCTAACTTTCAACGGAAGTATTATGTCAGTATTAAATGATGTTCAGAGACTTTTAATTCGCCTTGTACTATAGCGCTTCAGTGGCAGTGGTGTGATGTTGACATATTGAACACTCGCATGATTGATCCACTTTTCATAACGACGCATGAATACCTGACGTTCCTTCAGAAACATGTTTTTTTTTTTCTTTCTAAACCTAGACGTCAATTTTCCTTCTTATTTTCAACATGATGAGTCCCTCCTCAATATGGTTGGTGTGCGTCATTTGACTTTATGCACAATTCACAGGGTAGTTGAGTGGTCGCCGTGATTCTCTGGAATGGCCGCCCAGATCCCCTCACCTCACACCCCTTGATTTCTATCTGTGAAACCGTCTGAAGGAGATAGTCTATGCTGAGAAACTCCACGATATAAGACACCAACAGGAACGCATTCAGCTCGCGTGTGATCACATTTCAGGTACATTCTTCTGCGTGTGCAGTCTGACTGGATACGGTAACTATGGTTGTGCATTAGGCGGGATAGCCAGCATGTAGAACATGTATTGTGGCGCGCATGAATAGGTAATTTCCAAACTTTCAGTGTTCATAACGTGAAAATCATACAAATTATAACAGAAACAATCACGCTTCTGAATTTCTGCTACGTTGATGCTAATGTTACGTAATATGCGACATTCCCCCATTCCAATTTGAAATTTTAAACTTGCATTCTATGTGGCAGCCATTGTCACCATGTTCCCTATAAGTTAACCCCCTTCCTCTAGTACCCTTTTCTATTAACAGGTTATATATATATATATATATATATATTTAAATTTTAAAATAAAAGAATGTCCCAAGACTTTTGACTCACCGTCTAGTGTAGCTCACGGTTTTGATTTCTGCATGCTACAATAGAGAGATAATAATAATAATAATAATAATAATTAGTTTAACCGCATCTTGCATCACTTTATTCCAATTTCTATTCAATTCATTTGAAGTTTTCAAATTTTTATTTTTAACATTCATTGCTAAGAAAATTCAACAATGTTTTGGTTGAGTTAACTTTCGTGTATTTGTTTCCAGTTCGTCATTCTAATGCAGGGGTTCTCAACCTTTTGCACAAGCGTACGACCAAAGCACATTAATTGATACTACCATAAGCGGTATGTACCATCGGAAGCAGTTCGCTTACCACCAGTTGTGCGCGTACCACAGGTTGAGAAAGCCTGTTCTAATGTATTCAAACACATGTACTCACCTTCTACCTTTAAGCCCAAAATTCCTCAAATGAGCTAATAGTAATAAAATCTTTTACTAGTATTTAACGCCTTTTTTTCCTAAATTTTCTGATTCATTTAATTCTGATAAATAGTGACATTTATAAAATGCTTCGAGTTTTTTCTTTTTTTAATTTTTTAAAAAAATAATCAGGTTTATAGAGATTAATGTGAAGATTACCATTTACGTAAATCATTTTTCATTGTTAATGTACGTACGCACAACGCGTTTTTGAAAGTTGAAATAATGTTTGGAAATACTTTATTTATTCTTGATAAGAGCAGAGCTAAAAGTACGTGTGAAGTTATCAGTGTCCACAAAAGAAACCGTACTTACTTTGCGCGCACATTGAACTTTTCCAGTAGCCTCAAGAAAAACACAGTCTTATCGCGGGTGATAATAGTTTTATCATGTACAAATTATAGGAGCTAAATTTCCCTTTCTAAAGTGACAACTCTTGAGAAAAAGTCAGTTCGGTAATATATTAAATTTTAATACTACAAGCTAAGGAAAGAAAGCATCATACAGCTTCAGAAAGATGTACTGTATACAAGAAATAGTACCTAGCTTGGTAGGGATAACATTTACATTTCTACCCATGAAACTTTCCTTAACTTGCAATTCCATTATTCGACGTTTCCTCTTTATGGATATGTGCCTGTCTTTACATATCAGTAACGAATTTAGAAGGAACCTTTTTTTTTATTAATCTCGGTTTTTTTTGGGGGGGGCTGGAGTTTTCAAGCATAGATATGATTAACAGTAGCTTCTTTTTTCTTTAGAAATTCCACAATTTACGGAATTTAGCCCGAAAGCCCCCTCTGTGTAACCGCCACTGCCTCATATAATAATAAGCTGCAGTTTAATTTCATATAAATATGAATAACTTATCTGACATTCCCATTTCAGTTGCTATTTTCTTCCATCTCTATTTAAAACGTGCCTATTATAATGTTTGTTTTTCTTATCCCATATTGCTGGAACATTCCTCACTAGTTCTATTAATATGTCTTTCATAATCAAATTTAATAGTGCAGCTCAACTTCTCGAGCATGGCACACACAATCCTCTGCAGACGAAATTCTAAACAAATGAAGACTATTCCGCGCTACGCTTCGGAGAGAACCAATGAGAACACGAGCCACAGGGATGCTTCCGCTGAACATCGATGTAAAATCAAACTTGGTTCTTTATCATCGCGACCACTAATTCACTCTCGCGGTCGACCCCTAGATCACGATGTAGCGTACATCTTCGGCATGTGCTTACTCATTTGAATCCATGGGTTTGTGCCAGTATCGAGGATGCGACCGCGACTTAAACCTCGACCTCGATCGCGAGGTGTCTTCGGCATGTTCGTACCCTAAGGTGAAGTCCGAACAGCCATCATGATTCTCCAACAGAGAATCGAAGCCAAGAGCTCTAGCAATGAGACCAGCGGGGAGGACTAATATCGTTGAGAATTTAAATATGTGACAATATTTTTTTATTTACTCGTACAGTAAAACCTGTTCTATATATATATAGTTTTAAAGCTAGGACTGTCCAAAATCGTGGAAGAGCTAAATTCTAACACGCACTATTTCGAATTCGAGAAACCGTAGAGAAACGCATCCAAAATTCCACATTTCATCAATGTGCAATGAGTGTGCAGGGGGATTTCCTACAGGGTATAATTTTCAGACGTGGTTTCAACAGAAAATTCAGATATGCCTCGACTTTAAGGAGGACCCAAAGCAAGCAAAAGATAAGCCTTGGCTGCAGTGAACCAGAGTGCTTCGGCGGGAAGTCGCAAATGTTAGAGACCGCCGGTATAACGCGTGCTGCGGTGTTTTATTTCATGCTTATAGGTGAAAAAATATGAAATGTGTTGTTACAAAATACATTGCAGTACCCGTTATTCTCATCTTTCCGATTTCGATAAGAAATAGTTGGATAGAATCTTACACGAAATCTCGCTAGTTTCGCTTTATATGACACAAACATAAAGTGTGTGTGTATATGTGTTTCAATTCCTGTTATAACCTAGCTTTCTTCCAGAAGATTTTGTCCGGGAGCACAAAGTTAAGATGTTAAGGACTGCACTGGAACACTGTTTTGGTACATAATTGGAATTTAATTAAGAAAAATCGAGAAATTTTGAGAGTAAGGACCGTAGCATAATCGATAGGACGTTTTCCTGTCCAGACAGTAAATCTAGATTAGATCCCCTGGGTCAGGGTATAGCAAAGAGTACGTGAAGAGGTCGAGCATTTAAAATATCTGGGACGTATTTTGACGAGAGACGCGTACTGCACCGAAGAGATCAGGTCGAGAATTAGCATAGCCAAAGAAGCATTCAACAAGAAAAGGTCACTCTTAACTAACAGCTTTAATATTGGACTAAGGAAGAAATCGGTCAAGTGTTATATATGGAGTATTGGACTTTGTGGTTCGTATTTAGAGAGCTTCGAAATGTGGTCTTGGAGGAAAATGGAGAAGATAAAATGGACAGAGAGAGTAACAAACAAAGATGTTTTAAAACGGATAGGAGAGAAGGGGACGCTTCTAGCCAGCATCCTTTGTAGAAAGGCCAATTGGATTGGACACATCTTGCGAAGAAATTGTCATCTTCATACCGCCGTAGAAGGAGAGATGGAAGGAAAGCGAGGAATAAGAAGAACACGAGTGATCGATGATTTGAAAAATAAAAGCAAATATTTGGAGTTGAAAGAGGAAGCTGAAAATCGAGAAACTTAAAAAAAAAAAATTTCCAGACTCGAAATTAATATAAAGAAGAAAAAAAACAGTTCCAGGACCTGCCAAAAGGCAGAATACTTAATAATGCGGACTGGAGTTTTTTTTTTTTTTTCGTTCTACCTTCCTTCCAATACGACTCTGTTTAGGTTATTCAGTTTAAAATGGGTACGTGGCAAGTAACGAGGCTGGAATGTTGATTCTGATGTTACTGGCATAAAAAGTGTGGTTCTGACGTCATTTTGATTTCTGAAGTTAAGGCCAGCCGCACGGTGACCAGAGGCAGGACAGCCAAGGCGAGGCAGAGGAAAGCAGGAGAGGATGTGGAGAGAGAAACCTGAGTTCCTTTACCATATCCTTCAATCACAATGTTGGAGATACCTTTGTCTACCACGTGTTGTTGTGAATATGCGGTACGAGGCTTCGTTGCATTGCTTACAGTATTGTTCCTCGGCTCAGTTGCCCTGTCCTCTGGCCAATGTGCAGCCGACCTAAGCGAGGAACCTTCCGCAGACAACATTTAGGTCTTCATGGTCTATTCCAAAAGGGGAACAATCTTTATTGGAAATATTGAAAATTCTTAAATATAACCCTGCTCCCGCCAAGTGAACTTTGTGGTGGACAAACACCGTGTGCGTGGGTTTTCTCGGGGTTCTCCCGTTTCCTCCCACTTTCTTCATTCCACCATTTCATTCATCTCTCATCATCACCGTCTCCTTTAGCCTAACCGGCATAACCGTGGGACGTTAAACTCAAAAATTTCATTTCATTTTTTCTTAAATATAAACTTTAACACAGTTACCCGTTGAATTTAATCGTTAGAAAGTTATAGATAAATGTTCTTTTGTGGCCCTGCATAACATGGTCGCTAATTATCTCGTCTTTGGTGCGAGCGGTCCTGGGTTCGATTCCCGGTGGGGACACTCGGTCGAAAAAGTGTAAAAGCTTTTGCAGGCCGACTATCCTGAGCGAGGTTTTCTTGGTTTTCCTCATTCGTACCAGGCAAATGCCGGGATGGTGTCTAACATATAAGCCCCAGGCCGCTTCCTTTCTTCCCTTTCATCGGATAGTGTGATCGCCGAGAGACGTCATCCCTCAAACGTGACGGGCTACCATGGCCATAGATGCCGAAAGCCCAGAAATTAATTCCTAATTCTAATCCTAGTGACGGGCTACCATGGCCATAGATGCCGAAAGCCCAGAAATCTAATTCCTAATAGTAATCCTAGTGACGGGCTAACATGGTCATAGAGGCCGAAAGCCCAGAATCCTAATCCTAGTGACGGGCTAACATGGCCATAGATGCCGAAAGCCCAGAAATATAATCCTAGGAGTGTTTTCTTTGTATTACTTACTAAGGGATGTGGCCTGAAGAAGAAACATTGGTTACAGTTTACTTGAAATATGTTTGTTGGATCAGTTTTGCAGTCTAATAGTATGGAAACATTGAACTCTCTACAGTGGTTGTGGCAATAACCTAGATCATATTTGTAGATTAGCAGATAATAATTGATTAAACTTTAAATGATAAAGAATAAGTCTTTGTCCTTTCTTTATTGCAATTCATCTTATAACTACGTGTGAAGCATCGTACTTATAATTTATATTAGGGATGGCCAAATCCGGAATTTTTACTTTTCGGAATCCGGAAAGAAAATCGAAAAAAATTAATTCGGAAAATTCTGGATTTCGGAAATTCCTGAATTTAAGCTTTTTTCCCGAAAAGAATCATTTAAAAAACAAATTTTCAAGCCCTTGAAACTTCGTTTCAATTAATTCAAAACAAGTAATACCATGACCATGGTATCTGAACCTAATGTATGTGTGTGTGGAGGGGGAAGGGGCGCGGACTCAGTGGTAGAGCGTTCACCACTGGTGCTTGGAGTCCCAGGTTCAAACACTGCTCCCGCCAAGTGAACCTTGTGGTGGCCAAACACCGTGTGCGTGGGTTTTCTCGGGGTTCTCGTGTTTCCTCCCACTTTCTTCATTTCACCATTTCATTCATTAATCATCATCACCGTCTCCTTTAGCCTCACCGGCATAACCGTGGGACGTAAAACTCAAAGATTTCATTTCATTTTTTCGAACCTAAGGTGCTTTCGATTTGTATTACCTGTCCGTCTGCGTTGTGTTGTGTTTTAGAGGCTTCCAAACTTTGGATATTTGTGATACTATAACATCCTTAGTTTGCAACACTGAATAATAAAAGTGGTATTTTAAGTGTTCGTTTAACGTGTTGATTTGAAATATGTAATGATCTGACGTAGTGCCATTTGAAAAAAAAAAACTTTATAATGGGTTGGCAACACTGTTGAGTGTTTCTGATTAATACATGCAGAGATGTCCCCCTCCTTACAGTTGCTTCGTAATAAGTTTCGCTTTTCTTCCTCTTTTGGTTTCTCCGTTATAGCGGATGATAAAGATAAATTGTCCACCCTGTATATGTGATAATAAGTCCCTCCTCAAAACAGATTGCGTATTCCAATTTCTCGTTACTAGATGGTATTCCGGATGCTGAATTAAGAAAAAAGATTTAGCATATAATAAAAGCTCCATATGTTGTATGGCATATTCAACCCCAGGTACCTTTTTAAATGATCTATAAACTGATAAAGTTGATACATATTTCTTTAAATATAAATATTATTACTTTTTCTCTACTCCGCTTTACATGATCATACTTATTTGTAATATACAAGGTGTTTCAAAACAACACCGACAACGTTGGGATGTGATTCCTGACACCAAAAATAAGACGAAAAGTATAGACCAACCTGGGTGCACAAATACTTCCTTTCGGAGTTACAGGCTCCCGAAAACATGAAAAAATGAAATTTGAACGTCCATAGCTCCAAAACTGTGGACCTACCGTAGTCGGGTCAAGATTTTACTAAGGAACTAATATGTGCTCTATCCAAAAATTCAGAGTCCTAAGGTACTCACGCAACAATTTTTGTAGAGGCAGTTTGGTTACGGGCATATAATCTAAAGTACTCACTAACTACCTCTATAAAAATAGTTGCGGAAGTACCTTAGGATTCGGAAGCATTTTTTTTTTTGGTAGAACACATATTCGTTCCTTAGTAAAGTCTTGACCCGACTACGGTAGGTTCTATAGTTTTGGAGCTATGGACCTTTAAAGTTCATTTTTGTACGTTTTCGGCAGCCTATAACTTTGAAAGGAAGCATTTGTGCACCCAGGTTGGTCTATACTTTTTGTCTTATTTTGGTGTTAGGATTCACCTCCCAAACGTTGTCGGTGTTGTTTTGAAGCACCCTGTATAAAAAGATGTTTATTTCACACCAGTAAAACAGTAAAATGCTTACTACTACTACTACCATTATTATTATTATTATTATTATTATTATTATTATTATTATTATTATTATTATTATTATTATTATTATTTTCCTTGTTGCCGAAAATGCGACACAAGACATAAATTACTACGCATTTTTTTTTTTCAGCAGCTTGCTATGCAAGAAGCAAAATCTTAAAGAAAAAGAAAAAAAAACACCATATTACACTTAAGAGGAAATTTACATTTGAATCAAATACACAGAAATCAGTATTTGATTCAGCAGGAGTTTACGTTTCCAGATTATTTTTGCTTTGCCACACAAAAGCTTGTTGCTTAGCGAGTTCTTTTTGAAGGGATATAAAAAAACAAATAAAATTATTTGATGTTAGGAATGACTCAGAAAGCATTTGACTTTGCTTTGAAATATAAATATGTCAGTTAAATTTGATTTCGAAGGCACCACGTTGGATATGGTTACTGTAGATCCAGGTCTCATAGCGTGAAAAAGAACAGTGGATTGCAAAGATACAAGTATACTGTATTGGATAGATCATATCCGGTTTGAATTTCTGGCTAAAGTTGTTTCAAATCCAATGCAATAAGACTTACTTTTAACCACTTGTAAAACTTGGATTGATTTGTATCTTGCACTATTCTATGTAAGACATGCGTTTCGTAAGTTCAGTTGTAAGTTGTCCACATGTGTACTTTGGAATTATGCCGAATAAAAATGTTAAATAAAGTTAAAGCTAATTTGAATGTATGTTGATATGTTAGAAAGCAGAACGGAATACTCAACTGAGTTGGTCTCTCTTCCAGAACATCTTTTATTGTTTTTTCTAGTTTTGTGTCCCATGGTTATTCGCTATTGGTTAAAGGAGGCGGTTGACTAGTAAACGAGAATGATTATGAAAGAATTGATGGAATGAAAACTGGGAGGAAACGGGAGAATCATGAGAAAAGTCCAGAGATACGGTGTTATCCAACGTAAACTCACATGGCATGGCATCAAACCATGGACCTCCACCTGATGTGAGCACTCTATTAGTGACCGTCCCTTGTTTATAAAATATAAAATAACGAACAGCTTTTATTTTGGACATAAAGGGCTGAGCGTAGATTTAAACGGCATCAAAAGTGACACTGTTCGTTTCAGTGACCCCGAAAACTATGGCTTCGACACTAATACCGATCATTTTCAGTCATATATATATAAGTTGCGGTTCTGAATTTGGATTTAAACGGCATCGGAAGTGTCACTTTTCATCTCAGCAACCCCGAAAACTATTAATTCGACACTAATATCGGTCATTTTCGAACACTTTAAAATATCTTCCTCCTCCTCTCTTTTAAGTTGCACCGTCAAAGTGAAATAATAAAAACCTTTCCAGGCCCGAACCTCTCTATGTTGAAAATTTGATCGAAATCGGTCATGTGATTCAAGAGTTCTTAAGTAACAAACATAGTCACCTTCATTTTTATTATGTGAATATAGAAGATAGATAATGTAGGCAATGGTTACGGCATTATACAGTAGTTACTATTTACTACTTATTACATATATCTGTATTACCATCGTTTGATAAAATTTCTTTTTGGTGGACAAACACCGTGTGCATAAATTTTCTCGAGGTTCTCCCGTTTCCGCCCATTTTCTTCTTTCCACCGTTTCATTCAATATTATCACCATCTCCCGTAGCCTTGGTACTTAATCGTAGGATCGAAATTTTATTTCACTTCATGGATGTTTTGTTTCGAAATTGGCTTTTTTTTCTTTAAAATTATTCACGTTTCAATAGAACCAGTGGTTGACAATATAAACATGCTTTACTGTGTTTTAGGATTTCTTTTCTTTCATTTGTGTGCATTCTGGCTCTCAAAATCAATTCGTGTGTACTTAATTTTTATGATTTCCTCAAACAATAAAATGGAAAGTCTTCAGGAGTCTATCATATTTATTTGATTTGGTTTTATTTCATGTTCCAAACTATGGTTAGATAAGCCCTTGCAGGAAGCATAGTAGTAAAACTAAAATATATTGTACCATTCATTCCGTTGATTTGAAATGTAATTTTTAACTTACAACATTTATATTTTCATACTGTTCTGCGACGTTAAAAAAAAAAAGTCAAGGTCGACGATATGAATGAAGTCCTTAATTTATACAACAGTGTTAAAGCCAACTTTGACCTCTGTTAGATAAAGACCGGAAAGGGCATCAGGAAATAAACATTGGGAGAATTTGTGACCTGTGTCGAAAGCCTTGGATAGGACAAGGAAAATTATACCTGATAAATGTTTCAAGTACATTAGTAAAAGCAGTCGAATATAATTATATATGAGTTGATTGAGTTGATTTTGAGTTTAACGTCCCGTGCAGCAGCGAGGCTATAGGAGACGTGGACCTACTGATTAACGTGGAATCCGAACCACATGAGCTGCCGCCGGGAATCGAACCCGGGTCTCCCGCGTCACTATATATATATATATATATATATATATATATATATATATATATATATAAAATCTTTAATTATATATTTTATTTTTAAAATTTTTTACGTTCTAAAATAACCGCATATGGAAGTGAAATATCTGCAAAGGTGTTATAATTTTAAACTTGAGAACCATGGATAGATTTAATAACATTTCGAGATATCATAGTTCTGGAACTTAAATATTACCAACATATTTAAATACAATCTTGGAGTTCATTAATATTAATTTGGTTAGTAATAATAGAGTCAATTTATGTATTTTTTCTTTATTCATTAAAGTTGTTATAAGTTACAACAAAGAATGGGGAGCAAAACAATGTCAAGAAATTCGTAGTTTCAATTATGCATTTGGAACTGAGGCTATTTTTGAGTTGAATTCATAAAGGAACGTGTATACAAATAGAATTTATTGCATCCTAGGGTGAGAGGTTGAGATTATTGGAATCACCAAACGATTTTTCTTTTATTTTACGAGGGAATATAATGTTGGCTTGGGTCCCATCGCGATATTGCCATTACAGTTTTGGCATCACAATCTATATTGGTTTCTAGAATAATTTCCGTCTTTTATATGTTACGAATCTGTATTCAATAAATGAGCAGTACTCAAATTGTAGCCGCATAGGCTTTCAGGAGCACCTAGAAATATTCCAGAGTTTTTATACTTGCATATAATTAATTCCTTTTACATTAATTATTTGTAAATTGAAATAATGCTTCTAATGCAGAAACTGCACTGTAACTGTTAAGCAAGCCTTTGCGCTGACTTTGGAAACACTTGATACCTTGAAAATTTTACAGCCACTACAGCTTAAAGTTGTGTAATATAGTAATCTTTGTTGCATTGTGTAAGTAATAAACCAATTTGGTATCTTATGGCCTATTAAAGATAAATGTTTCCTTTGCCTCTTTCTGGTAGCCGCCCAGCTTAAAATCTCTACCGCAATTGCAGTTGAACTTGTATCTGTAGGCCTCTCATTTCCTCTCTTTAGCAGCGAAATCATGAATCATGATTTAAGTCCCTTTCGTTAGCGAGGCTATATGAGACATGGACCTACAACTTAACGTGGGATCCGAACCATGAGTCGAACCCGAACCCGAACTAACTGGGAATCGAACCCGAATCTTCCGCGCCAAAGGCGCGTACACGAAGCGCTTAGCCAGGAGGGAGCTAATAATGAATTTCGAGATTAACGATGATCGATGATAATGCAATACAAGATTTTTTTTTCTTCTTCAGAGAGTATAAAACGTGCACGTCTCATGCAGAGTCAGTACATTATACTTCAAATCACCCAACTAACCCAAACCACCCAACTAAGTGGGAGACGTTTATGTAGGCCTATACTGCCGTCCTAAGCGAAAGACCTTAACTCCACATTTTCCGAAAATCGAGATATTGGTATGGGAATGTTGGTAGTACAATTCTGCATCTATCTAAAGTGAAATTGACGTGGTTTGACCAATAGGTAGGGGGTAATGATGTCATGAGTGTTTGCCTTATGTTCAAAACTGCAACTGAAAGTAAGCAAAAAGACCTTAAGTGGCAATTCATACGCAATTGTATTACCACACAAATTTTAGATCGTGAAAATATATTTAATAAAGTTTTGCTGAAATACAACAAATTTGAACGTACAGCCTAAGCCAAAACGCGTTTTGCTTATGTTCTCGAAAGTATGTGAAATGGAGATAAGGCCTTTTCGCTTAGCACGGCAGTATACCAGGGGTTTTCAAACTGCGGGGCGCCTCTCTGGGGAGGCGCCGAAGGTTGTCAAGGGAGGCACGAGGACTTAAAAAAAAAAAAAACATCTTACATCAACTTTAACATAAATATCTGACTTACCACAATTTACAATTATTAACACTGGCTGATAACATTAAAAGGTGTAGTCAGTGTGTACAATGTAGATCACCTCTGTTGATGAGATATTTCCATTAGTGATTAATAAATGAAACATAGTTTATCATAGTGATAGTCTTTCTTTTAGGACACATGTATTTATATTGTTTTGACAAGGGGGGCGCGTTCAGATTTTGGTGGTTGAGGGGAGCCTCAACTGCAAAAATTTGAAAACCCTGGCCTATACATTTCAAATATTTCCCATAATCATATTTCCCTGTGGGAAGAAAAAGCGGTCTGTTACTTGCTTTCAGTCTCCCCTCCTCATTCTAAATTTAACAGTTTTCCATGTTGGTCGTTTGATCAGGGATGAATAGCAGTTTCTAACGTTTGATCGGCTTTACTAACATAGGTATAAAGGATGTAAAAAGAGTACTAGCCTCCGATACACCTCCGATTCAACAGTTCATTATGTTATTCGTTTGATCAGGTATGGTCAAAAATTTTCAACGTTTGATCGGCCTTATTAACATAAATATAAGCTATTTTTAGTAGGACCTAACTATACGCTAGTCTCCGCCCCAATCACTCTCGTTTCTAAATTGCCTCACTGTGTACTTTGAGAAAAAATGTTTTCGTGAAATGTCATAGGATTTCTGCTGCGACCTCGATGAATCATCCATGTCCCACGTCCGTCAAGAGGTGGACCTCACGCCATATAGCTGCAGTATCTACAAGCTATTACCAGAATGCTGTTGGTGGAAACTGTTGACGTATAAATAGGGCATTCGGACGGAGAATGCATTCGTACTATGAACTGTAGCATACGAAAAGTGAACCAGGGAACACGAAAGCATGCGTAGACAGGTAAATATTGACAACACACGTACTTCATGTAATCCCAGGTAAAGTATCCTTGACGATAGTAGTCTATGGACAGCTGCCTCTGCCCTTACACCTTTCCTCTGTTTTGTGATTTAGAGGTTACCCTTGTGTGAGACAGATCACCATTTGGTGTTTGCCTACTGTCGTCCAGGGGGGAAGGGTACGGTGGCTCAGTGGTAGAGCGCCCACCTCTCGTGCGTGGAGTCTCTGGTTCGATCTCCGGTCAAGTAAGTTTGTGGTGGACATCGTGTCCGTGGGTTTTCTCGTTTTCTCCCACATTCTTATTCCACCGATTCTACCATTATTCACTTTCCTTAGTTATCCGTATACCTTAGCGTACTAACAGGCATAACGTGGAACGTTAAACTGAAAGATTTAACTTCTACTGTTGTGCACTTGGACTGCAAGTTTCAAGATTAACGTACGATCCTTCCAAATTACACATTGTTATTATTATTATTATTATTATTATTATTATTATTATTATTATTATTTTCGTGTACACAGTCTTTGAAAATCAGACAAATTTTTTGTATTACTTTGTTCATCTGTGACAGGTAGGTAATAGAGAACCGTAACCGGATGTTATAGAGGAACCAACAATAGAAGGTCTCTCTTCGACAAATCGTGGCGGCGTTGTACCAAGGTTTTTTCGTAGCATCTATAATGGCAGTTTTATCAGTGTTGTACAAGAGAGTGACCGTGGTTGCAATTAGTGCTGTCGAAATCGGTTTTTGAAGAAAACAAAAACCGGTTTTTGAAAAAAGTGAAATTTCATAAAACCGAAATGTCGGATTTGAAAACCGCATATGCGGTTTCGGTTTTGAAAACCGCATTTGCGGTTTCGGTTTTGAAAACCGCATCTGCGGTTTCGGTTTTGAAAACCGATTTTCTCAAAAACCGAAAACTGCAGAAGTCACAAAAATTCGAGAGCACTATTATCAAGTAACGACGAGGAAACAGCAAAGAATCTTTCCCATTTTCGGCTCACAGTCGCTAGATGGAGGGAAATTTTCCCCGGCGTAGGGAAAAAATGCTCAAAATTTGCAGAGGTGAAAGAAGATATTTTTTCTTAAAATGTCTTAACGTGTAGGGAAATTCTTGTTTAGTATTCTTTTACAATTGGCAGAATAAAAAAAAAAAATAAGTTGCAGTTTCTCACAAAGAGGCACGGCTATCGTTATTGGGAAGTAAAAAGATATATAATAAAATATGATCGGTGTTCCCTTCACGTATGAACTATTGCAGGTGTCTGGGACTTGCGATAAGAAACCAGTCAACACATGCAAAACCACAACATTCACATTTATCGGAGTGGCAACAAATCAACAATAAAATTGTGTATTGCGATCTAAATTTTTTTCTTTTCTTTTTTTTAAGAAAGGGAGGTGGTGTTTTTTTGTTTACAAAAGAAAGAGTGGCAGTACTATTTAGAAACAAAGTGAAAGAGTAATGATAATATAAAAGATCTCACTGTCAGTCTAAGTGGATGAGATTTCAAATTGGATTTCATGGGTTGCAGGTGTAGTGATCTTAAATAGGGATATACCTTATTTTCTATTTAGCTTAGTGTTGTCATATTACCCGATTTTTGCAGGTACCACCCGATTGTCAGGTTCTATATTCGTCCCTCGCTATCTTAATCACGAAAAACCACCCGCTTTTTGGGATTGGAGAAAAATCGTGAACTGCTACCGGCTGATCAGAGCAGAACATTAATGCAACTGTCTACTGTCAGCAGTTAAGCCGTGTTCAAGAAAAACTCAAAACCCTGGAGCCAGCACTTCTCAATCGCTAAGGGGTTCTACCGTTACGGGACAACGCTAAGCCCCACGATTAGAGTGACCCGGGACACCATCTTACGCCTTAAATGGGAAACACTATTGCAACCGCCATACTCCCTGGACAATGCACCGTCCGATTATCCCTGAACCATTTCTTGGACACTCACATTAGAGAACTAAAGTTCAACTCCGTAGTAAAGGTGCAAAATGCACTTGATACCTTCTTTGCTTCACGGCAAACCAAGTTCTACCGCGAAGGAATCCATGCCCATCCCGAACGTTTTCAGAAGGTCGTTGATACTGATGGGTACTATTTTTGATCTTCCAGGTACTTCTTAGGCAGGGGTGTAGCCACGGGGGCCCATCGGGGCCAGGCTCCCCAAATGATTTCCTGCCCCCCCTAATGACCAGATGTTAAAACATCATCGTGAGATTACTTCGCTTCAGTCATTTAAAAATAACAATGTTTACATATAATTAATAATTTACGGTAAAATAGTATGGAAAAATAGTATTTTACCATACCGATCACAAAATAGTATGGTATTTCTTCCTTATAGCGATCCGAAAATAGTATGGTATACTTTTTGTGACAGTAGATAACACAATTTACGGCGATTTGTATTTGACAGTTTGAAGACAAACGTTTTGACAAGGTACTATAAATTCTATGAAATGAAATGAAATCTTTGAGTTTAACGTCCCACGCCTATGCCGGTTAGGCCAAAGGAGACGGTGATTATGAGAAATGAATGAAATGGTGGAATGAAGAAAGTGGGAGGAAACGGAACCCCGAGAAAACCCATGAGCACGGTTGTTTGTCCACCACAAAGTCCACACGGCGCGAGCTGGGATCGAACCAGGGGCCCCAAGCACCGGAGGTGAACGCTCTACCACTGAGCCACCGCGCCCCCCCACTATAAATTATAAAACAATGGTACTATACTAAATCGTAAGTACATTATATTATTTATATGCTGTAATTAGTGTTTCAAGAAAACTTTTTATCAGATGGAAAATTTGGTGAAAAGCAACGTTTTTATTCAGTTTTTCAGTTTGGATTTCATTCGCTTTTTAAAATGCTATTTCGTGTAAAACAGGAAGTGAGATATAGCTGTTAATAAAATAATTATGTCTTTTTAGTCACGAATAATAAATAAACATTTTTTCAGAAAATCTTAAAATAAATTAAGTGCAATTTCAAAGAAAATCAGTCTTATGTATAAAAGTAACCAAGAAAGTTCTGTCGCTTTTTGCGTAGATCTGCGATAGTTGGCCCTAACTGGCGGCCGGGTTTCGTCGAGTCGAAACATATATCTCGCGTCGGGGTGTTGAAGTACCACTGCGTAGCAGCGACCAGCGAGAACTTCGTCTTGGTTCGCACTTCTTAGATTCTTCGCGGAGAATCGTCAAGGGACCAACACGAACTGTCGCCAGTCATGTGCATGCGGTTATTATTATATATTATTTTTTGCTGACGAATTGTTCCTAAAGTGAGCTCCGAGGGTCAAGAATAACCTCTGTCTCAACATCATGACGTGAAAAATCTTGAGATAAATGCGATAATTGTATGAATTTAGATGACAACTGTCGTCGATCATTAGAAAGTGAGTATGCGAGAACTATGAAATAAAGTAAATAGACACGCGTCATTTTGTTACAAAATTACATGGCGAACACATTTTATCTAATTCCAAACAGTTATCGTCGAATATACACGGTTAAAGGAGCACTGTGATTGACCAAATTAAAAAGATCTTAACGATTTATCCCTTTACAAGCGACGTTTCCTTCATCGCCATCGTAGGGAAGTAGGAAGAACACTTGCCTAGTAATCATAAGGTTGGTGGTTTGAGTCCCCTTCGGGGTAATTTTTTTGGTACTTTTAAAAAGTGTTTTTTAGACTCACCTTAATGTAACTAAATCACACATATAGCCGATTTAACATTTTGGGGGAGTAATTTTGTGGTTCATTGGCGTTTTGTCGCATCTCTGTCGCTGGTGGCATAATTTTCAAAACGGTAGAGGGGCCACCGGGGATCGTCGCTGCGGCGCCGCCAATGTTTGGCGTGATGTCGCTAATTGCCCATTTGTGGTCCACCGACGCTTACGGCATGGGGACAATTCAGTGTGAGTGGCGAAACCATTCAGCAGCACCTTCAACTGAGGAAACACTAGAAGTTGGGTCGATGGGTCCCACATAACTTGATTCCGGGTCAAAAGGCAACGCAAGCAGACACCTGTGTTTCTTTGCTGTCTCGTCTGAGGAAGGAGCCATTTCTGGACAAGGTGTTGTCATGTGATGAGAAATGGGTCCTGTACGAAGTTCCACGGCGCCGTCATAATTGGTTAGCATCCCATGAACGGTTCCAAGACAGCCGAAACTAGTACTACACCAGAAGAAAGTCCTCCTGTGTGTTGATGAACTGCTCGTGGCATCGTGCATCGGGAACTGCTACCAGCTGGTCATCGCATCAATCCAACTGTGTACTGTCAGCAGTTGAGCCGTGTTCAAGAGAAACTCAAAACTCCCAAAGGGGTCCTTATGTTACAGGACAACGCTAAGCCCCTCGTGGCTAGGATGACCCGGGACACCATTTTACGCCTTGGATAGGAAACACTATTGCATCCGCCATACTCCCTGCACATTGCACCGTCCGATTATCATCTGTTCCCTTCCTTGGACAGTCACTTTAAAGGATGCCAGCTCAAATCCCAAGTAGAGGTGCAAAATGCACTTGATAACTTCTTCACTTCACGGAACACCAACCTCTACCGCGATGGAATAAATGGCCTTCCAGAACGTTTGCAGAAGGTTGTCGATCTATTCTTGATCTTCCAGATACGTGTTAGGTGACATATGAATGTCCGGAGGTGGTGAGTGAGAAAGCGATAGAACTTTCTTGTTTACCTATATAGATCGGTTCTGTGTATTGAAATAGCTATGCACAAAGGTATAATGTTTGATCGGGGGCCGTAGTTCTTGGTTAAACATAATACAAACTATCTGTAATATAATTTATGAAATTACTATTATTATTATTATTATTATTATTATTATTATTATTATTATTATTATTATTATTATTATTATTAATAATAATAATAATAATAATAATAATAATAATAATAAGAAGAAGAAGAAGAAGAAGAAGAAGCTAAAACAGTGTTTTAAAAGTTTTCCGGAAAGAAACCAAAATTTTCCAGTTTTTTTCAGGCTTCAAAAACACTAGCTGTAACACATTTTTTTAAGATTGTAGCTGCCCCCCTTCAAAAACGACGGGCCTCTCCTACAGAAACCTGCTGGCTATACCCCTGGTCTTAGGTGACCTATCGATGTTCTAAGGTGATAGGTCAAAAAGCGACAGAACTTTCTTCGTTAATTTTATGCATACTATGTAAAAACTACTGTATAAGTTCTAGTATCTCGAGTTCCGAAAGTCGGAATGTCAAAATTCCTTAAGATTCGTGTTCCTCGTGCTCTACTTTACAAAATATATAAAAATCAGGTGGGGTCCAGTTTGCTTCCCTGCAACCGAAAAGTACCTTGGAAGTGTCATCAAAGAAGTAACTAAAAAAAAAATACAAATGATCCCAGGTCAGTATTTGTAACACACAAGTTCACATCAGTACTTACGGAGTTCTAAACCGTAAGAAAGTGGGAGGAAACGGGAGCAAATAAAAAAAAGTTGAAACACAGACATAAATCAATACAATTGTCTCGATCGATAGAAGCTTTCACAATTGTTAAAAGGTGTAATTAAAAACATTGGTTTCGGTTTTGAAAATCGCATGTGCGGTTTCGGTTTTGAAAACCGCTTTTGCGGTTTCGGTTTTGAAAACCGTATTTGCGGTTTCGGTGTTGAAAACCGCATTTGCGGTTTTCGGTTTTCAGAAAACAGGTTTTCTCAAAAACCGAAAACCGCAAATGTCACAAAAATTCAACAGCACTAGTTGCAATACTAGTACCAAAGTAGGATATGCATTTTCCCTGTGTAAGTGGTAAGAAACTTCAGAGACCATCTGATGATGGTTTCTCTATAAATACTGTAGTGTATATATAGATACTTGCCTGTTATATATTTATTCATCTTTTATGGAAAGCAGCAGTAAATCCACTGTGACAAGTTAGCATATAAACTTTCCTCCTTGATACCTTGGCACATTTCAATGCAACCGCTAAAAATATTAACATGCTGAATGTGGAATTAATTTGTCACTTGCTTTTAGATATAAGGGATTATTATTTTTATGTAACATCCGTATTAAAGTTGAATGAGCGTCTGCTTTCTATATATAATATAGATTCTTGTTTTCTGCTGAGAAGTTCACATGTTTATCTTTTCGATCGTTGTCGTAGTTGCCGAAAATAACGCATGTCCAGGTAGAGGCTTTCACAAACTTTCTAAGATGCCGTGATCTTGTTTCGTTTTATGTATATTTGAAGGTGGTGTGTAACGAAACTTGTTTACAAATGAAAGACATTCTACCTAATATTGTACGGTCTCTTGAGTTTCAGGCATCATATGTACTTTTTTTTTTTTTTTTTTTTTTTAAGATGGTGTTAATCATCTTCAGTATTTTCTCTCGTTGTTCGCAGTTTAAGGGTAAAGACATACCGAAGATACCTCACGATCGAGGGTGAGGTGTAAGTCGCGGCCACTACCTCGATGTCTAGGTCTAGATGGATGAAGGGCACACACAGCAAGGAGGTCGCACCCTCACTGTAAGTTCTCAGTTTGAGGAGAAGCATTACCTGTAACGCGTGTGATTAATGCATGAAAATCACTGTAAAACTACGTTTTGAAACTGAAAGGACTTTCACCATTGGACAAATACTCGAAAAGAAGTGGGAATACAATACCCGGTACATCAACTATTTATTGATTTTAGAAAGGCCTACGACTCAGGAGAGAAACATTAGACAACGTTCTTACAGAACTTGGAATACCGAGAAAGCTAATTAGATTAATTAAGATATGTTTAAATGAATCCCAAAGTAAAGTCCGGGTAGGACAATTTTTGTCCACGAGCTTTCACGTCGAAAATGGCCTGAAACAAGGAGATGCGTTATCGCCATTATTATTTAACTTTGTACTGGAATACGCCACAAGGAAAATCAAAGATAGCAACCAGGGCCTAGAGTTGAACGGTATTCACCAGGTTATGGCATATGCTGATGATGTAAGTTTAATAGGGGATGGTAGGAGAACAATAGAAAGAAATGCAGAGATCTTATTAAACGCTTGTAGAAACATGGGTTTAGAAGTAACTGCAGAGAAAACTAAATACATGGAAGTGCGTCGAGACCGTAATACGGCAAATTATGGATGCTTTAAAATATTAAATAATACTTTTGATAAGGTGGATACTTTCAAATATCTAGAATTAATATTAACAGACGAAAATCATATTCGGGAAGAAATTAAATGTCGACTAAAAGCAGGGAATTCGTGTTACTATTCGGCCGTAACATATATAAAACGATAATCACTCTTTTTTTTTTTTTTCCTGTATGGTTGCGAAACATGGTCGCTTACTCGGAAGGAAAAAAATAGATTGAAAGTGTTTGAGAACAAGATTCTGAGACGAATATTTGGACTCCCAAAAGGAACGGGAATGGGAAATGGCGGAAACTTCACAACGAGGAACTACATAATGTATACGGTTTATTCAACATTGTTAGGGTCATCAAGTCTAGGAGGCTTTGGTGGGCAGGTCATGTAGCTAGGATGGGAGAAAGTAGAAACGCTTTCAAAGTCTTGACTGGAAGACCAATCGGAAAACGACCGTTAGGAAAACCTAGGCGCAGATGGGAGGACAATATTAAGATGGATCTGGCGGGAGTTCATGTGGTTCGGATTCCAACGTTAATCAGTAGGTCCCGTCGCATATAGCCTCGCTCCTGAAAGGGACGTTAAACTGAAAATCAACTCAACCCATATTGCTGGAACATTCCTCACTGGTTCTATTAATATGTCTTTCAGAAACAAATTTAATAGGCAGCAAAACCTCTCGAGCATAGACACACACAATCCTCTGCAAACGAAATTCTAAACAAAAGAAGGCTTTATTCCGTGCAGCGCTTCAGGAAGAACCAATTAAAACACGAGTCACAGCGATGCTTCCGCTGAACATCGATGTAAAAACAAACTTGTTTGTTTATTATCGCGACCATTAATTCACCTTCGTGGTCGATTTCTAGATCGCGATGAAGCGTACATCTTTGGCAAGCGCTTACCCATCGGAATCCGTGTGTTTGTGCCAGTATCGAGGTAGCGACCGCGACTTAAACCTCGACCTCGATCGCGAGGTATCTTTGATATGTTTTTACCCTAACTCTTGATTATCTCAAATATTGTTTCTCTCATTGTATATGTCTACTTTGACTAAAAATTATATCTAGCTTTGTTGTGTCTAATTGTATCCTATTGTCTCACTCTTTAAGTATCTCAAATATTGTATTCCCCTCGTTGTATGCGTTGTAGGCTATATATTTCCTAGAACCGTTGCAATATGGGTAGTATGTTTGAAGATATGAACCAAGAAGAATAAATATTTTTGAAGTTAATATGACTTACAGAAAGGGAGGGAAACAGAGTGAGAAAGTGTTTTTATATGTAAATGTAATACATAATTACAATGCAATTAAGTTCATATTAATACCAATTGGTAGTTACTGATCAGTCTTGGATCACCATGGGATTCAAGGATTTTAAAAGGGTTAATCTCGCTTATGAGGATAGCTACGTACGATATAGTGGTCGTCCGATTATATACGCATCTAACAACAGATTGACTTACTATTAATTGATAAGCCATAAAGGAAGGATACATCATATAGCGTCTATGGTCACTCCAGTTGTTAATGACGTGATGTGTAGCTGAGATTGAGCTACGTTTTAGATTTTCTAGGCGTTCAACGAATCCGACAAATCCATATTGCATAAATAGGTTTCTAGTCGCGAATTGTTGGAGGAAAGTTCTCGTCGAACAAATTCAGTGCTCAGGAGAATGCATATCTAATCATATACAGATATGTCCACCATAATGCGACTTTGTACTGTCGTACTAAAACCAGATTGAAAAATTAATTTCTTCGTTCAAAATCGATGGAAATCCTTCCTCCTGTGCATTGTGAACTTCATCTGTCGAGTCAGATTTGAAGAAGAGTGACTATGAAGCAATCGACATTCTGTCCGAAAACCTGCATCCAGTGAGTGGTGACTAGTAACGCCTGTTTTTTCTTTTAAACTTTCCGTTGCATATGGAAATCTTGGCGTTGGAAAAGTGGAGTTAATCTTTTATTGATACAGAGCCAACTCGCAAAATTCTATTTTCTGGTCGAGATAGTTTCCACTTAATGTTTGAAACCACTGTATCTTCTTCTGTTTCTTTTCACAATACGACGAATGGGTCTTTTAGGAATCCACGTATCTGGGGATGGATTTATTAGGGCTTTTAGGGGCCCCTTACAAATAGTCTGCTTGTCTAGTAATGCCTAGATAACAGCCCTTATTGTCGTCTGCCACGGACCTCGTCGTCTTAAATTTTTTGATGAATAACTATGCGTAATAAGTGGTCGATTGGGTGCAATCGGGATTCTTGGACGATTTCTCTTGAACTGTAGTTTCCAACAAATACAATCGCTTGGCTTGTTCCTTAACTTTAATCCCAACATTCAAGCTAGGAATACCTGTAAAGCAAGAGAACTGATTATTCCCTATGGTTTCAGATATCTGGAACATCATTTAGTTTATACTTTAAAAGATTACTGTACGTATAAAATGAAGTTTTATTTCTCTAAATTGATAAAGATTTATGTTCCTAATTTGCGTTGTGCTTATCGTGTTTGTGGGATTACGCTTCGCCACTGCAATACACTACATACTCAACATATCGTTTGTTGTGGAAATAGCTGTTTGTTTCTTTTACCAATTATGTATCAATTAGCAAATGAACACGGAATGAAGGTTACCTAGAACAACTACTTGTCTCACCTGAACATTCTCTTCATTTAAATATGGGAACGCCTTATTAAGATATCTTTAGACTGACATGCTACATATTTGACGGCAAACATTTTTGCTAATTTCCGTTGATCTAAAAATAAAAGTTAGCTACTTTGAATCACTTTGTCAAGACCTGCAGTCTTAATTTCAGTGTTTGCAATAACATAATTTGAGCCTAGTTTCCAAGAGCAATATGAATTGCAAATACTTTGGTTGTTGGAGCCAAGTATTCTAGTCATATCTTCAACAATATTTATTGATGTGCACCTTTGTTTTGTAGTAATCCGTGTGGGAGTTTGTTTTGAAACAGTGGTGTTGAGTGCGTATACACCTATTTGTGGTTGGTTGTGTGTATGTGTTCGTGTGTATAAACATATAGTCAACATGCTTCGTGTTCCAGATTTTGATCTAAAACGTCGTCTTTCCGATATGGATATCAAGCGACGCTTGTCGGAATTAGATATCAGGCGAAGGGTGTCAGACAGTTGCGTAGCACTGTTGTCTTTGCCGAAGGTATGTTTATTAACACGTTGAACAAATAAAATTAAAAACTACTGATTATTAATGTGTACACTTGCCAGATTTCTGAAGCTCCAAACCGGGATATTGCTAATACTATTATTTTATGGAAAATTCTCGTGATAAATTCTCAACGGAACAAGACACATGCACATTGAAAATTCATAGTGTATACTCATGTCCAAAATTATTGTCGCATATCTATAACTGTCTTCTTGTGAGAATATAATTTGATAATGATTTTGCAGGGTACTTTTAATATTGATACTGTGTGTATAATCGGGAAATGTATATTTGTGGTAAATTTCATAGGAAAAGAATACTAAATACGAAAATTAGAATGAGTAAAACAAAATGTTGCTAAATGGACAAGGAAATTTTATTTTCATTTTATTGTTCTTATTTTCTGCTCTTTTGACATGAAATTTTCCACATACATGTCTTTGGCGATTATACACATACTAACATTATATAAAATGCCGGGCGAATTCGTTATCAAATTATATTCCTAGAATAACATATTTATAGACATGCGACAATAATTTTGGACATGAGTGTACCTTTTTAAAAAAATCTAATAGAAATATAAGATTTATTCTTACACACTGCTCAAAATTCAAATAAATTTAAACTGCATATTAGTATGCACAAAGACAGTATTTTGATTTGTAGCACCCAATAATAATAATAATAATAATAATAACGCAGAAATCAGTATGAGGTATTTTAGTCTCAAAATTTGCTGCTTAATAATCAAATTTGGTGTTTTATATTAGCAAGACAAAATTTAACAACTAACTAGTTAAACATCCGCAAAAGGATAGGAAGAACTGGTACAGATTATTCAGACTTATACTTTTCACTTGAATGAACCTTTCTCGATAAGCGCTTATTGTTCTTTATTTTATCAAAGAATTCACTGCAATTCATTGCTAAGTTCATTTTGGACGGCATTAGTCCTTTCAGTTCCATTAAATTTCCTTATGAAAAAGCGCTATAATTTTGCGACTAGAAACTAAATTTTTCCCTCTGACTGGGACTAATCACAAAACCGGCCGGGACCACCTCTCAAAATCGGCACTGTCTCAGTCAAACCGGGACGTCTGGCAAGCCTATTACTGTGACATAGCCTAATTTGATGTTCCTGACAGGTTCAGTACTAATGAGACATTATATTGCCAGCAAAAGTGTTGTTTCCGTTATAGGAATATATATACAGGGTGTAACTAAAGGTCGTTTACAACGCTTGGGAGGTGATTCCTCACACGAAAATAAGCAAAAAGTTTGTGATATTTTTTAAAATTCGGCGTCATTTCCGAGTTACAAGCTGTCGCAAATGGCGGCGAAACGACGTGTGACACCTCATTGCGGACAAAGGAAATGTGCAACAGCAAGCGGGTCTACACAGTTTAGAAAAAGTAGTGCCTGATTAACATAATGGTGTCAGAAGCAAGGCAGTAGGGACGCGGCACAAGGAGTTCCTTTTCTGCATCCATTTTCCGCATGTCAGTCTGTCCACATAAGAAAGTCCTCTTTGAGAAATTCCTTGTGCCGCGTCCCTACTGCCTTGCTTTTCAGCTTCTCACAACATTATGTTATTCAGGCATTACTTTCTCTAAACTGTGTAGACCCGCTTGCTGTTGCGCCTTTCCTTTGTCCGCAATGAGGTGTCACACGTCGTTTTACCGCCATTTGAGACAGCTTGTAACTCGGAAATGACGCCGAATTTAAGAAAATATCACATAAACGTTTTGCTTGTTTTCGTGTGAGGAATCACCTTCCAAGCGTTGTAAACGACCTTTAGTTACACCCAGTATATGCTTTTTTTTTTTTAACAAGACGACCTGAGTGATCAACGCCTAGGCAAAAATGCTTAAGGTAGAAACTTGAAATTTGGACAGTGCATGGTTTTATAACGTAAGGTACCAGTAGTAAAGACTTTTTGTGAAATTCAATGTGGAAAGTAGGGAAATAGGGGTTACAGTTTTTATAATAAGCTTGTTGGTTGGTTGGGAGTTGAACGACCTTTCATCAGCGAGGCTATATGAGATTTGGGCCAAACTACGTGAACTCCCATCTGGCCGAAGCCGTGTACGTTATGTAACCACATATCCTTTAGCTTCAAAGATATGAAATTTGGTATTTCGACTTTTCATTTAAAGTAACTGAACGCGTATTGCAACGTTTTGCTAGTTTTATTAAGATGAAAATTGTCTGCAATAAGTGTTAGGTGATACCAAAGTTCTTCTTAGATAACTTTTGGGCCAAGTATTTACAAGAACGGCAATTTCCCAACTTTGTTAGTTTCGAAAACGTTCGCAAAACTGCTCAGATCATTCTTAATTAATACATTTACTTCCCAGAATTTCATTGAAATTTGTCTCCTCCCTACGTAAATATATACAGTTAAAAGATTTCCAGCCATGAAGATGTAAAATATACGAAGTGTGTGTATTTTATAATAAACAATGCAACATCAAGTCAAATTAATAATTAAAAATTTACTTGGATGCGAACTGACTCAGGTTCGACACCAGGCCAAGTGAGTTTGTGCTGGAATACATCGTGTCGCACACAGTTTTTGTCCACCATAAAGGGCACTTGGTGTGAGATGGGATCGAACCAGCGACCTCACACACTAGAGTTGAGCGCTCGACCATTGAGGCACTTACAAGAAGAAGGCAGACTTTGGTAAGTGAACTTCGGGGCCATTTTTTGCGAGGTGGTAGTGGACATTTAAAGAGTTAATATTACAAACTGGGAGGGCGCAATGGCCAAAAATAACCGAGAAAAACCGTCTTAAAATTGTCTGCTCACCGCATATATCGTAAGACGCGCAAACTTATCAAGTGACGGCGTGGCAGAGTAAGAAGAACCTGAGACTTAAGTGCAAATAGTGCCGGGTTCGATTCCCATTCGAGTCGAACTTTTATTTTAGTTTTTTTTTAACCAATAAAGTAGCCATTTGTAACCATAAGTAAAATATTAATTCACCATGTGTTTATAATGTATTAAAACAATAGAACTTTTCAATCACTTGTAAAATCTTTTATGTTCCATGTTAACTAGGAACAAAATTTAATATCTTCCGTAAATATTATTGTTACCGCAGTCGTTGTGTAAAAATGTTCTGAAAGCTTCGTGAAAGAAGTTGAGGGGCAAATCCCCTTTGCTAATACTGGATGTTGCTATAAACAAAGATTTCCCCCTCATTCTCCTTGTAATTTGCACACTGTCAACAGATGTAGACACAAAGCGTCAAGAACATTTATCACACAACGACTGTCGTAAACATAATATAATTCGTGATATCAGTATATTTACGGAATAGATGCTAGTTAACATGGAACATTAAAAGATTTTACAAGTAATTGAAAATTTCTGTTGTTTTTATACATTATAAACATATGGTGAATTAATATTTTACTTATAGTTACAAATGGCTACCTTATTGGTTGAAGCAAAAAACTAAAATAAAAGTTCGACTCGACCGGGAATCGAACCCGTGACCCTTTGCACTTGAGTCTCAGGTTCTTCTCGCTCTGCCACGCCGTCACTTGATAAGTTTGTGCGGCTTACGATATATGCAGCGAGCAGAAAACTTTAAGAAGGGCTTTCTCGGTTATTTTTAGCCATTGCGCCCTCCCAGTTTGTAATATTAACTCTTTAAATGTGCACTACCACCTCGCAAAAAATGGCCCCGAAGTTCACTTACCAAAGTCTGCCTTCTCCTTGTTAGACCCGTGAAGCGTAATCGTGTTTAAATAGTGTTCTCCTTTTCGTAAGGGAGATACGGCTTCGATTTCCGTTCGAAATAAATCTGAAAATTTTGAGTTTTACGTCCCACGATTATGCCGGCTAGGCTAAAGGAAATGATGATGTCGTTCATATGTTAAACTGTAGGTCCATGTCGTGTATAGGATTTGTGTGAAAAGTAACGTTAAACTCTTCATGTTTCCATACGTTTCATTGCCGTGGATTTTTATATGAACAGATCTTGAGATGTGTGGCACGCAAATGTCTCATGTCAGTCATAAACGCTAGTGAGTGCATGTGAGACAAACTGAATAAAGATATCTCAAATACAATTATAGACATGATGATAACTTTACAATAGACAACTTGCCAAGGTTGCTGGATTATCTAGCCTAAACATTCACATATTTCACTTTTTTTTTGTTTGCTCTATTTTAATAATAATATTATTATTATATAATAACTGATTACCGATATTAAAGCGAATAGCCCTTACGTTGAGACAAATAAGTTACTCATGACCGTTGAAGCTTTTTACTTTAACATTAGCTTCAAGGGACGTACCAATGGTGGCAGAATACTGGTGATATAAAATGTGATAGATAATGAGAGATGTGTTTGTGACAGTTTTGATAATAAAGACGAAGCAATGTAATTGTTGCCGAAAGCTGAGATGATAAATGTTTAATCTGCGATAACCTAATTCATGACGTAACGACGTGTACATTTACTGAATTAGCCTTTATTTAAAGATCTATCTATATATAGTCCTCCGAGTATCTTGAATTTTATCAGTCGTATGTTCCAAGTTGCAGTTGCACTTAAAATAATTTTGCTTGCAGTTCTAAGAAGAAACTTCATCTCTTGAGTTATCAGAAGTAAGAGAGAGATTTAGCGGTATACTTTTAAGTATTTGTGTGTATATATATGATAGTGCTTGTCGACAGCTGATATCAGGGCGCCATGCTCATTGATTAAATCCACATAATAGTTGATTTATCTGTTGAAATTCTGTTTTAAATTTTAACTTCAAACACTGGAAAGTGCTAACAAAGAAAAGGAAAATGATGAACGACCATATTTTCGTATTTCCAGCATTAGATTCCTCACATTCTTCAAAGAATAGAATTATAATGTTCAGAGGTATGGATGGGTGAGTCATGTACTTCCAGCATAATTTGTTTTTGTTGGGGTGGTGGCACGGTGGCTCAGTGGTAGAGCGTTTACCTCCGGTGCTTGGGGTCCCTGGTTCGATCCCAGCTCGCGCCGTGTGGACTTTGTGGTGGACAAACACCGTGCTCGTGGGTTTTCTCGGGGTTCTTCCGTTTCCTCCCACTTTCTTCATTCCACCATTTCACTCATCTCTCATCATCACCGTCTCCTTTAGCCTAACCGGCATAACCGTGAGACGTAAAACCTAAAGATTTTTAATTTGTTTTCGTTGGGTTCGAAAGAAATGTGCTTCGTATGGAACTTCCAATTTATGGATCAAGCATAGTTATTTCTCCTGTATTTCGTACATAATTTGTTTCCACACTCGGTCGAAAAAGTGTAACAGCTTTTTCACGCCAGCCATCTTGAGTGAGGTTTCTCTTGGGTTTCCCTCATTCACACCAGGCAAATGCCGAGATAGTGCCTAATACAATGGTCCCAGGCCGCTTTCTTCCTTCTCTTTCATCGGAGAGTGTTCCCCGAGGGACGTCATCCCATCATATAATTACGTGACGGGCTAAATGGCCATAGATGCCGAAAGCCCAGAAATCTAATTCCTAATCCTAATCCTAGTGACGGGCTAACATGGCCATAGATGCCGACAGCCTAGAAATCTAATTCCTAATCCTAATCCTAGTGACGGGCTAACATGGCCATAGATACCGAAAGCCCAGAAATCTAATTCCTAATCCTAATCCTAGTGACGGGCTAACATGGCCATAGATGCCGAAAGCTCAGAAATCTAATTCCTAATCCTAATCCTAGTGACGGGCTAACATGGCCATAGATGCCGAAAGCCCAGAAATCTAATTCCTAATCCTAATCTTAGTGACGGGCTAACATGGTCATAGATGCCGAAAGCCCAGAAATCTAATTCCTAATCCTAATCATTTGTTTCCAGTAAGTTGTCAAGAAATGTGCTACACATGCAACTTTACTATGGATGGGTCAAGCATAACGTATTTCTTCCACTACTTCCGATCATTTGTTTTAGGTGGGTTCCAAAGAAATGTACTCCATGTGGAACTTCCAATCTATGGGTCAAGCATGGCGTATTTCCTCCAGTAGTTCCTGCATCATCGGTTTCCCATGGTTTCCAAAGACATGAGTTATCACACAATGGTTATATATTGCGTTGAGAGCAATAAATTTTAGATGCTGTACCTTAACTTTTTTCTGCTATTAAAATGGCCAAATTATCTTGTAGTGTAAGAAAAACATTAAATAAACACTCCTAACTGTTTTTGGTTGCGCATTGCCTTCAGTGCAAGCACTTTTCTAAAGTCTTTCCAGCCTTAGAACAAAGTAGACGTAAACAAAGCGAAATGTATTACTCCGCGGCTCACATGTGCTTCGGCAGCGAGAGACGTGAACAGCAAGATCGTCTGCTAGCTTACTATCGTCGCATAATTTATGAAGTGTAAGGCTACGTTAGTTGGTAAATAATTAACGCGCTGATACTAACTACTGCTATGCTGAAAATATGTATTTTCTGAAATCGTTATATAAACGAGATTGCCTCTGTTCCTGTTGTTCTGTTTTGTGTTTTATAACACGAGACTCATCGTCGCCATGGAACTCTGCATTCTACAATTTTAAACGAGCAGGGTCGGCGCGGGAACACATACGCATGCGCAGTAAATACTATATATCCAAGTACGGGTATAGTTGAAATAAATCTACCTCTTTTGTTAAATATTATATATATTGAGTTTCTTGAAATGAAATTTTGAGTTTTACGTCCCACGGTTATGCCGGTTAGGCTAAAGGAGACGGTGATAATGAGTAATGAATGAAATGGTGGAATGAAGAAAGTGGGAGGAAACGGGAGAACCCCGAGAAAACCCACGCACACGGTGTTTGTCCACCACAAAGTTCACTTTATTGAGTTTATCACAAAATGCAGGATAGTTTCAGATATCTTTTTTCGAAATTATTATTTTATTAGGGATTATATTGCGGTAGGGTACTAGTGCAGTGAAACCAACAATCAATCACTGGTCATCGACCGACTGTTAGTCAGGTGGGTTTGTTTAAATCTACTTTTTTCTAAGGCTGGAAAGAGAATACACCTTTTCTTAATGTCATTACCTTTTTCTACTTATAAAATCTTTTTGGTTCGTTTTCTGCATTTTATTCCTGTAATAATTAAAAAAGGCATACAGTGGGTATGCGACATCACATTATTTTGGTTTAGTACAGTCCTGTTAGGCAAAATCTATTGAATAGGAACGAACTGACCAATCACGGCCATCACCAATCAATATTGTTCTATGTTTTTGTAATTAAAAATATTTACTTAGACCGGATGGGTTGAGGTTCGCTTTTGTGAAAAAAAGTATTTTATTTTTTACTGGTAAATACAAGGGTGAATGAAAAAGAAGGTGAATATTGAATTATTCCTGAACATAAAGTAGTACAAATATGAAACTAGTATGTTATTTTTAGGAGGAAGTCTTCCGCCTAAAATTCCTCCCAGGTTGGCAGGTCTGCTACCTTTGAGAGTTTCTGAAATTAAAAGTCTACGGCAATAAACTCTCGAATAGAGCAACAACTAAAGAAGTGAATGAAGCTTATCAGCTGCATTGATGAACAAGTATGAAAAAAAAAAAAAAAAAAAAAAATGTCATCCAAAGAGTGAAGTCCTGCATGTACAGAGCGAGTTACAGAGGAAATATGCCGAACATCATATTTCATTTTTAAATCTGAATGTTTTCCCATGTAATGTAAAAATATTTTGTCATGTTAAAAATATACAGTATTTCCTTAAGCATATTAAATCCATTGCATTTAATGATACACCGTGTATTTAAGGATATACTTGATTATATTATGGAAGTATACTTATTATATGACAATTACTAGGAAAGTGCAGGTCCCACAAGCAAGGAGGTTATTAACTTTGCGACCTTTGCCAAGTGACGTAAATTTATATTCCTCATTGCTTTCATTGTATACTTGCGTAAACACGTGTTAGGATATTAGCGATATATTTAGCAACTTGTTTACTCTTGCTTTCATGCTTGATACGCTGAAGCGTTCTGGTCGAAATTATAAAGCTGAAATAAGATATTCAAGTTTGGCAGATACTCAAGAGGACTATTTTCTGCAATCGTCCACCTTAATACTGACTAGCTATATGGCTTAACGAATTTGAAGGTTCATCGTCTCAGAAACATAGCTTCTTGATTCGCTTCTTGAAACATAGCGTCGTGTGCCAAACCAATCTAGTCTGCATCATTATTACCTCCCTCCCTAAGATTTAAATTTGGTACCTTTTTCTTGGACTATTTAAAGTAGGGATGGAGAAAACAGTCTCCTGTGTTGTCCCAAAGTTTGAGTTTTTACTGAAACCAGTGTGATTTTCTCCGAAGCTGGTATCTGTTCTTCTAGTACTCATTTCCAGACAAAATTCGTAAAGAATCATAAAAAAAAAAAACGTACCGGATTTGAAATTGAAACCGGTTTGATAGAAAACCGAACATGTTTTTCATATAAAATCGAAACAGGATTTTGAATGAAACATTCTTTTAAACATTTTCAAAAACCACTTTCAGTTTTTCTAAAACCGAATACCGTATTTGATTTTATCACAAATCTTCCAAAGTCTAGGTCTGTATTTGTGATCTAGATTTCTTGAAGGCAGTGTTTCTTCCAGACCTGTTTTTTTTTGGGGGGGGGACTGCCTCCCGGAGCTCTGAGAGTGCCCCCCGGAGCAGACCAAAATAATACGTCTATAATATAATAATAAATAGAATAGTATCAATAGTGCTTCCCCGGAACATTGTTTCGGAAAGATACACTGCTTGAAGGCGAGATAAAGAAGTGGGGAACGGACCATACTGTGTGGATTAATCTTACATAGTGGTTTGTGACCCATTAATCGCACCAGATTCAAGAACTAAGTCTAGTGTGGTTCGGAACCCACGTCACTAGATGATCCCGTTCTTTATAAACTAGGTAATGCATAAGGGCGCAAATACAGAAACTCAAGTTCAAGCTTGGCCTATGTAGAAATATCTTTCCATTTGATTTCTCGACTACTCTATACATCCCACGCGTCTTACCAAATACAAGGGCTCGAAAAGTGTTCTTGTGATTTTCTTACAATGCACAACCGGTCCGACACAATAAAGGTTTCTTTTGGATGTCATTAAGACGAGATTTCAGTTCGTGTTGTTTCTGCAGAACTATTTCAAGGGAAAACCTCGCATTCAAGCCAGTAAGCAACATGGAAATGTAAACTGGACAGTTCAATATTGTTGTGACATTCATGAAGACATGTGTCGGAGACTGGTACGAAACATGCGCACTCGCCGTAAGAAAGAGGTTGTTTGGCAAGACGGAGCCATATGAAACACGTGATACAATGAAAATAACTTTATGCAGATATGATACAATTGTGCAGGTAATGGTACATACATGTAATATTTAAAAATAAATTTGCGATTCAAATTTCAAATGCGTTAGCTGTTCGTGTACCACCCTGTATACGAGGTGTATTCGAAAAGTATCGAACCTTATTTTCCCACGCGTAAACCAATGAAGCGAGGGAGACTTTATTCAGTGTAGATGTAGAGGGGACACTCGTGTGCAGACGTGAGTTTTTTCTCACCCGCAGAAAGTGTCAGTCGGCTGACGAAGGAAGACTTGAGCGATCGTCGTATTTCAGTTTTTAGTAAAATGACAGAAAAACTTGAGTAGCGATATTGTCAAAAGCTTGGTGATACCCAAGCGGAAACCATTTAATCGGATCTGTACTTTCAATTTTGAACGAAAATTTGGACATGAGGAGAGTGTCCGCGAAATTTGATTCAAGCTTTTATCACCAAACACAACATTCCTTTGTGTTGTCAGGCTTCTTGCTCACCCGACATACGTAGCTCCATGTGACATTTGGTTATTTCCTAAGCTGAAAATGCCACGAAAATAAACTCGATTTGAGCCAAGAGAAGACATCATGTGGAATGCGACGGCACGATTTGTTCACCATTCCACGAACTGCGTTCCAGAAGTGTTTCCAACAATGGTGAGAGCGCTTGGAGAAGTGTGAACATTACCAAGGAGACTACTTTGAAGGGGATTAGTGTTTCGGATTTCCAAATCAATAAATATATTTTTGCCAAAGAAAGGTTCGATATTTTTTGAACTCACCTCATATATGTATTGGATTAAAACTAACTCACTCACTCTATGTCCTATGGAACCCGGAGGTTCAATGCCGCGTTCACAAAAGCTCTCCACTGACTTCTATCGTTAGCTAACTGCATCATGTTTCTACTTTGTATTCCAATCTCTGCGAGATCCATCTTAATATTGTCCTCCCATCTACGCCTAGGTCTTCCTAATGGTCGTTTTCCGAATGGTCTTCTAGTCAAGACTTTGAAAGCGTTTCTACTTTCTTTCATTCTAGCTACCTGACCCGCCCACCTAAGCCTCCTAGACTTGACGACCCTAACAATGTTGGGTAAACTATATAAATTATGTCGTTCCTCGTTATGAAGTTTCCGCCATTCCCCATTCCCGTTCCTCTTGGGTCCGAATATTCGTCTCAGGAACTTGTTCTCAAATACTTTCAGTATATGTATTGGATTGCATTGATTTAACTTTAATGTTCCCTTTCAACAGCGTATTGATGGAACCTATAGTTTTAAAGTGGCTCCAAACTAGGAATGGCCAAAATTTTCCGAAATCGGAAATTTCACTTTCCGGATTCCGGAAAGTAAAAATTCCGGAATTGGCCATCCCTAGTCCAAACCACTACTTCAATTTGTATCCGAAGCAAGTACTCCCGTCAGAAATCGAACCCTATCAGAGAGCGCTCACATGTTATCCACTTGGCGACGATGAAGAACAGATTTTTGTAGTTAACTATGTAATAAGAGTAAGCACATATTTCATGGTTTGTTTAGTTCATCTTGGAAAGAATGTTCTAACATTCTCGGTTGTGCTGGGGTCTTCAATGTACGATGAGAGTGATTGACGTATAGTCTACAGCTACTTAATCCGTAACCTTTGATGATAATTGAAAGGCCACGTTCCAATCAAGAGTCTGACCATTTCTTGGATAGAAGCCACATTCTTACGTCTTCCACGCCTTTGTCAATCAAAAGAACAAGTTTATTTGTTTCACTAGGTTTGTGGTTGCATTGGAATTAAACAACTCTTTTCTTTTCATTGGTTAACTTCTAGTCAACCGTACATTTTTTTTTTTTTTACTTGTAATGTTTTAACTGCCTTGATGGAATATTTAACCATTTCAAAAAGTTGCTCTCTCAATATAATTTATCTTTTGAGTTTCATTGATGCGTAATGGGGGGCGCGGTGGCTCAGTGGTAGAGTGTTCACCTCTGGTGCTTGGGGTCCCGGGTTCGATCCCAGCCCCCGCCAAGTGAACGTTGTGGTGGGCAAACTCCGTGCTCGTGGGTTTTCTCGGGGTTCTCCCGTTTCCTCCCACTTTCTTCATTCCACCATTTCACTCATCTCTCATCATCACCGTCTCCTTTAGCCTAACCGGCATAACTGTGGGACGTAAAACTTAAAGATTTCATTTCATTTTCATTGATGCGTAAGTAATCTGGAATTATCAAGCGTATACTTTTGTCTCCTCCTATATCCTCATTCCACCGATTCTTACATCATCATTCAGTTGTTTTAATCATCTTTCCCCTTAGCCTAAAGGACATAACGTGGGACGTTAAACTGAAAGACTTCATTTTCCCATCTTATTAGGAAAAAAATAAATGGAATCTTTAAGTTTTACCTCCCACGGTTATTTCAGTTAGGCTAAAGGAGACGGTGATGAGAAATGAAGGTAATGGTGCAATGAAGAAAGTGGGAGCAAACGGGAGAACCTCCCGAGAAAACCCATGCACATGGCGTTTGTCTACCACAAAGTTCACTTGGCCTGAGCTGGGAACGAACTGAGAACCCCATGCACCAGAGGTGAACGCTTTACCACTGAGCCACCGCGGCCCCTCCCATCTTATTAGAGTAGTCTCCTCGGTCGAGAGGCATTTGGTAGGATTCTTCGTGATTACAAAATACCTCATTGCGCTTCTGACTTTCTGCCGATTTTAATTCATATGCTTAAAGATCGTTCGTGTTTTCACCGCCAAGAGCTCATCCATTGCATGATATATGTTGAAAACTATATTCCAATTACTGCATTTCAAAAGGGATGAATGGGCACCTTTAAACAGGTCATGGAAGTTGTCATCGAACTACTGTGGCGGCAGGAAACAATTGCAGTGCAGTGGTATATTCATTAGCTGCATCTGATCCAAGCGCTGCGTTAAGTTTTCTTGTTGTAACGCCAGCAGAGTGAGCCAGCGGATACTCAGAGAGAGAGAGAGAGAGAGAAAAAAAAACAAGCTCCTGTGTATAAAAAAAATATTTAAAAAATTGAAACTCACCAAAAGTAGAAGAAATCAAAGGGAAAATTTTATAGAAATTAAACCATTACAACTTGTTGTTTAAGAGACAATAATCCAAATTACCAGCGTCTAAAAATTATGTCTTGTGGACGCGTCCTTCTCTACTTATGCATTCCTCCAGTCTGTCGTTAAGGTACCCATTGCTCGCTGTATCATCTCAGCTGGGATACTACGAATTTCGTCTTAAATTTTCTGTTTGAATTCATTTAGTGTCCTTTGATAGCCCTCTTCCGCCAAAAAAATCACGAACGGAAAAATCCGGTGATCTTGGGAACCAGAGATGTCCCCGAATCTTGAGATGACAACTCTCGAGCAACTGCCATTGATTGCGATGCCACATCATCTTGTAGAAACCAGACTTCATGAAGTTGTGGAAAGGTGTTCAAGGCAAATACAACAAAGATTACAACATCTCAGCGTATCGATCCACTCTTTATTTCCGTTGTTGAAGAACGTGAAAACTGTATACCATACCGTCACCTTCTTGCAGTGTAAAAGCCGTTCATGAACTTCGTTAGGGTTGTTATGTACTCAGTAACGATACTTGTTCACGTAACCTGTGAGATTAAAATTGAACCTCATATAATATTCACAGTTTGTCTAGAAATTAATCGTCTTTTTTTGTGTTTCTCGGAACTTGTTAATAGAATCCTAACCACAGCTGATGATTGCAGCATTTGCATTACTGAACCACGCTGTTGACCTTCCGTTGCTCCTGATTACTAAATGGTAAGTTTAACCCAATATCCCTGTTCCGCAGTGCTGCCACTTGTACATGGCCACAACTTTGCATTTTAAAAAGTTCCCTTTTTATGTCACACTGTAATTCACAGCGACGTCTACTGCTAGACAATAGCACACCTAACGATATACTGGCCAGATTTGAGCAGTTAGTAGTTAAGGATATTTCCTGAATCGAGGGAATTTGGTGACAAAATTTAGCACATAGGAGGGGCGGAAGGAATTTTTAAGCCGAAATGCTGAAATTAGGTAAATATTTGGATTGAATTACAGTGCAAATTTTATAACCTTATTCTCTTTCCACATTCTATTGAGAAAAATAGACAAGCCTTAATTCTCTTCAAACTCTTCCTTTTCTCAGATGTTGGCAAATGACCCACCCCTTCATAAACAGCGGTGTGAATTTTAATGTCAATAATTACGTTTATATATAAATTTCTAAATATCGCGTGGAAAGATAGCAAGAAAAATAAATATAGTTGTGTAAAACTAACGTGTTCTGAAGAGGATCAGAGCCTTCATAGATCACATGAACCCTTATATAAATTTTGTGTGAGCCCCCACCCGACATAATTATTTTGTCGCTGATAAACGTGGAAAAACTCTAGATATTTTGTCGTTAAGTTGATAATGCAGGTGGTCAGTCGTCACAATCGTTAATCGATAGTTATAGGCTAAAATCTCCTTGTTTTTTCAATATACGAGGGTTGGAACTTAAATAGTGGCAACACTGCTGTGGAGACACTATGCAATGAAATGTACTAGTGGCGCTGATAGCGTACTTTATTGACATACCTACCTAACCTCCGAGCAAATAGACTCGCCCGTCGCACGTCACCGGCAGGCGCACAAGCGAGGGAAGTACAGTCACTTGTGAGCGAGCGGTCTAACGTAAAGGAACCCATCGTGATGCAATTTTGCGCATGCCCAGGCGTTCCTTGAGGATGCGAAGCACAGTCGTATGCGTTAATCCGGTTTCGTGGGCGAGCTCACGAATCGTCAGGCGTCGATCACTGTCCACTAACGCGGCAACAGCTTACACTTCTTCTTCAGAGACGCTAGGACGACCTGCCCGATGCATGTCTGCCACAGTTTGCCGACCTTCGTTGAAGGCTTTTACCCACTGTGCCACTGTTCTGTACGGCAATGCCGATTCCCCACACACCTCTTGAAGCCCTTGATGACACTGTCGTGCTGTACGACCTCTGGCACGTTCCTGTTTCGAAAACATAGTGACACCTTTACTTTAGACCGCTCGCTTACAAGTGAGTGTGCTCCCCAAGGTTGTGCGCCTGCCGGTGACGTGCGACGATCGAGTCTATTCGCTCAGAGGTTAGGTAGGTATGTCAGCAACGTGCGCTATCAGCGCCACTAGTACATTTCATTGCATAGTGTCTCCACAGCAGTGTTGCCACTATTTAAGTTCCAACCCTCGTATATATTTTTAAAAATATTTATGAACTTAACAACTTCTGTAGAAAAAGTATCCGCTGAGAAAGTGGGTGGAAAAATATGGCAGGCAAAGTTGGCGTTACCTATGACGACTTACTACAGACAGTTCGATAGGAATTTAAAACTTTGAAAAGCCACAATTGAATGAAGAAAACTTTAAGGATATTTTTTTCACGACCCCCTGACATTTGTACCTTACAAGAGGTCTTGAGAGGATGCAAAAGAAGTTCCTATCTTTATTGTTAGAAAACGTTTGAATCGTTTTTTTTGTATAACAACACATGCCAAGTTTTGTCCGACAAGAAATTAACGACAATATCGTGTTTGCTACGCGTAGATACACATTTTGTGAGACATCTGCACCTATCAAGCTGTTGCCTACGCTTGGTATATTGTATATAAAAAGGCGTTTTTGAAGAAACTATACCTTGTAGTATTATTTTTTTTATTTTTCTCAAAACGGTTTTTCTGACATGTTAAAAAAAAAAAAACAATTAATTTATTGGGAATTCTCGATAAATGTGGTTCCTCTATAAACAATGGATATCGCGAGAAACTTAGGCCAGAACTTCTGTTTTATTTCATTACCACTGTCATTCTTATTATTTTATTTCTTTTATTTTGTGAGCACTCGTAAACTATTGTCATATGTTGAGAAACATAATTTGCAAGATAGAGAAAATTTAACCAGAAAATTGAAATTATTGTAATGTTGATGAGAAATATGTCTCAGAAAATCGTACATTGGACTTGTGGAATGCATGTGTACCTTTTGTTCAAGGAAGTCGATTGGGGTTTTTGAAGTCATTCTTGGTTACTCCAACGTCTACAAGCTGTGAAATCCGAAAGAGAGCGCATAAGAAGCTTTCCATACTGGAGAATCAACAATTACAGTTGTTGGTGTGTTTCAAATGAACAACTCGTGACAAGCAGCTTATTTTTTGAGTATAGACCCCCTATGTATGGTAGGCAAATAACCTATTTAGTTGTTGAACGACTTGATCATGATTGAGTATCGCAGGTGATTCATTGGGATCAACTGTATACGGTTTTTTCTTTGGCAAAAGTTCCGTAGCCAAGTTGCCAAGAACCTGAGGAATACAATCAACATTTAACTGTCGGGAATTCGTACGAACAGGCTGACGCAGTTTGCGTGTGAATGTGTATGTGTATATACTTTTCAGATACACGTGCAGCGTACACAATGTAAGTACGCACGCTATTCAAATGAATCTATTTTTTTTAAAAAAAAATACTTTCTTTGTTGTTAACTATATGCGTGGATATAGTGGAGAATATTTACGTCGTATACCCACGTAATATTTTTATAGTTGAGCGTATATTCGTTCTAATTCGAGGATGCAATGGAGGGTATAAGGGTGGGTATATGTTATATTTGTGAAAGCTATCAAGTGTATACCGCCAGAAATTCTAGCAATACACAGTAGAGTGTGTCCAATTAGAGATGGATGTGGAACCGCAGCTACCTCGAATAATCGAAAACACTGAATATATGGAAAGAGAGGATTGTTAAGTCTTCATCCCGGCGAAATTAAAATACCGCTAATTTTACAGTAATTATGTGATATCTTCAAATAGATAAAAGATAATCAAAATGTGGATCAAGAGCGCCCTAGACAATATTATTTTACATGAGAAACCGTTATCACGACTCACTTATCTGCTTTCGATTTCGAGCCATTTTGAAAATCGGCATTTATTTTCGCGTTTCTAAACGGCTGAAAACGGAAAGCTACTAGGTGACTTGTGGTAACGGTACCTCATGCAAAATAATAGTGTCTAGGGCGCTCTTGTTCCATAATTTGATTTTTTTTTTATCTATTTGAAGATATCACATAATTACTGTAAAATTAGCGGTATTTTAATTTCGCCGGGATAAAGACTAACGAAAAGAAGACTTATGTATGTCCTTATATTACCAACGACTTACAAGTTTATTTTTTGAAAATTACTTCAGACAATTTTGTCTCCTGAGGTACCAATATATTGTTGCAAACTTTTCTGGAAGTTATCATACACACGCTTCCGTAGTTTCTCATCAAAAATAGCTGCTGTTTGTTAACAATGGCTTCTGTCAGTTCTTGAATAGTCCTGTTATGGCTCCGACGCAGACGGTCTTCCAGGGGCCGCGGTGGCTCAGTGGTAGAGCGTTCACCTCTGGTGCTTGGGATCCCGGGTTCGATCCCAGCCCCCACCAAGTGAACTTTGTGGTGGACAAACACCATGCGTGTTGGTTTCCTCGGGGTTCTCCCGTTTCCTCCCACTTTCTTCATTCCACCATTTCATTCATTACTCATCTTCACCGTCTCCTCTAGCCTAACCGGCATAACCGTGGGACGATTTCATTTCATTTTTCCGAGAATCTCTACAGAATAAAAAGTCAGAAACAGTAAGATCGGCTGACCGAGTTCGCCACGCGATGTTCATTCTCTGCAAGTTCTCAAACTCATGCACTGTTCGTGGAACTCCGTGTTTCACTGCGAGTTTCGTCAAATTCCTTCAAGCCAATATGGTATTCCGAGATGGTACTTGACCATGTCGGGTAACAATAAAATATCTGAAAAACCGCTGAACTTGAATAAGTTACTTCATTTCGTAGTAACTATGAACACTTCCTAGATGTTCAAGGTTCCAGTGATCTATTGTAACTGTTACGGTGTTCCTATGAAATGGCGTCCTATCCTCTTCCCATTCTCCATTCGCAGCCCTCTCTAAATTATCACGCCTGTGGGATATTAACTTTCAAATTTGTTAGTCGGCTTCCTATATAATATCAATGCTTACCTTTTGGATTAGTTTGTTGTTTATACCAGCTTCCTTGAAAGCTTTAAGAAAGGCTTTGTCTTTTGACATTTTTATGTTGATGAATAGCTAGCTTTGCACGATAAGATTATGAGATCGTGGAATTCTGTTATGTGCAATGTTACCGGATATAGCATCTATGTCGGAACATAACATTATACGAGCTAATGATTTTCTCTCTGAATTCTGTTTGGTGTGCAATCTGGAAATAACGTTGTTGGAGTAGTAGTGCATGAGATTCTGGAAAAAAATAGTGCTACCTTTCTTGGAACTATGGCTCATGTAAGTCATGAAATGGACCAGCAACCATATAGATCTTTGAAGTGTTTTAGTGTCTTGTTGATTTGTTCTCTAAAATAATAAAAAAAATTACTTTTCCGGTGTTGCAGTGAAGTAGTTGGTATATAGTATGGAGACCGAGTAAAATAAGTGAAATATATATATATATATATATATATATATATATATATATATAAATTTTTTTTTACAGTGATGTTATTTTGTTAATTTCTATTTGTTGAAGCTAAATCTTATGCAAGTATGAGCATTTTTCTCTTCGTGATAAGAGGAAAGAATGCAATTAAAAAATATTGCATAATGACTAAAATGTAAATAAACTTCTAAAAACAATGCTTTTGTAAAATGGACGGAAAAGTAGAAATATTTTGGGTATTATTGCCTTTACTAAAGTTTAGAAAAAATGCTCTAAATGAAAGAAGAATATTTTTCATGTAGTAACATGAAGAAAATGAAATCTTTAAGGTTAGTTTAAAGGGACAAGTTTTGCCGATAGATGTTAGTACAGTCTTCGTATCTTTCCTATGTATTTTTTACCTTTCACGAAAATTTACAATTTCTTTTAGAAATTTCAACGTAGAGACTTCAAATTTTTTGAGAAGGAACTCCATAACCTATTAAAGGGAACAATCCGTGCCGATTTTTTATTTAGAATTTTCTTCATTGTTGAAACAGCTCCATTGTTAAAGGTTTAGATATCCATTTCAACAATCAAACCATTTCAACAATGAAGAAAATTCTAAATAAAAAATCGGCACGGATTGTTCCCTTTAATATAGGGTGACCAAATCATTAACTAGAATAAACGGGACAACTTTTTACTTTTGGATAGGTTGCTCCCCTCTATCAGCAACTAACAAAAAATGAAATTTTGAAAACATTAGCTCTCCCAAGCGAGAGAAAAGTTTTATAATATCCATGACGCCCACCAACCTATGGTTGAGGTGAACAAGAAGACTAAAAATATATGAAACATTCATCAATATTTGTCAATCAACAAAATTTGTCACCGGCAGAATTTATAACGAACTACTCTCAACATCGGATTCCAACTTCCTTTATTTTCTTTTTCTTACTTTTAAACATTATTTCACTTACAATTAGTTTTTGTTTTTCTTAACTTTCCGTTTTATAGTTCTATACTTTGTTCCCCTTTCGTAAATGAGAGTACGGAAACACTGTACTGTACTGGTGACAGCGCCCCAGTCTTCCACCGCCCGAAACAGAGAGTAAAAACAGTTTGTTTTTCATAAGACTTTCAGCTCCTTATACTGTCGTCTGCGGAGTGGGAGTCTTGGAGGGAGAGGCCTAGGAGGGAAAACAATGCAGCCACCCCCACTACATCCAATATCGCAAACGTCGTAATGATGTTGCTCAGTAATTAGACATATTAAAATATAATCACATAGCTCAGAAAATAATAATATAAATTAGGAAATTTTAGATTGGAAAGTTTTTTGTATCCAATGTACGTAAATACGGGACATTTTGGCGTCCCGGAAGATTTTTCGGGATACCGGGAATGGTGGTGAAAAACGGGACGGTTGGTCACCCTACTTTAATATGTTATGAAGTTCCTTCTTTAAAAATTTGAAGTCTCTACGTTGAAATTTGTGAAAGAAATTGTAGATTTTCGTGAAAGGTAAAAAACACATGGAAGAGATACGAAGATTGTAGTGACATCTATTGACAAAACTTGTCCCTTTAAACCAACCTTAACGTCCCACGATTATGCCCTTTAGGCTAAGGGAGACGATGATTAAATCAAGTGAATGATGATAGAAGAATTGGTGCAATGAGAAAGTGGGAGTACCCCGAGAAAACCCACGGACATCATGATGTCCACTACAAATATACTTCTCCGGGGATCGAACCAGGAACCCTACGCACCAGAGGTAAGCGCTCTTCCACTGAGGCATCGTGCCCCCCGGTAAAGTGAAAAAATGGGACTAAGAGTAAAAGCATTAGCCGTGAGTGAACAACTTCATAACAACTTGAGCACTCAACCGTAAGAAAAGTGCGCAATGCTTTTCTTAATCTGCAATTTCATTCCAATTCGGAGAAGGTAACGCCTTCTCTGGAGTCAGAAGCTTTCATTTGTTGGTAGTATCATTGGGAGATGGGTGTCAGGATTTATTTTTTTTGTTGTCTGATTAGTGATCATGTAAATGATGATATGAAGTGTAATGAACAAAAGGAGACATGTTAGTTTAAACGAGGATGTTATCTTCTGCTCTGGGGATAGTCAGATCGGATATAAACACTTGGAGCCCTGTTAATGAAAACTAAGTAATGAGATCATGCGCTATAGATGTATGGATGACTGCTATAAATGCTACAATGAGGGTTTGGAAATCTATCTGTGGCCTCTTCACATTCATGAATTGCAAGATGATTGACTAGGAATAAATGTAACGTGATAAGACTGGAGTCTGCTGAAGAATTTCATAGAGAATTGGATGATTGTCTCTGATACGGTGGTGAATATAACGGGAACGAAGGCGGTAGAGATGTGATAGAAGTGTCGGTACATTGGTGCGGCAATGGATTCATTGTATTGGAGTGCTAGGTGATAGAGAGTATGCAAAACGTTCTACGACTTCTGTTATGAAACTTTAATGCTTTTTTTTTTTTTTTTGTCTGTCATAAAAGTTTTTTCTTGAAAACTACGTCTGAGAATTAACCCTCATCGACTGGCATGTTTTATTTTTGAACAATGTTCTTGTTAAACAAAATCAAGAGTTAATCATTTTGAACTTTATCTCATTAACGGTAGACTACTATACACTATCGTTTTGCTCATGTCTGAGTGAGAAGATTGACGAGTGTACACTTCAATACCACTGTTGTGGTAATAGATGTGGTTATTATCCTATCATTAATTTTTAGTGTTTCTTGATTTTCTTGAAAAATACTTATATGGTTTTACATTCATTCATTCATACCGTTTTGAATTCATACAGTGAGATCTAACCATAGACATATGTCTTTTGACATTTTTCCGTTATGTACACTAATATTGTAAAATCTTGTGTACTCCAAATTTTATAATTAGTGTACATTATTCATGATATGTTAAAGATGTTACAACTTTTGTTTTTTAAATACATAAATCATTTAAGGAATCAGCAGTCTAATTTTAAGAATACACTCTACAACACTGCCAGTATTGAGTGATTACTTGATAGCACACATTTTGAAGATTCAACTGTTGAGCTTGTCAGATGCTTTTCAATGTTACAAGAACAATATCATCTTCAATCCATTATAAGGCGCAATGATGTTAAGCCTTTATTTCGTCTGTCAACAATCACTGAATTCGATTAACACGAGACTATTCTCGATCGAGCACCATGAGACACTTCGGTTTGATCCATAATGAACAATGTAGTCAATGGTCTACAGAACAACGAAGAATCAAGAGGACGTATTTCTTTTTGTACTTCCGGGATCATTTATTTCCGCTGTGCTCCAAAGAATTGTGTATTAGAATGGTTTTACTTTTAGTGAGCTACAGACATAATAATAAGTAGTAATTGTAATTCCGATGCACATGGGGAGTAGTCCCGCATGAAAGTGAAAGTTTAGAGCAAAATCAGTAACTCAACAAATACTAATGTCTGAAGGAATTCATTTATGCAAACAAATCTATATTTGAAAAATGAAATGAAATTTGTAGTTTCATTCTCTTTAGGCTAAGGGAGATAGATTAAAAATGAGTGACAGAAATAATTGGCGAAAACAGAACATGGGATGAAACGCTCGACTGCAAGAAAACCCACGGACACGATGTTGTTCACCATAAACTCACATGGCTTGGGATCGAAGCAGAGATCCCCCCCTTACACCAGATGAGCACTCGATCACTGAACCACCGTGACCTCTAAATAAGTTAGAGATAACATAAACAATCTACTTTGTAAGTGTGACTGCCATATAAGTCTGCATAACGGAAGCACTGGTATACATGCACTCTCTCACACTTAAGTAGACTTGTCCGTGCAGGTGTAGTTTTGGCCCACCACTAGAAATAATTGTTGAAAACTTGTAATTCTTTCACTAATTTACTTCTTATTGTCTCCTAAAACATTTGCGTTGGACGCCATGAAAATATCTCACTTGGTATAGATAAAATTCAAGGGGGCTACCAGAGATAATTGTTGAAAAATTACAATTCTTTTTCGATTTGCGTACAAATACGGTTTCCGTATCTACAGCATAAGAACTATAGTGCAAAAGCACAAACCAACTGGTGCTAGGTGGCTACTAAAAAGCACCATGCTATCTTAACCGATTCAGAGTAGAACGAAGACGGTGGGCCCGCGAGGGGGGTGCGTCAGCGATGGTTGGTATACGCGTAAGCAAGGACAGTGAAAAAGAAGTGGATTTTGGCAAATATGCGAGTTTCAATAGCACTTGTCATAGCTTTAGACTAGTAACGTACCATTTATCAACATAAAATAAAGCTTCTGTACAATGTGCAGAAATACACCGCCGGCGGAAAATAAGTCATCTTTCATATGCACTCACTTATTTTATCCAACGTAAAGCACTTGTAATGATTTTATGCTAGTAACCCTACACTTGTAAACCTGAAATACAGCTGTATTAATTTCTATAAAGTTTCGTTGCCTGCAGAAATATGTTCCTTATGAATACATCTGTTCATACAGAGTTTTCAATTTCACCCTTAAATCTTCCAAAGTGTGCGCCAAAACTACACCAGACCGACTTGTCTTAGTACCGTATTTTAAGACACATTGATTTGAAATAACGTATGTCGGCCCACAAAGTTTTTTCGCTGTCTTGCCTTCTCGCTCATTCAGACCCCCTTCGTCTCTTTGAAATACTAAACAGGTCTTCTCGTGCAAACTACCTATCAAAACAGAAATACGTTAGCAGATTGTCAATTTAAGGTAGTACGAGTTTTACTACAAAACATTGTATTTGTAGTTACTATATGTGTGCTGGGCTATTCTCAATATGTACGGTAATTTTTCTGAAAATTTTGGAAGAAGAAACTACAAATATAATGGAATGAATGGATCCATAATAAGAAACGTGAGTGATAATACCTGAAATAAATATGACGTTGCTCTATGCTTTCTTTGCCTAACAGTCATATTGCTGGAAAACGAAAATTAAGTTTTGGAATTTTAGGACCTTGAATAAAACCAGAAGTGATATTACTTGAATCAAACAGTTTTGCTTCTAGAAGAACGTAGCTGATATTACCGTTCAAATACTTGAATTATGCGAATGTACCAATTCACTTTGTTGAATTATTTATATTTCAAGTGATTAGACCCTATTGTAGCTTAGTTCACTGTGAAAGATAAAGGAATTATTGAGTAAAAGATTCAAGCATGTGGGAAATGTCTTGCCCGCAATGCCCATCAAAATAATATTGTAAATTTTATGACATTGATAGTGCGAGGGGCGTTCTATATTGATTTATACTAGTTCGTTTGTATTGAATCACAATAGTTACACCTTAGTAGACACTTCCATTTTTAAATGTAGTTGCCGTTCAGTTTGGTCCATTTTCGCTACCTGTGTGGCAGATTTTTTCACACCATTCTGCAACCTCTTCTTTTGGGGGGGGGGGGGAGAGTAATCACACCCAGTCTAAGGTAGCTTTTTGTTTGTTTTGACGTCTTCGAAATCGACGGAATAATGTTTACCTAGAGGTTTCTTCAAAACCCCGAACAGATGATAAGCAGAAGGAAGGTTTGGAGAATATTATGTATATGTTGGTTAGACCTGGAACCCAGTGTCGGCCGTGACGGTGGTTTTATCCAGGTTCATTCGCGGCGTAGTCTCTGAAGGTTTACTGAAGGGTGCTCCATTTGGACGATGATATGAGTAGTCATATGAAGCGTTTCTGATTATTTTCGTCATAAATTACAGGAGATCCTTGCACATGGCCTCATGCTCTCGACTAATGTTATTGGCACTTTCGTTCCTAAATTAGTTCCGTGTGTTTCCATGTTCCCCACACACCTCCCAAATTGTCTCTGAATGTCAGCAATTGCTCAGCTCTCCTTCTACAAAAACCAAGTTATTCAGCATTGTCCCTCTTGATTTGTTTCCTCTCGTTGTGGCAGACTTGATAGAAATATACAAGGGTTCAGTGGTGAGAGAAATATACAAAGGTTCAGTGGTATACTCTTGTGCTGTGTTGTCTTGAGTTGAAGGTAGACCTATGTACTGTACTACCTCTCAACGATTCTATTCAAGCCAAATGTCAACTATGAATTTCTGTAATGAAAAGGTAAATCAATATGGATTGCTCCTCGTATAATGTAAATACAAATGTATGAATTGAGGCTTGTTTTCCAACATTAGATTTTATATAATGTATTCGTCATTCATGTGACTGAAATGCTCATGTTTACATTTATGTGTATGTGTCTGGTACAACTTATGTAAGAAGATTATTATATTGTAAAATGAAGGATATACTATTTTGCTTCGTGTGTTAGGATACTGAGTACTTTTTGCTTCCAGTCCAACAATGGAGGTAACCCAGAACACCGGACCAACCGTCACAATCACTCCAGCAGAAGGAGACAAGAAGAGAAGACGCTCTTTTCTGCACCTCCACATTCCAGAACCCCAACCAACATCAGGAATGGGTACCTCATCAACCCCAGCTTCACCAGTTGCTGATGGTTTGTTTGGCTCTTACCTCCATCTGCCTACAATAAGCCTTACTCCATCTCCAGATGGGGGTAGAAAGTTCAGCTTTTCTCTGCGAAGAAATTCTCAGACGGTCAGTGGGGCGTCTGTTCTAACCAGCACTACAAGCAATGGCACTTGTAGCGACCATCTAGGGTCAACCATAACCACTTTCGGTAGAACTATTTGTTTTTCACTGATATGCATGAAGCTACTCGCAAATAATTCCATTTGTCGAGCACTTGATTACAGAATAAATCATGAAGATCTGAGTTAGCTATTTGATAGGAATTTCGTATTCAATTATTTTTATTTTTACTGGTTTTGTCCTTTTCTGTGTTAGAATACTGTGTGAAAATAAAATATTAATTTAGAGAGATTTAAGAAACATTGTGCGGAAACTGCAATACGAAGTTTCAATAAAAAAAGCATGAATGTAAAATTATTAGTCATTTTTGCAGTCTTTCGTAATTACATCATACAGTCGACAGCAAACTTTCAAATTTAGGTTCCCGCAGGAGTAAAAGTGGATCTGGGAAGGTAGGGGGACGCACGACGTCACACCGTCCCCGTGCCTATCTTTGCCCATTGTAATTTTTTACAAAGTGGGAGGGGGATGCCACAAATATTTTCTGGAAGTGGGGGATGGCCTTCTCCCTCATTCCCCCTCACTTTTACCCTTGGGTTCTATTGCCATTGTGGTTCCGAAATCGGTATAACATTCAGGGATATTAAATTATTTTAAGGTGAGTGTAAGAGCGTCCAAATTGCCAGCACGTGGCAAATCGTTTCTTCTATTCTCCCAATGTATTTTTATGGAGCGATAATCATAATTTTATAAATTTTGTCCAAAGACAAATTGGATTAATAGTCCGTGCTTTTATTATTATTATTTGTTTCGTTTATTAAAATTGGAATCACAGTTTGGTCACCGAATTTCTAAACATGTGGTATATATTGAAAAGTAATACCACACGTTAAATCGAAGCGTTTAATCCACACCAGCTCTGTCGGCTCGTACTGTCTTTTATATAACTACCTAGGTATATAGCCGTTGCTTGGATTGTTCTGAGATTGTTACAGGCAGATTTATTTGCAGAAGTTCAACGAATATGCCTATTTGTCTTCATGATACCCTTTAGGATCAATTTCATTCGAAAATTATGATTCAGTTTCAAGGAAAGTATTACTTATTTACTATACAATAGGGATTTGCAAGCTCTTTTCATACAGTTTTTATTGGAAGAATGTATGAATAGTAGGAAGCAGTAAGTGTTAAAATATGAATTACTAGCTTAACTCAGATCTTCAACAAATGTAGTTGATTGGTGTATAACAATGAATTCATCCGTGCACCGTTAAATACATGATGAATGTGTCGTGAGTGTACTGTTGCTATCTGTTTTGTTTTAGACGATTAATTTACAATAAATGTGTGAATATATTTTTATCTTACCATAACACACACTATTTAGATTAGCTTTGCTAAATTGCAGGCCTATATAATACTAACGTAGCATGTTAAATTTAACTGTTTATATTGTACCCAGAAAATGCGAAAGCGAACGAAATTGACCTATTGCTTTGTAAATAAATGCCTTAAAATGCAATTTCAAAAAGAGAAAACGTTATATATCACAATAACATAATACGATTCTTTTACAGTTAATTAGAAAAAAGGCACAACTTTTAGAAGCCAAGTACTCTAATTCGTAAGTAGGATATGCTACAAAGAATAGGGCATAATCATGCTTTTGTAAATCTAGTTTTGTGCAAGCGTATATACAGGTTCAGCAATTTCTAAACTAACATAATATAATAATAATAATAATAATAATAATAATAATAATAATAATAATAGAAACACTGAAATTTGTACAAAGCAGGTATCAATAAGTGGAAATCGTTTGATGTGCTGAACTTCAATACCAATAAATGAATGGTGTTACCAACCCAGTCCTAAATTTGTATTTTTTTCAAATGGCACTACGTCAGGTTATTATGCATACTTGAAATTTACATATTAAACAAAACCTTATGATATCTACTGCATTACTTTATGTTGGAAACTAAGGATGCCACAATATTGCATCTGTAAGCTGCAGTATGATTTTTCTTCTGTCGGAAATCATATAAATCCTTAGATGTTGATACATATCCAAGTATATATTTTCTTCGAAATAAAGCCTTCTTATCCCGTATAAATCTGTTTCTTTATTTTGAATGTGTCATTATGATCATAGTATTCAACACTGTGCTAGTACTTTGAATGAATGTGCATTTTCCCAGATACCACAGTAATTACGTAACTAGACGGATGTGCATTTTTCCGCCCATCTAGTAGAGACCTGCACGGGCCGAATTTTTCGGCCCGAGCCCAATCCAGCCCGAATGTACCTAGGCCCGGCCCAGCCCGGGCCCGAAAAGGTTTGGAGATTTTTGGCTCGAACCCGGCCCGGCCCGGCCCGATAAGTTTTTTAAAATTCTTGGCCCAAGCCCGGCCCGGGCCCGATAAATTTTAAAAGTTTCATTTTGTAACATTTTTCACGGGCACACTTCTTCAACGTTTGCCTTTATTATAATTATCGTTTAACAAAAGTCAATAATTATTAAAGAATTGCAATTAATCGGCCCCAGCCCGGCCGGACCTGAAGAGAAATCAGTGTCGACCCGTCCAAGCCCGGCCCATGCAGGTCTCTACCGTCTAGTTACGTTATTACTGTGGTACAGGTCTCCGAAATGTGGATACTTGTGATATTGTAGCGTGCTTAGATTGTAACATTAAACAGTATACATAGTGATGTAAGCTTTCGTTGAACGTGTAGGCTAGGTTTCAATTCAAGTATTATAATAATCGGACATGGTGCCATTTGAAAAAAAAAAAAAATAATAATAATACAACTTTATGTTGGATTGGCAACACTGTTCATCTGTTGGTATTACAGAATGTCAAACGATTTCCCTCTGTCGAAGTTTACTTCGTAAAAATAAAAAATAAATAAAAAGTAAAATGAAAATCAGCGTTTGTTATCTGTTTCATAGTTTAAAGGTTACAAGAATGTATCGCAATGATATACCTCGTATATTTAAACAGAATACCTACTATGCGAGTGGAAAGGTTGAACAAGGAAGTGGTTATTACTTAAAAACACGAATGTGTATTAAGTAAAACCATATCTACGTCGTCGTCTATAAAATTTTCAAATATAAATTCCAGTAAAAGAAATCAGTAAAGCAAGCATGCATGTGTTATAGCTGATTTGATCTTAAAGAACCAACGATTTAGTGTTCATTCTGTTCTATTAATAATGTTTTTGAATCCAGTACTTTTTTAAAAAAATTCCATTCCCAAAAATGTGGTCAAAGTATCCTCCACGTGCTGTGATAACAGCTTTACAGACTTTGGGCATTCGTCGTATTAGTTTCTCTAGAGTTTCGGGCTTAATTGCTATCCAGGCTTTGCGAAGACACTTAAATAAGTGTTTCTCGCTAGGGGGACGCATCTTTCGAATTGCCCTATCAAGCTCATCCCACAGTAACTCAATTGGATTACAATCCGGTGATTGTGGGGGCCACACTATATTCTTGAGATCTCCCTGTTGCTCTTTTGCTGACAAATACCCTCTACAAAGTCGGGATGTGTGTTTTGGGCCATTGTCTTGCTGCATGAATAACCCACGACCAATGAGCCTCTTACCAGATGGCACTGCGTGTCTGATCAAATTCTGATGGTACTGTTCTTTCTGCATTGCACCCTGTATTTGCACTAAATCCCCTACTTGATTGTTACCAAAGCAACCCCACACCATCACAGAACCATCCCCGTGCTTTACCGTTGGCAAAATACACGACGGAAGCAGTCTTTCGCCCTTGGAGCGACGCACGAAAACCTTGCGTCTATGACTGAAGAGCTCAAACTTTGATTCGTCAGTAAATAAGCACTTGTTCCACTGCTCTGGCCCCCACCTTGCACATTTTCTTGCCCACAGAAATATCTTCTTTTTGTTTTGAGGGCGCAAGAGCGGTTTCTTAGTTACCACATGACCGTTTAGTCCCCCATTAACTAACCGCGTCCAGACAGTTTCATAGCTGATCGGCTTTTCGCGAGTTTCGTTCACTTCAGCTTGTATTTGGGGCACTGTTTTCAACGTGTCGCGTTTGCTTGTCACTATAATGTACTTGTCCTTCCTTGCAGTAGTAGCTCTAGGCCTAACAGATCTTCCTCAAGAGCGATATTCCCTGTTTCAGCAAATCGTTTTAAAGTATCATGCACTGTAGTATGGAGTATTTTCACTTTTTTGCGGCTATTTCCCATATTGTACAGCCTTCTTCTCATAAAGTAAATATTTTTGCTCTCGTTTCAATGTCCAATTCCCTTTTCGTTCGAGGCAGTATGCTGACTAATAGGGAACACTTTTCACCTCACTTCAACACACACACAATTAGCGTGCAATAGACAACTCCCAACAGTGAGATCTGAGAGAAGTAGACAGAGCAGCTTCAGACACACCTACGAAGCATTTATTGTGTGTTCGACCTTCAATTTGCAGTGTAATGGCCGTTTTGTATCGCACGCGTACGTAATGCACCACCACACAACGGCGCGATATTTAAGTTTATTTTTCTTAATTCATCCATAACAGGCCAAAACCTCTTCTCCCGTCAGATTCTAGAATGTTTCAGCTTTCATTTGAGAGCAAATTGTAATGCATTCTTATGTTACATTTTGAAAATTTCTTGATTTCATGTTTGTCTGGAAACTTTCCGGGGGTAGTGTATATATATAATATACAATGTGTCCGTAAAGTTGCGCAACCCAAAGTTTGCGTATGTCTTTTAAACCAAGAACGATAAAGACATGAGACTTGAAACAAATATGTGTGTGTTCTATGTAGATATTTTTTGAGATCATGACCAATGTTGGAATTTGTAACGTTTTTGTGTAGTGACGAAAGAAAGTACCGAAAGTGTAAAATAAAAAAAAAAAAAAGTGTACAAAATGAAGAAAATCAATATTCAGTTGCAGAAAACTGATTACCTGCGGGTGAATCCCTGTGTATATGTGCCGTATGCATCAACATTTATGCATTGGCGCAAAAATGTGACGAAGTTCATGCAGTGTTGCCATGTAAAAAGGTTATTTAATGCAAGTCGGTAAAATGGAGGTTTTTCACAGAAACACGGCCCCTGCCAACACTGTTGCATAAAATTATTGTGACAAGTGTGTTTCAGGTTAAATAATGATAAGCAATGAAATTTTTGCGATAAAAACTCAGGTTCATGTAAATATGTGAAGAACCTGGTTGGAGTAAGAATTTCATTTACCTTGCTGCTTTCTTTCTCTCTAGAGCAGCCTATTTTTCCTTTTTAAGTCTTTTACATATATTCAATATCTTAACGAAGTTGTATTCTCGGTTTCTAATAGAAATACTGAGTTGGGAATTGCTTATACTCTTGGTCATTGACCTCTGAGTTTTGTCATTCTAGCCAGCTTCTTGGTTTTTGGTGAAGATGTTTCTTAAATTTCTATCTATGGTTTCTTAATAAAATGGAATATTTGCTGATTATTGTATACTGCGTGATAAAATATTCTTATATATACATTTAACCTAGTCGAAATATAAAATATTTGATAATTATAATTAAATAAGATATTCAAATTATATATTCAAACCTAAAATGTACACCCATGTCCAAAATTATTGTCGCATGTCTATAAATATGTTGTTGTAGGAATATAAGTTGATAACGAATTCGCCCAGTATTTTCTATAATGTTAGTATGTATATAATCGACAAAGACATGTATGTGGCAAATTTCATGTCAAAAGAGCAGTAACTAAGAACAATAAAATGAAAATAAAATTTTCTTGTCCATTTAGCAACATTTTGTTTTGCTCATTCTAATTTTCGTATTTATAATTCTTTTCCTACGAAATTTACCACAAATATACATTTTCCGATTATACATATAGTATCAGTATGGAAAGTACATTGCAAAATCATTATCAAATTATATTCTTACAAGAAGACAGTTATAGATATGCGACAATCATTTTGGACATGAGTGTACATATTGGTATTCAAAATATCGACATGCAAATTTGTATGTCACAAAAGAGACATACTTTTGGTGTGCACGTCGTCCACTCTTTGATTTTTTTAAGTCCAAATCATTGAAGGACAAAAGTGTCTTAAATCTTAATTAAAAGTCTTGAGAAAGCGTTATAAACTAGTGGTGGGCGCAAAAGCAGGGTTTTCGGTGTTCGGTTTTTAGGAAAACCGAAACCGGTTTTTGATTTTTTTTTAAAAACAGGGTTTTCACCGAAAGCTGTTTTGGTTTTCTCCAAACCCGGTTCGTTTTTCATGCCGAAACCGGTTATCGGTTTTCTCTAAAACCGGTTCGGTTTTTACCGAATCCGGTTTCGGTGAAAATCGAACCAGTTTTTGGAGAAAACGGAAACGGGTTTCGGCGAAAAACCGAACCGGTTGTGGAGAAAACTGAAATGTCGGTTTTTCGGTTTTTCTAGAAACCGGTTTCCGGTTTTTATAAACCGGTCTTGCCCATCCCTATTGTAAACCTAGTTGTGGTTAAAGGACCCCGCTCAGAGCTTATGGAAATCTGGTTTCCGTTAAATAAGCTGGTATTGCAGTATGTTATGTATTTTGGTCCCCTAATGAAAAGTCTCAATGGGCACAAAGCCCAGAAATCCCATGTTTTTGAGATATCCACTGATTATTATCGTCGTTTAAAAGCATACGCTCCCTCGTAATCTGAAAATAATAATCAGATCTACATTTTATCTATGAAGTATGAACGAATCTCACTAAGGTAATACTAGTAATTTGGGGTCGCTAAATCCGACCTGCATCAGTACAGGTTCAAGGTCATTTGAAGGTCAAATCTAGAGGGAAAGTTGCAAAAATCTGAAGATAACGTACATAAATGGGTTTTGAGTCACTGGATGTCATTTTCTTGACCCGACTAGGTTCATGTTAAGGTCACTGCAGAGTCATTTCAAGGTCAAACTTGAAAAACAGTCGGAAAAATCTGAAAAAAAGTCATAGATAGGTTCTTAGGGTGGCTGATTCCGAATCCGAGGTTGGTGTTAATCGAATTTACCATTAATATTGTTCATTTAGTTTTCCAGTCAGTCATTTGCGGTGTCTTCTTCTCCAGTAAAGATTTGTTCTGTATCTCACATCTCATCATTCTTGAACTTAAACATCCAGTGTTTCACCTTCATTTCCATCGTTGTTCACATTACGATTACCAGCATCTTGTATATATTCCAGTAGAGCTCGACTAGGATATTTGATTTTGGATCATCATCTACTTCCGTCGCTGGAAGTTCATCATTCACTGCGAAACGTAGCCGAAGCAGCGTTCTAAATCTGGAAAAAATTCTAAAACGTTAACAACTCTGGCTCAATCTTATTTCTATCAAATTGAAAAGTATCACTATTTTTGTGGTCTAAATAATCTTGTACGTACAAACTTTCTAGTTCAATCTGGTAAACCGTTACCCTAAAACACTGACTATTAGTTTTTTCAGATTTTTCTGACGGTGTTCAAGTTTGACCTTGAAATGACCCTGCAATGACCTTCACATGACTTTATCGGTTCAAGAAAATGACATAATCGGATTCAGCGACTCATTTATCATGTGCATACTTTTTGTTCAGATTTTGCAACGTTCCCTCTTGATTTGACGTTCAAATGATCTTGAACCTGACGTTATGCAGATTAACCGTCCTCGGATTCGGAATCAGCGACCCCAAAAACCTTGTATACCTTAGTGAGATTCGCTCATACTTCATAGATAAAATGTCGACTAATTATTATTTTCAGTTTACGAGGGAATGTATGCCTTTAAGTGACGATAATAATCAGCGAATATCTAAAAAGACGTGGGTTTTCTGGCCTTCGTGCCATTGAGATCACCAAAATACACAAGATACTGCAATACCAGCCCATTTAACGGAAGCCGGATTTCGATAAGCTCTGAGCGGTGTCCCTTGGTCAATATGTAAAAACGTTGAAAATGAACAAGAAGTGAGCAAATTGGTATCTCACTTAATTTTTTAAAGCAGCATACTTGTACAATCCGCGGCAAAAAAACCTGCAACATGAGCATATAAGTTTATTGTGAAATGATGAAGTCTTTTACTCCAAAATAAGTGTGCACGGGAGGAGGCCGAGGTTTATCCTGGCGTGATTCGTTCCACTTAGACGTTATGTTCATTCCCTTTGCTGTTAGGCGTAGTTTCACAATAAACTTACATCCTCATGTTGCAGGTTTTTTGCCGCGAATTGTACATAGCTATGTACAATTTATTTGTGTCAAGGTAATCATCATCATCGGTTTTCAATAAGCTTATTTGAATGTAGGGAAATCACTTTCTTTCGTCTGTTTGCTAACCTGTGCCCTGGAGCAGAAGATAGTTGCATTTGTTTTTCTTCTTATGATGTACAAGTATCGGTACCTCATTTATATCTACCTATATATCTTCAACAACAATAACAATAAAATAATGTGTGTGTGTGTCTATCTGTCGTCATATTTCTGCATAGGAAGGAGTCATCTAGATCCACCAACTTTTGTACAAAGATAGATCTCCACCACACCTAATCCTATGATTACTTTAACATTTTGTCGAAGCAGTTTCTTTTCCTTTTTATTTTCCGTTCGGGTGTTAGGGATTGGTAGGAAAGTCAAAATATATGCACGTTCCTTGATATTTCTGAGTACGCCTTGCTTGTATGCAACCAACATTGAGGGCTTACAGAACAACAAAGCTAAATACCCGGACAATAGAATGGTTGTAGAGACTTCCCTTGAAGGACATTTTTTTTTTTTTTAAATCCAGGTTCTGAATTAAAACTTGGCAATAGCGGGTGCTTGCAGCTACTATAGTGTAAAAATGAATGTGACATTTTCTGTTTAATCATCACGGGTAAACAGTTGAACTGTTTGAAATGAATTTTTGAACATAAAAATTACCTCGAACTGGATCTTTGTCATGTTGCTCTGAATAAAATGAATATTCTAAGGGGGGGGGGGAAGGGTTCAAAATATATGCCAAAAGCAGAGTATCTCAGGAACCCGTCTAGTTGGGGAGATAAAACTCGGTGTACACATGGCTTACTCAGTCCTGGACTGGGAGGTATAGGGCCCCAGCAGGATCCACACTTGGAGGGCCCCATTTTTCCTTCCCATGTAGCATGGAGGAGCCTCACAAAGTATACTAAGTTATTATTAATGTTAGTAGTAGTAGTGCAAGTTAAATAGTGTCTTGTAAAACCTGTGCGATGGGGGTGGCGACTTTTGTTTATAAAGCTATCACCTTCATTAGCACGTGGTAATGGGGTCTCAGGGTGGATACCTGTTCCGTTTCTTTATGGTGTTCCAATAACTTGTCAAAGGACTAACAGGGGGCCGCAGCAGGATTATAAAAGTCAGTCTCATTTCGGCATTCATGGGGCGCCAGTACACATTGAGACAATATGTACTATGCCTCATTCTTCATGTTGAAATATATTCTTACTATGTCACAAAGAGTTCCAAACAGAACTTTATAATACTGTTAGTTCCATTCCAATAATGGGACTCCCAAAACTACACTCAATGCTGGGGGCCACAGAAGTCTCGGAACGTAACAAACTATAACGAGTAACTATGTTCCAACTCAGCAGACATGTTTTTATCTTACTTTCCATATTATTCTATATTCATTATATATACTTTGAGAGGGCCCCGGCAGGAATCCCTGCCCTCGTGCCTTGGCTCTAAAAAGTAAGCAGACACGAGTATCAACAGTCTCGAAAGGCTGCTTCTGTGCTGTGAAAGAAGGGTAACAGTGCAATTTCCATGACAGGGTTCCTAGTGGTCAGGGAAATCAGGAATAATGGTTTAGGTCAGGGAAACTCAGGGAAAACGATTGGAAATCAGGGAAAGTCAGGGAAAGTTTATAAAATATATTTTTCCTAACATTAATTGTACACCAATTTCAGCTTAGCTAACCATTAATGATTATAGTATGGAACGTTGCTCAGATTTTTATGGGTGGTAAGTAGAATGTACACTCTGTCCAAAATTATTGTCGCATGTCTATAAATATGTTGTAGGAATATAATTTGATAACGAATTCGCCCGGTATTTCTTATAATGTTAGTATGTGTATAATCGGAAAAGACATGTATGTAGCAAATTTCATGTCAAGAGAGCAGTAAATAAGAACAATAAAACAAAAACAAAACTTTCTTATCCATTTAGCAACATTTTGTTTTACTCATTCTGATTTTCGTATTTACAATTCTTTTCCTATGAAATTTACCACAAAGATACATTTTCCGATTATATACATAGTATCAGTATTAAAAGTACATGGCAAAATCCTTATCAAATTACATTCTTACAAAAAGACAGTTATAGATATGCGACAATCATTTTGGACATGAGTGTACGTATGAGCAATTGATTATTATTTGTCTCTTCTCATATATAAATATTCACCGTTATTTATTCCTTATTTATATGTCAGCGTCATCCGACACCTGTCATGGAAGTCAGGGAATTTGCTGCCAAAGGTCAGGGAGAAGTCAGGGAAATGAATTTCTCCAAATCAGTAGGAGCCCTGTTTAAATCGGTCTTCTTCCTCGCCATTACAGGGAACAGATGAACCATTTAAAAATATTTTTGATCGTAGTTAGTACTAATTTTGAAATGCATTTCTATTAAGTTACCTTGAACAAAAATTCGTATCTTAACCCTCGAGAACTCGCAGCGCGGTCTTTTCGACCGCACCTATAAATATTCTTTGATTTTGTTTAGTGACTTTGAGCAAACTTCCCCTCACCCGCCTCTAATCCTTCCCCAGACTGTATTGTTGCAACACACCACCGCTTTTGGCAAGTATACAATTCATTTAAAATTATGTAATTCATTCCTTAACGTCAAACTTTACAGCGCGGTCGTTTCGACCGCGTGCGAGTTCTCGCGTGACGGTCTGTGCGCGAGTGCTGAAGGGTTAAGGATAGAAAGAGGAACTTAAAATATATGCAAAACATAGATTATCTCAAAAGCCTTTCATGTTAAGGGAATTGCCTTTACTATATAAACTTCTTATTAAAAACAAATTATCATATTGTATTGCATTTTCGGAATTCTGCTTCAAAAGGGGGTTATTGTGGCGGTTTTTAAAATATTTTAATTTCCTATTTTGTACTTATAGAAACGAAAATAAGGCAACATTTCAACTTTTTAAAATTAATTTTTAAACATAGCATTTGGGTCGACCTGGATGTTTTTCATTTCATTTTGATTCAAATATGCGTCATTACAGGAAGGATTTTCAAAAATATCTTTCACATATTTTCCATAAACATATTTTTTCCGTGCGAAGAACAACAGGCATTTCAGGAAGTTATTAATAATATTTAAAAAGCAAACCTTCAGATTCATTCCACCTTCTGCGTTTAGTATTCTTAAATATATTTCGTCCATCTAAAGTTTCTCTTACTTATCTCTGGGTTAACATGTTTTCACTTACCTTTGGGTTAGCATCTGTTTATTTTTTGCACTCTTTGTTGTATTTCTTTTTAGTGTTATCGAGATGCACTAACTATATATAATTCAATTGCAGCTCTTCCAAAGAAAGGGCGTAAACTTTCATTGAATAGATTTGGATAATGTTCAAGAAATAATGGGGGTATTAAATCTTCTGCGATATTTCTTCGCTATAAATAAATAAATATTTTTTCCAATAAATAATCACTGTTATGCAGTAGATGAGGATATGAATAGTTGTACAAAGTGCGTGCATCTCTGTTTCTTCGGAACATTAGAATCTCAAGGTTTATAAGTAAATAAAACAGTTTGCGTAACTCGCCAAGCAAGCAACTGCTGCAAAGTGTACATGGCTAACGTTATGTTTACATACCACACAGTAAACCAATCGAGAGCTCAAGGATGTTGAAGTAGTTAGTATTAGTATTTAATTTTAGCTCGGATTCTGCCTTATAGTATCTCTCCAATTCAAAATCGACATTAGGTTATAGCCTATACCTGCACGGGCCGGGCTAGGCCCGAGGCCCGAAATCCGGCCCGGCCGACTCTGTTATTTCTTTGGGCCGGGCCGGGCCGGGCCTGGGCGGACCAACACTGATTTTTCTTCATGTCGGGCCGGGATGGGGCCGATTAATTGCAATTCTTTAATAATTATTGACTTTCGTTAAACGATAATTAGAATAAAGGCAAACGTTGAAGAAGTGTGCCCGTAAAAGATGTTACAAAATGAAACTTTTAAAATTTATCGGGCCCGGGCCGGGCTTGGGCCAAGAATTTTAAAAAACTTATCGGGCTGGGCCGGGCCTAGGTACATTCGGGCTGGATTGGGCTCGGGCCCAGGTACATTCGGGCTGGATTGGGCTCGGGCCTAAAAATTCGGCCCGTGCAGGTCTCTACATTAGGTACAGCTTGAGACAAAAGGAAATAGCTAGAGGTGTGGACGGATACGGGATATATCCGCACTAATATAGCTATTTACAGATATGCAGGGTGTTTAAAAAAGAATGATCCAATTTGATACTTTACTCAGTTTTTTTTTTTTAATAGTAAAGTTTACATATAATTCATTTAATCATATTAGTATCCCAGTTGTTTGCGCTCACCACTCTGGTTGCGGTGTTGGTAACAGAAATGTTATACAGTACCGTATATAGATAGATCATTATGGCACTGTTTCTATATCTGCGTTTTTTTCTCATTAATTCACCTAGTTTTGTGACACCGCTGCGATGTTATTTTCACACTGTTCAGCATAGTCTCTATGTCAAATAGGTAACATCAGGGCAGAGTTGCCAGATCCCAAGATCAAAAAGCAGCGAGGTTGTGCTCTAAGTGTAGTATGTTTAAATTACTTGTAGCCCAAAAATAAAAATACTTTTGCAGCTGACCAGTTTCACTAATCATACATGGGTTTAATAAAAACACCTGAAGTTGGGAATACTTCAGATGTCTGGGTTGGCAGCGGCCAGGCGGCGACCTCAGTTTCGGACTGTTGGCGCTGATGTGTTAGAACAAACTCCGTACTACATGAAGAGCAGTAGAGCTGCAGTGTGAAATGAACTGAGTAGATGGTGATAGTATATAATGAGCGACCTTTCTCATTTTCAAGGAGACGACATGTTTGCTTAAGTCAGTTTTGTAGGTTCTTCCATTTTACAACGTTTATAGTATAATTTTCACTGATATTCCCTCACTTCCTTAATTCATTCATTAAATTCTTTATCTGGGAGCCATGGATTTTGGAGATTTTTATTAGCTCCACTTACTCAGTACGATAATATGGTGAGCACAGAAACACAATTAAATTCGCGATGTTCGCGTTTACACAGCTCCGTACAATTATCAGACATAGGCATTAACTGAGACATCAACACGGTCAGTGATACTGCAGCAGCACAAACTAAACAAAAGTATAATATTGTCAGATCTGGAGATCAAAAAGTACTAACATGTTTAACTAAAATTATTGTTCGTTGTGAATAGAATACTCAGCAAACAAAATATTATAAAACTAATAATTTGTGATTTCATACATGAAAATAAATACCGCATTCTTAAAAGTTAAAGCCTGCAGATAATAAAAAAAGTAGATCAGAAGTAGTGTGTCGCTCAACTTAAAATTTGGGTAGCGAGGTTACTTAAAAATCGCCCAATCCCATACTTGTAGCCCAATCTGGCAACACTGGACTTTTTGCATTGAAATAACACATTAAAGTAGTAGTCAGTTGGAAACACTGGCATGTCTTAAAATTGGGTTGTTTTAACACCACTACATTTTGGTGTATGTTCTCGATTTGGTTCAGTGGATTTTTGGAAGTAATTTCTGTGTGTGCAGCAAAGACCTATGTTACTGAAAGAACAGGGAAATGTGAAAATCTGGATAACCTGGATATGTAAGCTTTTAAGACCTTACAAGTATACAGGAAAGGTTTGAAACTGACACTTAAGTAGCGGCAAAATAGAAATGAAAACAGTTATAAACTGGATATACAGGGTGTTTTAAAACAACACCGACAACGTTTGGGAGGTGATTTCTAACACCTAGATAAGACAAAAAGTATAGACCAACTTGGGTGCACAAATGCTTCCTTTCGGAGTTATAGGCTGCCGAAAACATGAAAAAATGAACTTTAGAAGTCCATAGCTCCAAAATTATGGGACCTACTGTACTCGAGTCAAGACTTCACTTAAGAGCTAGTATGTGCCCTATCCAAATATCCATGTTTCAGAATCCCGCGGTACTTCTGTAATAGTTTTTACAGAAGTAATTGGTGAGTGTTTCAAATTATATGCCCTTAGCTAAACTCCCCTTATTAAAATTGTTGCGTGAGCACCGCAGGATTTTGAAATATGTATTTTTGGATAGTGCACATATTAGTTCCTAAGTGAAGTCTTGACCCGACTGCGGTAGGTCCCATAGTTTTGGAGCTATGGACCTTCAAATTTCATTTTTCTTTCATGTTTTCGGCAGTCTATAACGCCGGAAGGAAGCATTTGTCCACCCAGGTTGGTCTATACTTTTTGTCTTATCTTGGTGTCAGGAATCACCTCCCAAACGTTGTCGGTGTTGTTTTGAAACACCCTGTATATATAAAAGCAATAACGAAATTATAAGCAATAACATAGGAATAACGAAATTATATCGTTGGTACATAGAAGCCACAATATATTAAAATATTAAGTTTTGGTCGTATATGAAATAACACGAATAAGCTTACAGTGAACTTCTGCTACTGCAGTTTAATGAAGTGCAATGCATCGATATTTATGCCCGACATCGAATGTGTTTACCATATCCTCTAAGACAATATTCATTACAATTTTTCTTTGTACTGAAAGGAAACAAAAGTCGCTTATGTCACTAGTATTCATTTTCGTATACAGCACTTTTAAGGTACGAGAAAGAACGTTAAAAAATGAACTAGACCATAGGAGTGGTGAAAGCAATGACTGTAAAATTGTGAATTTCGTGGAAACCAACTTTAAAACTTTTGATCATTTCAATAAACTGAGAAATTCAGGTAATGTTGCGTTTTCCCTTTCTAACGTTTCTTACTTTCGAAAGAAGTTTTTGTTCTAATTTAACACTGTTGATGTTTCGCCCATAGTGACGTGCAAGTGGCTCAGTTTTCTTAAATGAGAGAAAGTACTTTTTCTATGAAGACTACTGATCTCCCTTAAAATACCTGATCTCTATAAAACACTTCAGGTTCGTAAGTATTTGTATGTTGTCAATTACAGAAAGAAATATTTTATGTAGGATATCTAAATATCGGGATTTGGTATCTTCTTCCTCAATAGACATTTGCTCCATTATGATATATTGATTTGAGTGAGGAACAGTGATCCTGCTTTGGACATTAGACACCGTAAAGATAACCCATTATTATGTGCAATAGTCAAAGACAACTCAAATCCTTTGAAATTCCTTCAGTTTCGAATATCACCAAAATAATGCAGTAAAACAGCATCAGCGAATATGCTCTCCTTGTTTTGTAGGTAATCTGACAATCTTTTCAACTTTACAAGAAAAAGTGTGATCAAGTTGACTTAGTACACAAGCTTAAAATTCACTTCACGTTTCACTCTAGTTTCTCATTACTCGTCTCAGAAATCGTTAGAATAATAGCACTAAATTTTGTCTTCGTAGCCACACAAGTTGCAACCTAAGACAAAAGAGTAAATTTCTAAGATCTCCTTTCTCTGAACAGGAGGAAGACACTCACAAGAAATGGCTGATATTTTCTTGAACATATTTCAGCTGAACAATCACAGAGACTTTTGACCGCAACGAAGATCAGCTCACATTCCTGCAATGAAGGATTTTTAAAACAAATTACTTTGCAGTTTAATGCTACACGGATAAGACATGCTGTGCATTGTTATAGCCAGTTACAGTTTTTTTTTTTTTTTTTTCAACGAAGCTATCGCCGAACGCTGACGCAAAAAACACATCTCCTCTTTCTAAAATGAGACAATACACCACGACGGCGTCTATTATTTAATCAACTTGAAAAGAAAAGTGCTTTCCTTTTAATGCAGTAAATAAGTTTCCAATAATACGACTTTCTTTTGTTTTAATAATCAAAAATGAAGCTTTTACTAAGTTGTTGCCGTTGGCATAATCATCACAAATTTAGAGTTAAACAAAGTGCTAGAACCGTGTAATTACATTACAATTGAAAGTACAAATTATTCATTTTCAACCATAGAGGATATTGCATATATTAATCTAATTCTGTTGGAGTGGGCGGACGGGTTGGGGATCACCCACTCGCAATCACACTTTGCGTCATATTTGGAACAAAGCCAGATTAAAAAGAAAAAGTAAACAGCATTATGAATTTGATAATTATCTTGTCAGAAATCAGCATTTGGGAAGACCATTTTGTCCATTAATTTGGTGCCTGCATGGATTTTATTGCATTTAATTTAACGTAGTTGATTGGCGATCTGAAGGGGTTGCATTTTATGTTTATTTATAAAGCTTTGTTTATGGAATAGTGAAAATATAAACGTACATACAAAACTGCTATTCTAAGATATAAACACATTAAAATTAGACAACCTTATTTCTGTACAGTGAGCTCCCTAATATACGAAGTTTCGAGAAAGATACAATTCAACTTGCTTAAATAAAGCACAAAACAAGATAACGTACAAAGACAAACTAAAACTAACTCTATGGCCTATGAAATACGAAGGTTCAATGTCTGGTTCACAAAATCTCTCCATCTCGTCCATAGCCAGCTGGATCCAGTTTCTACTTTGTGTTCCTATTTCTGCGAGATCCATTCTAATATTGTCCGCCCCCCTATGTCTTCCTAGTGGTCGTTTTCCTATCGGATTTCCAGATAAAACTTTGAAAGCGTTCCTACTTTCTTCCATTCTGGCTACATAACCTGTCCACCTAAACCTCCTAGATTTGATGACCCTAACAATGTTGGATAAACGGTATAAACTACTGTATGTAGTTCTTTGTAATAAAGTCACCGCCATTCCTCATTCCCGTTCCTCTTGGGTCCGAATATTCGCCTCAGGATTCTGTTCTCAATTACTTTCAGTCTGCGTTCTTCCCTCAGATTAAGCGACCATGTTTAGCAACCATACAGCATAAGAGGCATTATTATCATTTCATATATTTTGAGCTTCAAATTTGTGGATATAATTCGCGACGACAAAAGATTCTGAACTGAATAACAACACGAATTCTTTGCTTTCAGTTGACATTTAATTTCGTCGTGGATATAACGCAACGAAACAGAACTTTAAAAACCGAGACAATGATTAAACTTTGATCTCAAAGGCATCAGGTATCAACGCATTAAAATCTGGAGTGCTCTACCCTTAAGTATCAGAGATAGAAAGCAATCGAACGAGTATATGAAAATTTAGACACTGTCATGTTAGCATACTATTATAATAGTATGTTAACATGGCAGCGTCTAAATTTATTGTCATTAAGTACTTATATCATACAATTTTATATTAGGTACATGATATACGCATATTGAACATTGATCTCTAGTCGTATCTTTAGTAATAATACAATATTGTGTATGTCTGCATAGAAAGGAGTCTCCGAGAGCATCAAATTTTGTACAGTCAGCGACTAAAGCTCTTTCTGTTTGATTATATTAGTCTCGTAAATAACTTGAATGTAAGGACAATTTCCTGTACGTTACCACCACCATTATTCAGAAAATACCAGCGATACTACCGTTATTCCCAAAATATATTTCATCGAACGGAAATAACTTTTGGCACTGACGAGACACACAGCTCTTCACCAGATCTGATCGCGTACGAAGTCGTTCTTCGATTTTCAGCTCGGAGAAGGAGGGATTGATAGGGACTGAAAATTTATGGAAGTTTCCGGTTGTCTCTACGCCTTACCTAGATGCAACCACCATTACTTATTAGTTATATGGGCTTACATAGTAGCAACAGAGGATACCCGGATAATGGTCTTCTTCCTCTCCCCTTTGTCCAGATTCTGAATTAAAACCTAGCGACGACGGGTGCTTACACCGAGTAAAGAATAAAAATCACTGAAAAGGAGAAACATCAATAACAGAAACGCGGTTTCTCTCCAAATTAGATAAATATTGTAAAATAGCCGACATTTGTAATATATTATCAATTTCTGTTATTTATTTGTGTAAAGCTTGAATTTATTTATTTATTTATTTATTTATTTAATATATCAAAATTTGGGAATTACTGGGTAAACACCCTGAATTCACTGATAATGATAGTTGGTTATTCTTATATTATAAGAGGTCGCTTTAATATGCTTCCCGGTAGTTCAAGTATTTTGTTAGTATATATTAAATAGAAGCATGAAATTGATTTTTTGTAGGAGTGTGGTCGTTTGATGGTAGTAGTAGTAGTAGTAATGATAGTGTATTGTAGTTGCATGAAAATATTTTTTGTAGTTTATTCTTTTCACTGAGAAGTGTGATTAGCAAATGGAAATTATTATTTTCTTCTGTCCAATATCTAGTTTATATAAAGAATGAGAAGAGAATCGTTGTTGTATTTATGTAGAAATATTATCCTGGCGGAAAATACGAGTTAGTATTTAGTGGAAGACTTGTTACAATATTGTCATATCGTAGGTATTCTGCTGAGCTGTCCGCTTGACTACCCACTTTCACGGAAGGGTAGGTATACTAATAATAGACACTTCAATAGAATATTCATGATGTAGCAACAAGGGCGCCCATGTTGTGGTTTCCAGGGGGGGCAAATATAAGCGAGGTTTCAAATATAGTTTCAAATTTTGCTATAACTAATGTGAAAATTCTATTGGGCTTTCGATATTCTCAAGTACGATTTTCTCTTAGGGGGGCGAGCGCCCCACCTTGCCCCCCTGATGGGCGCCCTTGTGTAGCAACAGAGTAACACGTCTTCATCTAAATACCAATTCTTCCTTATTTTGCGCCGAGTGTAGTTGTTATTGTTACAAGATTTTAGATATTCTCTTATTATGAAAAATTGCTTAGAGTGGGCAAAATATCTGGATAATAAATTGTTCGGGTAAAGGATGTCGAATTACAATCAATCCGTTGTCTATATATTATACACTAACTCCGTGTTGAATACTTCTGTCAGTCTGTTACTTGCTGAAAATTAAATTTTGTTACATATAAGTTCTATTAATATACTCAAACTATTTAAGTAATAAAGGATATCCTATAAGGAACCCAACTTTTGAATTGCCCGCCATTTTTGTTCTAGTAAGTTGGCAGCACTGAAAGTTACGATTTTCATCTGTGTGGTTTATGGTTAGTAGTCACGGAGCGTCGAATAGCGCATCATCATAATTTGTTTTCTGTATGGGAAGGAATGAAGTGCTTCACAACGGAACAGCGTGTTGTTCTGGTGAAAACTTATTACAAATGTGGTTATAGATAGATATATCGGGTATTCTAAAAATGGCGTAGGCTACAAAGCACTATTCTACCAGTCAAAATAAAGCGGAAAATCTATATAATTATACACCTTTGGGCTCCTCTCTGGATGCGCATGTTGTACTATGTGGCAACGTCGCGCAAGGAACTATAGATCTACCAATCGATGAAATAATTTCATCGACTCTTGTCAGATGACTGTTAAAGTCGACAGACTAGCACCAGTTATTAGTGTAACAATCAATATAACTGTTTGATGGATTCGTAGAGCAGTGCTAATGGTTCCAAGCAGGGGTAAAAGTGAATCTGAAAAGGTAGGGGGATGTTTGACGTCACGCCGTGCCCCGTGTCTATCTTTGCCCATTGTATATTTTTAGAAAGTGGGGGAAGACATCTGCCCGCGTTCCCTCTCAATTTTATCCCTTGTTCTAAGTTAATATGCGATGTTGCCACATATTGCAATTTCTGATTACCTTTAGCGGATGAAGAAGCCCTCGGAAGATATAGGATTTTCACTTTATTTTGACCTGAAGAATAGCGCTCTTTTGTCCGTGGGTGCCATTTTTAGAATACCCAATATATATGAGTTCAGTCTTCAACGTCCGAAAGAGAGGTCCCATCTCTAGCCATATCCGCCCATGGCTACTGAAAGTTATACAGCAGCGTCATTTCATACAAAATTTGATTTGGGAAGGGGGTTTGACGACTCTCTGATATAAGTAGATAATTAACGGTTTTCAATAGCATATTATACTATTGAATATATCTATATAATCTTAAATTTAGGACCGGAGGCAATTTCCCCCTGAACCCCCAAATGACGCCCCTGAAGTTATACAAGAGTGTGTCAAAAGTCCCCTGACATACGGTAACTCTGTTATTATTGAATTGAATTGAATTTCTCTTTATTTCAGCGGGCGAGGTTCAGCCGGAGGCTGCTCTGCCACCTAACCCTTGTCATCATTACAAAGAAAAGAAAGAAAAAAAAAATAAAGACACAAATAAGATACAAGATACAAATAACAACATAACATGATACATTCAATAATACTAATGATAAATAAAACACTCAGTAAATGTAAATGAAAAACAAAAAAAAAAAAAACTATACTCATACTGCTAGTCCAATTTCAGTCCAATTTCAAACTGTAGTAAACCTTATTATTAGAGCTACAACAAAATGTAAGAGGGGAAACCATCTCCAAATATGATGTTTTCAATCTAAAGTGAAGAAATTTTTTAAATCGGATGAGCCGTTTGGGCTGTACACTCTTTATGTGACCGATGGGGGAAATTATAATGCAACGTTGCCATTTACCTGGACCTACAACGTAAGTGAATGAATAACTTTTTGAAATGTGGGCTGACCATTGACACGTTAGCGTGAAAGACAGTACCTTCATTTAATTACGTTATGAGTCTAGGTAAATGGCAACGTTGCATTTTCATTTAACATGGGGTGCGTAAAGAGTGTACAGTCCAAACGGCTCGTCCGATTTAAAAAAAAAAAAAAAAATCATTCACTTTAGATTGAAAACATATTAGGAGAAGGTTTCCCCTCTTACATTTTGTTGCAACTCTGATAATAAGAGTTACCCTATGTCAGGAGACTTTGGGACACCTTGTATATCTAGTCCTTCCAGTTTAAGAATTTGCGTAATGTGCGCATTTAGCGTAGTTTTACAATGCGAAACGAAACGAAACGAAAATAAAGAAACGTTAAAGTTTATGAACCGTATATTGCAGCGTTTCCCAACCGGTGTGCCGCGAGGAAATTGAAACAAAAGTATTAATTCTATAGCAATCAAATTGCAAGGGAAAAATGTATGTTTGTATTTCACATTACTATGAACCTCTACTATGAATCTATAATTTTAAGTTTCATACTGACTTACTTTTCTGTACATTTTTAATGTTGAAAAAAGTATTTATCATCATTGTTATGATCATTATTACTTCTTTATTGTTGCAGACAATTTCTTAACTTGAAATTTTAAAATATCATTCAATCCTTTTGACAAAGCAAACGTGCATACAAATTATCTACCAAGGGTGCCCATCAGGAGGAAAAGTGGGGCGATCTCTTCCCCTCCTAAGAGGGAATTGTACTTGGGAATATCGAAAACTCAATTGAATTTTTACATTAGTTACAGCAAAATTTGAAACTATATTTGAAACGTTGCTTATACTTGCCCCCCCTGGAAACCACAACATGGGCGCCCTTGTTACGTACATTTGTGTTTTAAAAAGTAAAAGAGATTTATTTATTCGTTTATTATTTACTGATCTTCCTTGTTTGTGAAAGGTTGGATACAGTTTTCGAAAAATGAATTGTATTTTTAGAAACCTGAGTCGTATATTTCATTGCAATTGTTGTCAAGTTTTAAATTAGAATGGAAGATATGCATAATGATTTATCACGGGGGAAAACCAGTGATCGAGCTTTCTTCTCTGTGAGGAGATCAGTAATCACAGAGAAAAAATACCACTGTCTTTTATATTTACAAATAATAATAATAATAATAATAATAATAATAATATCTATATGACTGTGCCGCAAGTTGGAAAAGGTTGGGAAACGCTGGTATACTGTATGATACCTTGTTCTTTTGTTTCCTTTGAAAAATATGAGAGGGGGAGGGGAATGTTCACAGGGAATTTTCTCATTAAGACTTCCAAAAGCTAGTCACAATACGTATCATAACCAACAATTCTTTATAAACATAAATAAATTCCAAAGTGGTGAACGCGTGCTTTTATATTTTGAAACAGGAAAACAAAAACAACAAATTTCTCCATGTTAGTAACAAATAACTTTTGTTTGGAAGATTTTAAAGAAATAATAATGCAACTACAGTTTTATACAGGAAACCATTAAGATGATACTAAAACAGAAAAATAAGACCGAGTCTAAAACAAATAAATAATAAGAGAGTATGTTATGAATGATTTGGTAATGGTTTACCTGTGAATTTGGAAATTGATTAACCTTCGTAAATCACCGCTGCAAACTCTCGCTTGAAAATTGTACAAATCGATAAACACTGTGGGCGTGGTGGCTCTTGAAGGAAATCACATCCATAAAAATTAAAATCTTATCTGTTAATTTTTACCTGGACCTCCCGTAAGAGTCGCCATTGATTGTGGGGTATAGCAAGACTACATTGGTGAAAACTAAGTCCTCAACTGACACATTAGTTATCTGGAACAGATACAATTTAACAATAAATTAGGGTATGTAAATTGGTCACTAAACTTTAGTCTTTACACGCTGACCACTCAATTCTCAAATAGTACGAGAGGGTCACCTCTGGTTCCTGGGGTCCCTGATTCGATCCTCGGCCGAATAAGTTTGTGGTGGACAGCATCGTGGTGTGGATATTCTCGAGTTCTCAGTTTCCTCCCACACCTAATCCCACCAATTCTTACATCATCATTCACTTATGTTAATCATCGTCTCCCTTAGCATAACGGGCATAATTGTGGAACGTTGAACTGTTATACGGTCCACGATCACCAGCAAAAATTAGTATATACTCCACATAGAACTAGAGATGAATTTTAATCAGTTTTCTTTGACGTAGATGTTGTTGGTTGGAAATTAATGTTCTTCTTCAGCACTGAGGCTATGAGAAAGCGTGAACTTACAATTAAATGTGGTGTTCGAACCACCGTAACAGTGATAGAACGGGTCACGACTTAAGTCCGTGTCATCCGTGTCTGGGTGTCACTTCTCAGACCGGGCTAACCCACTGTGACCACCACTAGTACTTTCGTACTTGATCTAGTACATTTTATAATATTTTAGTATTTTAGTACGTTCACCAACAAATCGAGTACTTTTCTCCTCTTCTTCTTTTCTCATAAATACATTTGGGAGAGAAAAAGGAATCTCAGGAAAATTTGGTAATGTACGAAAATTTCACTGTTCCTGATAACTTTTTTCTGCCTGTTTTTTTTTTTTTTTTTTTCAACAGTGGTATTTATAAGAGCAGAAGTTTGACATAGGTGTCGTCCAGTTGCTTCCTTCAACTAATAAATGACCACAGTCTTGGTCATTCGCTTAAACAGAAGGTTATTAAGGAATTAAAGCTGGATTTTCTCAATAAGCCCATTTTATGATATTTCTTGTTTTCTCCCAACATCCTCTATATCTGTCATACTTGTGTTACTTTAGTGGTTTTACAGTGAGTTATAATACGACAACTAATCTGGGATTCTGTCAGGATTTTTAGTTTGGGGGTGTAAAGTCAAAATTGGGAGGGTGTAAGTGGTTTGCACGGTTTGTATCGAATTTTGACTGTAAAAAAAAATAATAATAATAATAATAATAATAATAAAGTTGGGGATTCTTCAAAAAATGTGGGAGGTCACTTCCCCATCCCAGATCTAGTACTTTTTTCTGCATAGGTTAGTACGAAATATTTTTGCTGAGTGGTCACACTGGTCTAACCCGGAGACCAAGACAGACGTGGTAATCGGAAGCCACCAGAATATCGGCACTGCAGAATTTCATAGTGCATTAATAATCCCCACTATATTAGCTCGAAAATTCACTTGTTTGCTTTCCGATGTAGCATTTCTTATGGTACTATGTCTTGAATATTTCAAATATAATTTCATGTTACTTGTCCCTATACTGAAAAATAAAATAGCTATTTTAGAACATAGACTATAAACAAAAAGATTTAACAAAACACTATTTGGGCTTAGCGGCATCTTTTATATTCTAAACGACAAGTTTTGTAGGATCGCTTCCTCGCGCGTGTATTACTGGACTAAAACTTCGTTATCTTTCAGTGCAAAACTTTGATACACAAGAGCACACACAAGCGAGAAAGAAAATTATAGATTTACAGACAGGACAGTGAGAGAGAAAGAGGGACAAAATTGTGTTACAATTACATTAGCAGCCTTATGCATTCTCCACATGTGTACAACGATGATTCATTGCCTCCATGTTACTCCGGGTCATAAGGTTTTTTTGGAGTCTCAGAGTTTGGTGGATCATGGATCTCGGAGTACCTCTGGATCTGCAATCACTGCATCGTAAAGCAATGAAATTTTAAGTCTCTCTCAATGGAAATCCTATGCACCTAAAGTACGTGCTATACTGTGATATCTTAGTTTAGCAACAAAGATTTCAATGTTTTAGGTTTCCGGCCAAAACAAAGCTTTCAGTCGCTTAGGTTGTCAGCAACTGAGACGTCCGGCCAAAATAAAGCTTTCGGTGGTTTGAGAAGCTTTCGATGGTTTAAGTTTCCTGTCTGTAATTGAAGTGTGCTATCGAAACGAAGGTTTTGGTGTTTGTTTCCCGTTTGTGAGGCGTGCGGCCAAACAACGGAACAAGCACCATCGAGAAAATTGTGCAGAAGAAGCCATTCATCTCGTTTTACACTCACTCAAGACGATAGGAGAGGCAGTTTCGAAGGCTTCGTCTCATTTTGGCACCCATCTAGGACGACAAGGGATGCAAATTAAAAGGATTCAATTCATTTTGCACCCATCCAGGACAACAATAGAGGCAATTTAAAAGCTTTCAGCTCATTTTGGACCTACCTGAAGACGGTCTGTGCATGTGCCCAGTTGTTCTGGTACTCAACTTCGCACAAACAGATAGGTTTCAATGATTACTGAAAATCCTTTTGTTCACCAACATTTCGATGTGCCTCTGAAAATTGCAGCCTTGCTCAAGTTGTTGTTCAGTGCATACATCGAATTGTTAGTTCCGAAGGAATTTCTCCCCAACTTACGTAATTGTATGTAGTTTGTAATCAAAGTCAGGACTATTCAAAAGAGCTGCATTACTTTCATGTCAATTATAGAGCAGTGGACTTCAGTGCACCCGAAGAAATTTTTATATTATAAAAATATAACGTTATACTGGTTTGGCTACTTCAATAGAAATGTACGATAATTTTTCTTTTTCTGAATTGCGGAAATAAATATACTCACAGGTCTTTTAACTAAAGGAAGAAACGAACGATTAAAATGAAAGAAAAATTGGGATCATTGAAAAGCATCAGAGAAAATATGAATACCGTGACCAAAAACTAGCTTCTTTCTTTTCTTTTCTTTTTTAATCTTTTATTAAGCATAATATACGTTGGCACTTGATAAACACAATCCAATACTTCACTTCAGATTTACGATATCTCTAAGACTAACGTTTTCTTCAGGTTGTGCACACACAAGTTAGGCCAGGCCCTACGTCATCTGATGGTTATGAATTGTTTGTTGCTTGAAAACGATCATTCAACATAATATCAAAGTGACGGTGAGAAACGTTAAATTCCATGTCTCACAAGTATTCTGCTGTCCGCAATAACGACGAACACTGTAATGTCATTGTATTTTCGTAATGTAAACAAAACTTGAAGCAAACATAAAATGACTATATAGCCAATGTTCATAATAAATTGAATCACAAGATATTTCAAAGCAGCAGCGTTAAATGATTCAGTGGTAGAGGAATCAAAGGCTAATACTTTGAAGTAGATATCCGTTGTCGGAGATTCCATGGATGTGTAAGATGTAGATTACATCGTACATTCTTTAGAGTTACGTTTAAAGAATATTCGAGGCTGTTTAGAATGCGAAAAAGCTCAAATACAGAAATTAGATACATAGCACGTCCAGAAAGTAAGTTCCGTTTCAATTTATCTCCGCTGCAGCGCTGCGATCGCAGTTCCGCACATGCGCGGTAGACGCTCTGTATCAAGGAGAAGAAACGTGCGCCATTTGGAGATCGCTGTCAGTCACGTACGCTTTGTTGTGCTTGTTTACAATGTCGGTGTTGATTGAAAATCCCGCCGCTTGTGAAATCAGAGCGGTGATTCGTTTTCTGAATGCGAGGAAAGTGAAACCAAGTGAAATTTATCGGCAAATTTGCGTTGTTTACGGACAAAATGCGATGAGTGATTCAATGGTGAGAAGATGGGTCCGACAATTCAATGAAGGACGTAGTGACGTGCACGATGAAGAACGAAGTGGGCGTCCATCTTTGGTTACAGAAGAACTGGTTCACGCGATTGATGACAAGATCCAGGAAAACCGCAGGTTTACAATTAGTGCTCTCGGTATGGAATTTCCCCAAATCTCACGATCAACACTTCAACAATGACGACGAGCTGAAAGAAACTGTTTCCAACTGGTTAAAGACACAGGCGGCAAACTTCTCTGAAGAAGGTATACAAAACCTTGTGCCACGCTATGACAAATGCCTGCAAAATTTCGGCAGTTATGTGGAAAAGTAGTTTAAGAGTTGTAGAATTTTGTGCAATAAATAATTTTTCTGTATCTTTATACAATTTAATTTTATTACCAAACGGAACTTACTTTCTGGACGTGCCTCGTATCTCGTAGTTTTCATGTTTTGTTGCCACATCAAAGCAAAACCCAAGGTGACCAGAACTTTTACTTTCAAAAACGGGACGCATACGAATCGGCGACTGGGTGGGGGTGGGGGGTGACTTCCACATTGCATTTTGGGACTCAGCAGTGTTTTCAATTTACAAAATGCGCAAGTAAGAATGATAACATAGCGTTTCTAACTTAAGTACTAACCGGAAATACTTTTAACTACTTCAACACTCAGAATTACCACTCGATTCCCACTTGAACCACAGAACACTCAATTCTCATTTGAATATTCAGAAGTTCTAAGTACGGCTGAACCTTCCCAATGAGTGTTAGTACGGAAGAGTGTAGAATTAACATTGACCATTTATATTTTGAATAATAATTACGGGATACCTGGGTCATGTTTGCTTAGAAACAGGACATTTAGGCGTCCCGTTTGAGAATCAGGAAAAAAAAAAAAAAAACAGGACAACGGTTGAAAATAAGAGACTGTCCCGGCTAAAACGGGACGGTCTGGTCACCTTGGCAAAACCTCAATTAATCACTGTTTTCTTTGATTTTTTGTTTCTCAAAAGAAAACTTTTATTGAGAAAGGAGGTTAAGATTTTCATTCAAAAATAAGGTATGCTCCGAGTCTGAATAGGGTAGAGTTTTTCATATTTCGTGGGTCACTTGAGGACAATTTCCAGTATATTCATAGTTATCCACTTGCTTCTTGTTGAAATACCAGAATTAAATAATTAAACACAAAACTCGAGAACTAAGACTAGATTATTGCTAGCAGTTGTGTATCAATAATTAATCTAAACGAATTTTTAAAAATATCACCAAGGTTAAAGGAAACTGTGACAATGGCAATGAATAAAATGGTGAAATGAAGAAAGTGGGAGGAAACAGGAGAAACCCTGAGAAAATCCATGCACAAAGGTGTTTCGCCAACCACAAATCTCACCTAGCTCGAACTGGGATCGAACCAGAGTGAGCGCTGTAACACTTAAACCCCGTAGCCCCAGCTTATGTTTTGGAGGAACCGTGACTTCGGAGTTTCGAGAAATTTTTGGGTAGACAAATGATGCAAATCCGAAACTGTTGTTGCCAAACCGAGACGTCTAGTAGCCCTAGAATATGGGGAATACTGAACTTCAGTTTATATTGTTGAACATCCAAATGATAATATATCACTGTTCTGCTTTCTTATTCATAGTTAGTATATAAGACATTTTTGAAATTGTATTTCATGACTTACTTTTGACAACTATAAGATACAGTATACAATGAAAGTCACTATGTTTGTGACTTCGTACCTCACGAGCCAGACGACCGATCTCGTTCAAATTTTCCATAGATGAGGTTCGGTCCTGGGATGCTGTTTATCATTTCACTTTGGCGGTGCAAATTAGAGGAGGGGAAGATATTTAAAAAAAAATATCGAAAATGACCGTTATTAGAGCTGAATCCATAGTTTTCGGGGTCGCTGAGACGAACAGTGACACTTCCGATGCCGTTTAAATCCAAATTCAGTCCTCTGTGTCCAAAATGAGACGTATTCTCTCAGTGCGAAGAACAAGTATTCTGCTGGTAATTATGCTGGTTTTAAATTCCAAGTTCAAGGGGATACAAAACAAAATATTCGAATTATCCAAGATTTGAAATATACAGAAATACTGGATGTGTATTTTGAAATACCTAAAATCAAGCGAACAAAACCGCTGTATAATAAGAATAAGAATAAGAATAAGAATAATGCAGTAGACTATATGTAAGGAAGCATATTATACACGTGATATTAACTACAATTGAAGAATGTTGCACGGTGACTCACTGGTTAAGCGCTCTTTTGTGTTTAGGTCCCAGGTCATGTGAGTTGATGGTGGACAGCATCTTGTCTGTGTGTTTTCCTGTTTCTTATGGTAGGAATATTATGATGGGAATTGATATTATGCTCTTTCCATCAATTCCTATCATAATATTTCATCATCCGTCTCCTTCAACCTACAGAGCATAAGGGTGGAACAGTTTTTTTTTTTTTTTTCATTTACAATATATACACAAAACTTTTGAAACCAATTAACCGCATTATACAAGATATCCCAAGGTCATGGTCTCCCGCAAAGTGGGTCAAGGAGACGAATCTCCCTCCCCTGGATTTTTGATGGGGTTCATTTCTTGAAAATGCATGAAGAACATACTAATTTGCCTATTCATCTACTATATTTTTTTTTTTAAAAAAAAAATACTGTATTAAATACTATACTACTATAGTAGCTATATTTATTGTAGTTAATAAAGTAATAGGGTTTACGAGTGTTAAATAATTATTTTATATGAAGTATTGTGTGCGCACGTATATCAAGGTGTGTATTCGCATTGAGCTTGTATGTCTTGTACCCCCTTTCTCCCCGGTTCCCCTCAAAAAATCTGCGCGTTCCCTGTTCAAATATTTAAATAATCGACAGTTGTTTGGCGAAACTTCATTAGCTATTTTCAGCGAACTTAAAAACTTCGTTACTGAATTCTCTCTGCATATGTCTGTCTGTCTCTCTCTGTGTCTGTGTGTGTATGTTATTTGCGAATATTTCTATTGTGGGCCGTCCTTTCAATAGAGCATCCAAGACTATCTTAGAAAGTGATGAAATTTTTCGCGTCACTCTTACCGTTCCCAAGATATTGGCCAAAATAGTCCCGATTTCGGGAGATTTAAGGAGCCATATCTCAGGAACCGTAAGTCATAAAGAGATGATATTTGGTGTTTGTCATTACATAAGAGGATGGTGAATATTTTGGTACTAAATAGTAACCAGTGGCCATTGTCCAACTGGCTACTGGTTTGGCCAGTTACTATTGGTACCAAAATGTTTATCATCGTATTAGGTATTGATCAACACCGATATCATCTCTCTGTAACTTACCGTTCCCGAGATATTGGCCAGAAAAGTTCCAATTTCGTGAGATAAGGAGTCATATCGGGAACCGTAAGTCATAGATATATCATATTGGTGTTGATCAGTACCTAAGAGGATGGTGAACATTTTGGTATCAAATAGAAACCGGTGGCCACTGGCTAATTGACGACGTTTCCCAAATACTGGCTAAAAAAGTTCGGATTTCGGGAGATTTAAGGAGCCATATGTCGGGAACAATAAGTCATAGAGAGATGATGTCTTGCGAATTTTTCAATTTTGAGCCCACCATTTTGAGCATGTCTCTTCGTAAACCAACATATCGTAGAACTTTTAACTGAACTCTTAAACAAAACATGTGGAAAAAATTTAGTACTCAAGGAAATTATAAATGGATAGATATATTACAAGAATTGGTTAATGAGTATATTAATAAAGTACATAGAACAATTGGTATAAAGCGTATAAAAGTTAATAAGAAAAATTAATTCTTTATAAGTTCGTTCTAGCAATTATCTTGGAGCATTTTCAACTGGTTGTGTGTAGACTATGTATCCATGCCCTTAAATTGTGACACTGTATATTTTGCGAATATTGAATTGGACTAAACAGATGAGTAATGGTCATGTTTTCTTTTCCTTTTACAGACACTACACCGTAGTGATTCAATGTTGTCGCTCAGTTACCGTGCCATTGTAAACTACATTGACGATGATAACTTGCCAGCTTTACAGGAATTCTTGAGAAGTAAGAAAGCTCTTGTAGATGACAAAGATGAGGTACGTAATTTTTTTAAACTTACACTAAAATACAAATGCTGAGCAAAGCAACGTTTATTGGTGACAGTTTCGCCAACTAACTGAACATATTGGCTTTATCAGAAACTGGACAAACAAGAGAGTTGCATCTAAATATAACAGAAACATGTGAAATTGGAAAGAGAAAGAAATGCCATTTTTAAACATGTAAGGGACACGGGGCATAATATTACGGTGTGAGGTTGAAGTGTTAGGACGGGAACAAAGGACGTTAATAAGAAAGTGAAAAGAGGCTAGATTTATTGGAAAAGAAAAAATTGTGTTCTGAATTGGAAAACAGGACTTGAAATTGACGAACAGTGGGGCAAGTTATTGGAAGGACTTAATTTGTAGCTTAGTTTTCCACTGGACCAGGGAGGGAAATGGATCTGCGATATTTAGTTTCATTTTTGTCAACTTCTATTATGATTGGCTGAATTTGTTTTGATCAGCCAATCAACGTTCAGATCCATTTTCTGGGAATTCTGTTATATTTAGATACAACTCTCTCTCTTGTTATTACAGTGTCTGATAAAGCCAATGTGTTCAGTTAATTGGCGAAACTGTTACACATATATTGTTGTTTTATTGGTGACATGTAATTGCAACTTAGATTTACAAGAATCAGCTTACATCTTTTTAATTAACAACTTTTGCTTCGTTCTTACTGATGATCTCGATTTGATATAACAAACGTTATAATTTCGAGTACCGTGCTTGTAATAGATGTGTTTATCCCTAATCATATATTGATTTTAACACTGACGTTAGAAATGGTGGGTGTGCGAGGAATCCGACTGTTCTGTAAATTCGATAATAATGAAAGAGAGGAATATATGAAAGACAAAAGCTACACTATTTTCGTCGTCTGTAAACAAATCCCTAAAGTTCATGTAATTTAATTTGAACTTTCGCTGTGCAAGAGAGATAGAGAACTACACACTATTACCACATTGTTTTGAAGAAAATACTTAAAATTCGCTCACCTCGAATTTTAAGTATTTTCTTCAAAACAATGTGGTAATAGTGTGTAGTTCTCTATCTGCATTCCAAATAAACATTGTAATTCTAACTATGATGGCCACACTCGTATAATTTCCTGTTCGGGTATCGGATAGAAACTTATCCGGATAACGGTCAATAGCCGGATGAAGGATAATATTCGGATAACGGAAATAATTTTTACCAGTTCATAAAGGAGAGGGATATGTAAATCTGTTCTACTCACAGAGTGTATTCTGTATTAAAATATGATCAAGCCAGTATTAATTTATTTTTGAAACATACGTCCTCTTAAAAGCTTTTGTAGTAAATTCCTAATTTTCTGATTTTCTTAGAAATTGACTAAAAGGTTGAGGAGATGAGCTATTTGCCAATTTAAAGTTTTCTCCTTTTTTTAAAAAAGCAAGCTTCTCTCTTCTACCTTTCCTTTCAGTCGACCATTGTGAGTCTGTTCATTTCTGCTCCTCGATAACTTTCGTAAAACTTATTCGATTGTAGTGAAATTTGGTATATGTTTTGCTCCAAACTTCAAATGTGGTAGACAAACGCGATGTGCGGGGTGTTCTTAGGGTTCTCCGTTTCCTCTACTTACTTTATTTTATCATTTTATTCATTCTCATCATCACTGTCTCCCTTGGCCTCGGTGCATAATCGTGAGATGTAAAACTATTTTTTTTTTCGGAACAACTAGCATTTGTCGTGATGACATTTTTTTTTTTGCCATGTACGAGGGCAAGTATAACTTTTGTTACATTGTTCGTTCTGACCTCTATCCCCGTTTATTTTATTGTTATGCTAGGGGGCGCGGTGGCTCAGTGGTAGAGCGTTCACCTCCGGTGCTTGGGGTCCCTGGTTCGATCCAAGCTCGCGCCGTGTGAACTTTGTGGTGGACAAACACCGTTCTCGTGGGTTTTCTCGGGGTTCTTCCGTTTCATCCCACTTCTTCATTCCACCATTTCATTCCTCTCTCATCATCACCGTCTCCTTTAGCCTAACCGGCATAACCGTGGGACGTAAAACTAAAGATTTCATTTCATTTTCATTTTATTGTTATGCTGTTGTAGTCATGCTATGAAAGTTTGACCGTAATTCTTCCATCTGTCGTCCTTTTATTGCAGATAGATCATGGCTGCTCAATTAAAAGTTTACACCAAAGAGGAACAACGTGCAGGAGGAGCCGCAATGCATCAAAGACTTCCGGCACAATACGGGAACAGTGTCTTGCCGCAACGGACTGTCTACGAATGGATTGGAAAATTCAAAAATGATCGAACAAGCGTTATGCACGAGGAAGAAGCCGGACCACCATCTACGGTCACATATGTTTTCAGTTCATTCGTAGACACTCCGTTGCAGCAAAACACTGTTCCTGTATTGTGCCGAAAGTCTTTGATGGATTACGGCCCTTGATACACCTTCCGACCACAAAAGCCGGATCACTGCTTGTTGTTCCTCTTTGGTGCAAACTTCTAATGGAGCGGCCATGATCTATCTGCAACAAAAGGAAGACAAATGGAGGAATTAGGATAAAACTTTCATAGCATGACCACAACAGCATAACAATAAAGTAAACGAGGTCAGAGGTCAGTATGAACAATTCACAATAGCTTAACAATAAAATAAACGAGGATAGAGGTCAGTATGAACAATCCACAATAGCTTAACAATAAAATAAACGAGGACAGAGGTCAGTATGAACAATCCACAATAGCTTAACAATAAAATAAACGAAAACAGAGGTCAGTATGAACAATCCACAATAGCTTAACAATAAAATAAACGAAAACAGAGGTCAGTATGAACAATCCACAATAGCTTAACAATAAAATAAACGAAAACAGAGGTCAGTATGAACAATCCACAATAGCTTAACAATAAAATAAACGAGGACAGAGGTCAGTATGAACAATCCACAATAGCTTAACAATAAAATAAACGAAAACAGAGGTCAGTATGAACAATCCACAATAGCTTAACAATAAAATAAACGAAAACAGAGGTCAGTATGAACAATCCACAATAGCTTAACAATAAAATAAACGAAAACAGAGGTCAGTATGAACAATTCACAGTAGCTTAACAATAAAATAAACGAAAACAGAGGTCAGTATGAACAATCCACAATAGCTTAACAATAAAATAAACGAAAACACAGGTCAGTATGAACAATCCACAATAGCTTAACAATAAAATAAACGAAAACAGAGGTCAATATGAACAATCCACAATAGCTTAACAATAAAATAAACTAAAACAGAGGTCAGTATGAACAATCCACAATAGCTTAACAATAAAATAAACGAAAACAGAGGTCAGTATGAACAATCCACAATAGCTTAACAATAAAATAAACGAAAACAGAGGTCAGTATGAACAATCCACAATAGCTTAACAATAAAATAAACGAAAACAGAGGTCAGTATGAACAATCCACAATAGCTTAACAATAAAACAAACGAAAACAGAGGTCAGTATGAACAATCCACAATAGCTTAACAATAAAATAAACGAAAACAGAGGTCAGTATGAACAATCCACAATAGCTTAACAATAAAATAAACGAGGACAGAGGTCAGTATGAACAATCCACAATAGCTTAACAATAAAATAAACGAGGACAGAGGTCAGTATGAACAATCCACAATAGCTTAACAATAAAATAAACGAGGACAGAGGTCAGTATGAACAATCCACAATAGCTTAACAATAAAATAAACGAAAACAGAGGTCAGTATGTACAATCCGCGGCAAAAAACCTGCAACATGAGGATGTAAGTTTATTGTGAAACTACGCTTAACAGCACAGGGAATGAACATAACTTCTAAGTGGAACGAATCACGCCAGCATAAAACTCGGCCTCCTCCCGTGCAAACTTATTTTGGAACAAAAGACTTCGTCATGTCACAATAAACTTATATGCTCATGTTGCAGGTTTTTTGCCGCGCATTGTACAATCCACAATAGCTTAACAATAAAATAAACGAGGACAGAGGTCAGTATGAACAATCCACAATAGCTTAACAATAAAATAAACGAGGACAGAGGTCAGTATGAACAATCCACAATAGCTTAACAATAAAATAAACGCGGACAGAGGTCAGTATGAACAATCCACAATAGCTTAACAATAAAATAAACGAGGACAGAGGTCAGTATGAACAATCCACAATAGCTTAACAATAAAATAAACGAAAACAGAGGTCAGTATGAACAATCCACAATAGCTTAACAATAAAATAAACGAAAACAGAGGTCAGTATGAACAATTCACAGTAGCTTAACAATAAAATAAACGAGGACAGAGGTCAGTATGAACAATCCACAATAGCTTAACAATAAAATAAACGAGGACAGAGGTCAGTATGAACAATCCACAATAGCTTAACAATAAAATAAACGAGGACAGAGGTCAGTATGAACAATCCACAATAGCTTAACAATAAAATAAACGAAAACAGAGGTCAGTATGAACAATCCACAATAGCTTAACAATAAAATAAACGAAAACAGAGATCAGTATGAACAATCCACAATAGCTTAACAATAAAATAAACGAAAACAGAGGTCAGTATGAACAATCCACAATAGCTTAACAATAAAATAAACGAAAACAGAGGTCAGTATGAACAATCCACAATAGCTTAACAATAAAATAAACGAGGACAGAGGTCAGTATGAACAATCCACAATAGCTTAACAATAAAATAAACTAGGACATAGGTCAGTATGAACAATCCACAATAGCTTAACAATAAAATAAACGAGAACACAGGTCAGTATGAACAATCCACAATAGCTTAACAATAAAATAAACGAGGACAGAGGTCAGTATGAACAATCCACAATAGCTTAACAATAAAATAAACGCGGACAGAGGTCAGTATGAACTATCCACAATAGCTTAACAATAAAATAAACGCGTACAGAGGTCAGTATGAACTATCCACAATAGCTTAACAATAAAATAAACGCGGACAGAGGTCAGTATGAACTATCCACAATAGCTTAACAATAAAATAAACGCGGACAGATGTCAGTATGAACTATCCACAATAGCTTAACAATAAAATAAACGAGGACAGAGGTCAGTATGAACAATCCACAATAGCTTAACAATAAAATAAACGAGGACAGAGGTCAGTATGAACAATCCACAATAGCTTAACAATAAAATAAACGAAAACAGAGGTCAGTATGAACAATCCACAATAGCTTAACAATAAAATAAACGAGGACAGAGGTCAGTATGAACAATCCACAATAGCTTAACAATAAAATAAACGAGGACAGAGGTCAGTATGAACAATCCACAATAGCTTAACAATAAAATAAACGAGGACAGAGGTCAGTATGAACAATCCACAATAGCTTAACAATAAAATAAACGAGGACAGAGGTCAGTATGAACAATCCACAATAGCTTAACAATAAAATAAACGAAAACAGAGGTCAGTATGAACAATCCACAATAGCTTAACAATAAAATAAACGAGGACAAAGGTCAGTATAAACAATGTAAAAAATGTTATAGCTTCGTTGTTATAAATTTTTGACTTAACCCACGTACCAAGGCAGACTTTCATCTTGACCTTCATATGTCATTTTGTGTTATTTTAAAATTTTGTGGTATTGAGAGTTTCTCCAAAAATCTATGTAGGAGCCTTCGTTGAACTAATCGCACTGAGCCCCATGCTCACAATATCAATCCGCCATCACACTCACAACACTGTTTCGACATCACGCCCATTCGACCTCACACTTACAGCATCATTTCGACATCACACTTACTCGAGCTCACGCTCACATCATCAATCTAACATCACATTCACTCAACGTCACTTCACAAAATCCGACATCACTTTCACTCAATGTCATTTCCTCCTCATATTTATTTAAGCTCATGATCACATAATCATTGGAAATCAAGCTTCTGAAAGTCACTGTCATACCTTCAAGCTTCAACGGGTAATGGGATTTATAAATAAATAAATAAATAAATAAATAAATAAATAAATAAAATTGATTCATCGTTTCAAGAATGGATTCCGTCTCCATCTTTATTTCTTCACTTTAACTAGAAGTGGCAAAAACCCTACCACCACTTTGGTTTTAAATATTGATCTTCATAAAGCAGAAATACTAATAGATAGTTGTTTGATGTGGATTCAACGTATTGTCTCGAAACTTTATTCCTCTATACAAACGAAAGTGGTGGTAAAGTCAAGTGTCAGCACTGATTGTCATGTTAGAAAACGGAATTGTAATACTTGGTACATAGCGAGAAGCAGTTTTAAAATATTGTAATGTGTAAGTAGAGTTTAATAACGGTCCGGGTGTTTTTCCCTTCACCAGTTTTATTACAAAATCCAAATCCAAATAAGTGAATTTACAAAGAATAATCTAATAGTTTCTTTCCTTATCATCGACCAAGATGAAGGAGAAAGGTGTTTTGCACGGTGCCCCTTCAGCTCATTGCAGCCTCCAGAACATCTACGGAGATTTTAGATGAATACTTGTAGGAAATCATCCTCAGCCTAATGCAGCTTCGCGAGGTTTAGATGTGGTTAGGATTCCTTAGTCCAAGGCGACGTCGGGTTTAGGTATAGGTGAACTCCTTAGTCCAAGGCGACCTCGGCAGCTGTTGTGGGTTATTTGATCAGCGATCTACTCATAGTTGGTTCATCTTCGAGCTCCGCTTTTATAGGTGGTCTCCTGGTGGCTCGTTCCTCCTCAGGCTCCATCGTTTTGGTTTCGTGTCTTCCTGGTTGTTGTTTCTCATTTGGTTGTGATGTTTGTAAATAATGGCACGTGTTGTGGTGACATCTGCTTGCGCTGAAGGTAGGGATCCTTACACCATTGTCTGGGGTTACAATTAGTTAGGAACAATGGAGTAAATTAACCCATATCTTCTTTTTATAAAAAAAATTGAAATCTTGCTTCCCTAAAAATTATCCAATTTCCATTAATCATGAAATGTACTTTCTTTCGTGCTTCCCTATACGGCCTATTGCTTGAGATCGAAATCAGTAGGATATGAGATGAATTTAGCCCCAAGTTTAAGAAAATGTTACAAGAAATTTCTGAATAAATATTTCTATTTTCATGAATCATGACCTCAGAGGCTTATTGGTTCATGGCTGGTTTGTTTGAAGTTGTAAGAATAGGTTTCAGCCATGACTTGATTTGTTTACTGCAATCGGAAGTGATAGAAACTTCCTACTACTTCTAGTTTTAATATTAATTTCCATAGAGCTGTAAGAGAAATCGAGAAATGGCTTTTTAGTATGGATTCAATTTTAGCGTCTTAAGGATAAGCATCAGTTTGACCTTTATCCCTAAATTCAAACCGAATGTAGGGGGCCACGACCAAGTAAATTTGTAGTGGACAACATCATGTCCGTGAGTTTTCTCGGGGATACTCCTGTTTCCTTCCTTATTGTCATTCCACCAATTCCATCATCGCCCGTCACTTGCCTTAAACAACCGTCAACTTTAGCCTAAAGGGTATACTCGAGGGACGTTAAACTGAAAGAATTTTCAATTTCCAAGTTGAATCTTAGCTGAGATAATCGATTTAGCAAGACCAATTGAACAATGTTTAAACAGTTTGACAATTTGTGTATTGAATCAAAACTTAACTCTGGTTTCAACTTTGACGGATATATATATATACAGGGGTAGACAAAAAATCTAAAAACACTTCATAGAGGACACGTAACTTTGGCCCTCCACTGTACAACACGTGTTGCGGTTGCCGATCGTCTTTTGTTTTCAGTGTGTCATGTTGGACCTTCTTCTTCCGTTAGCAGTAACCAGTTCACCTGTGAGTGTCGTGGTATGAAAGTGGTGCGGTAAAATTGGCGACCTGACAGACTTCCAAAGAGGCATGATGGTTGGTGCGCGTCTGGTTGGAGCTTCAGTGGTAACAGTGGCGAACATTGTGGGGGTATCGAAAGGCATTGTGTCCAATGCCACGAGAGCATACACAATTCATGGGCAAACGACGTCTGCAAAGCACAACAGTGGTCGAAAGACAATCCTGCCAGATAGGGACCGGAGGGCATTAAAACGGATTGTAGGAGCTAAAAAGAAGACCACTGCAATGAAAATTACGTCTGAACTCAATTCCGGCCTACAGCACCCGGTTTTATCGAAAACAGTGCGATGGGAACTTCATAAAATGAAAATTCATGGCAGGGCCGCTATCGCCAAACCCCTGGTCACAGCAGTAAATGCGAAGAGTCGTATCCAGTGATGCAAGGACGCATGGGAGCGGTTCTGTTACAGTATGGGCAGTAATATCGTAGTTTTCTGCAGGTCCCATGATAGCCCTGCATGGAATGATGAATGCTAAGGCGTATGAGGCCATTTTGGGGGACCAGGTTCTACCCATGGCCCAAATATTGTTCCCTGATGGTGCTTGCAACTACCAAGATGATTTGGCACCCTGTCACGCTGCAAAAAATGTGAAATCATGGTTTGAGGAGCATGACCAGGAGCTATCACACCTCCCCTGGGTCCCACAATCTCCAGATCTGAACATCATTGAGCCATTGTGGTCTGAGTTAGAAAGGCGTGTTCGGTCTCATTACCTTCCACCAGCATCTCTTAAGGAACTGGAGCATATTTTGGAGGAACAATGGTACAAAATTCCACACACCACAATTCAGGAGCTGTATACGTCCATTCCACGTCGGATCCAAGCTGTTTTGGACGCAAAAGGAGGCCCCACACCATACTAGGTATAATTTTCACACTTTTGCAAACGTTTTAGATTTTTTTGTCTAACCCATATATATATATATATATATATATATATATATATATATATATATATATATATATATATATATATATATATATACAAGAAAAAGAAGAACTTAAGAACTCCTTTATAGTTTATGAATGTAAAGTGACTTTCAGAAATTCAAAAATATGGTTTATTTCTAACAGTGCACTTAAATTGTATTTTTTAAAGAAAAATATTATTTTTTCAATAAATCATTTCACATCATTAAAAATGTGGCATAGCATGACTTATGTACGTACTTTTCAGAAGTGATGTATAAATATTTTTAGTTACTTGTAGGCTTACACGTGTGCAGTTTTATATTAAAATGCAGCTTACATCTGTTTCATCTGTTAAACCGCATCTAATTTTTAAGCATACATTTTGTGTGCCACAGAGAAATGGACTATAGAGGGTGTCCACAAAGTCTTACTCGGGGCCATTTTGTCAGAAATGGTTCGGAGTTGGAAATTTCTGCTAACACGTAGTGTATGTACTGTGGGAGCCCACTGTTTGAAATGCTCGCGATAACTGGGTGACTCATACAAGTTGGAATAGTAGTTTTGAAAAACCTTTATCACCGAAGATTTTAATTCATTACTTTATTTATTGATGACTTTTTGTGTGTGTGCTGAAATTAAGACTCTGTAATCTTCTCGAAACTCTTAGCTATGTGTATACATTGTTTTAAAAGTAGGGCTACGTGAAATATGCCAAGAAAACAAGAGATTCCGAAAGACAATGATTTTAATCCATATATTCTTCATATATGAAACAATGTAATAGAAAAATAGTTGAAGACTATAAAAAAATCCACGTAAACAAACTGCAATATGCAATAAAAATAACATGGAGGAAACGAAATTCAGAATTTTATAGAAGTTGTCGTTAAAAATAAAGTATGTGTAAACAATAGAAGTTCAAAAAGAGAGCTTTACTATGTTATAGGCATGTGTTCATTCATAAGTAGTTAATAATCGGTAAAATTTGTGAGCACTACTATCTCTCTCTATAATTTTTACTTTCACGACTCTATATTTTTACTTTCGTAGTTTTGTCTCGCGCATTAATGCTTATTTGTATTTTCAGGTGGGAACCACCGCTCTTATGGTAGCAGCTTCCAGGGGAAAGCTTGAGTTTGTCAAAGAATTAATAGTCAGTGGTGCAGATGTCAACGTTGAAGATGCTGTAAGTATATATGTGTATATAATTTTTTTCTTCGTATTATTACTATATTTAGACAAAAATATTGTATTTCAATAAAGGGAAATTTAAATAAAAATACTAAGGTGAAAACACATCTCGTTTTAAAGTGCTGCGTAAGGCCATTTCATTTAACATGAAATGATACAAACAAATTTCTTCTAAAACTTAGGACTGAAGAGTCATTTTTTATTATACAGGGTAACTGCAAGATTTGTAAGCATTGATGAAAAGGAAACTAACTAAATGCAAAATGCCGTTTACGTATCTTCTACCATTCTTAATGCAACTGTTTAAAAGTCCGTCATTATTTTTTACTTTTTCTTTTTGAATGTATAAATTTTTGAATTCTGTTCTCTACAATAGACATCTAGAGCAATTAATTCAGTCGAGTTCGATAATGGAGTCAATTCGTTAACATCTTAACGGGTTACGGTGGCCTAGTCCGTCCGTTACTCCACAGATGACGAAATCGAATTTTTAAATTCACTTTTTTTCTTTTTTACAATACATAGCTAGAGCGATTGAGGTGTCTGGGGTGGACCTTTTATAGCTCAAAATTCAAGCCCCTTAAAATAATGATGGACGTGTTTTTGAGTTTTTTCATATTCGCAGTCATTTCGAAGATTCAGGGAGTGGCAAATTTTAAATGCACCACCCTATATATATATATATATATATATATATATATATATATATATATATATATAATATAATATAATATAAGAGTGTCCCTTATTTTTGGTAATTTCGTGTTGCGAAACGCACATCCCTCAAATGTATTCTATGTGACCGTAAACACGCATTGGTGAAATATTAGCTCTACGAGAACGTTAACCCGTGCCGACTTGACGACAAAGTCATGAAATTTACGTTTCCACATTATAATATAATTTAGAATTTCCAACCATAATAACGGAGAAACTTAAAGAGACAGAGAAACGAAACTTTGCACGAAGCAAGTAGAGAAAGGGCGACATCTGCCCGTGTATTAACATCACCGTATGAACAATATTGCCATCCCAAGAGAAAGTTATGTTTTTGTAAATCGAATAACCTAAATTGGATATCATCATTGGAATCAATGAAAATAAAGACAAAAGAGATGGTAAACGTAGATCAGAGTTGCAAACTTTTCGAGAAATGACGTGAAAGATGTGCTCAATGCAAGCATGCATGTGCTATATGCACAGTTAGCGCATATAGGAAGTGAGGTACTAACGTTTCGTAAACCTTAAATTAAATAGTAGCAAGAACTGTTTACGCTGATTCTAGGTGTAGAAGGGACCGTGAAACAGTGTTGCCATCAACAGAAGAGAAAAATTGAGTTTGGAAAAGCTACAATAACTCGGAAAAGGCCACTAGTGCTGTATGGTTTAAAACCTATAATGCTAGGAGGTAGAGCACGAGGAGTAGTACCATGGTTATGTGAGATCGATAAGTCAAGTACTGACCAAAATATTCGTTATCTTATTAAAGCTGAGAAGTAAGATTCGTAAAAGATGGCAACGCTGCACACTGGCGGTTTTTTACTCTTATCATCATTATCAGTGATCTCAAAAACCCACGGCTACATAAACCCATGCAAATTGCTCGCTGTTTTCATATTTTAACCAGGTTGTTAGGATTCGAACCTACTGTGCAGCGTTGCCATCTTTTACGAATCTTACTTCTAAGCTTTAACAAGATAGCGAATATCTCAGTCAGTACGTGACTATAGTATCGTGACGTACATAACCACAATACTATTCCTCATGCTCTACGGCCTTGCATTATAGGTTTTAGACCACACAGCACTAATGACCTTTTCCGTGTTATTGTACCTTTTCCAAACTCAACTTTTCTCTTCCGTTGATGGCAACAATGTTCCGCGGACCCTTCTAGATCTAGAGTCAGAGTAAACAGTTCTTGTTACTATTTAATTTAAGGTGTACAAAACGTTTGTACCTCACTTCCTATATGCGCTAACTTTGCATATAGCATATGCATGCTTGCATTCAGCACGTATTTCACATTATTTCTTGCAAAGTTTGCAACACTGATCTACGTTTACCATCTCTTTTGTCTTTATTTTCATTGTTGATTCCAATGATGATATCCAATTTAGGTCATTCGATTTACAAAAACAGCATTCTCTTATGTTGGCAACACTGTTCACCCGGTGATGTTAATACACGGGCAGATGTCGTCCTTTCTCTACTTGCTTCGTGCAAAGTTTCGTTTCTCTGTCTCTTTAGTTTCTCCGTTATCACGGTTGAAAATTCTAAATTATATTATAATGTGGAAACTAAAATTTCATGACTTTGTCGTCAAGTCGGCACGGGTTAACGTTCTCGTAGAGAGCTAATATTTCACCAATACGTGTTTACGGTCACATAGAATACATTTGGGGAGTGTGCGTATCGCAACACTAAATTACCCAAAATAAGGGATATATATATAATATGTATGTTCAACGTAGCATAGTTTATACCCATTGTTGGCTGAGTGTATATTTGTGTATTTTTTGTAAAGAAAAAGCAAAGGAAAATGTAAAAAATAAATAAATAAAAAGCAAATGAATAGAACATTGTGGTTGCCACTTCCTTTAATATAGCTAAATTAATCACATAACTTCTGTCTTAGGAATTGGACACTCAACAAACTAGGGAAAATTTGATAAAGAAAGGGAAAATTTTGGGTCAGTTGTGGGAAAATTTTCGTAGGGAAACCTACGAACACTGATCTCACTCTTTGTTATTGAAACAGAGGTCTAGAATAGTAAAACGGTAAAAGTTTTACTCGCGCACTTTAGCCCAGTCAATAAAGGTTTTTGCAAGGAAAAAATTTGGGTAAAGCTGATTTTCTCCCAAGTGATAGACCACTATGAGGGGAACATTTTTCCAAAAGTCCCCGCCCCTCCCCCTGGAGCTTTCCCCACCACGCCCCCTCAAAGTTAAAAAATGGGCGTTTTAGAAAAAAAGGCCATATCTTCAAAACTAATGGACATATTGACATGCTTCTTTTTTTCTCGTAATCTGTGAAATGTGCTCTACAATTTCGTATTCCTTAAAGGTTTTCATAAACCTAATGGTTTCTTGGCAATTTTAACCTAAAGAGTAAAAAATGAAAAAAATCGCCCGCGCCATTTTGTTTTCCCTCTTATATTTCCTTAGTGAGTTGTGATATGGAAAAATGTTTCAAATAAATCTTAAAGAGCATAAAATTATCTTTCCAACGGTGTATATATTGTGGGGGTTACTCTTAAAATTAGCCATGTAGCGAGGTAAGTTTGAAGACGAGCGGGCTCAAATTTTCGCCTCAAATATCAGTCACTATGTTTCATTTTGAAAAAAAAAAGACAAAGCTTTTTGTTTTTTAAATAATAAACCACTGCATTGTTAGAAAAGCATTTTTGTTTAGTCCTGCCTCCCCTGTGAAGCTTTAACCCTTACTCTATCCCCATTACCATTCCAAATTTAAAAATAAGCGTTTCTGACAAAAGGTATTATCTCCAAAACTATTCAACACAGTGATAATTTTCACATTCTCTTTTATTCTTAAAAAGTGATAAAATTATTTTATTTTATTTTCTATTTTTTTTATAAATCTAATCATTTCTAAATAAACAAATAAACTATAAAAATTTGAAATATTTTGTTTGCTCTTCCTTTCCCTATTTTTTTGCCTTGGATCTCCTCAGTCAATTAGCGTATGAAATTATATCTATAACATTTTTTATTATGTTTACATCTTAATTTTGAACATGTCCGCTATGCTTACTGCAGTATTTTCAACTTAATCTTCCGTAGCTATACAGTATACTATTTAATTTTCGGATGATGATTCTAACCTTTCTTCCTCGGAATAAAAATATAAATTTAGGCAAGACAGCCCATACAGTGCTCACACATTACAGAGCAATCTATTTTAGTTATTTTACATTTACAGTATTGCCTACATCCTTGCTTACACGAACACGATATTATGTACAGAAGCTCGTCTGGTGCAAATGGCTTGGATGTGGGAATAGGTTTCAATGTCTTTTTGGAGCGTCCCTTTTCTTTAATTAATTCTATCCAACCCCATTCTGTGTCAGGAAGTTTATTTCCTAACCATTTCTGTACTTGCAAAAATACTCTGAGCGAATGTTCATTACATGCTTCAGAAGTTGGAGGTAGTTTGGCCAGGTCAAAGTTAGATCTTAGTGAACTTTTCTTTGTGAAAGACAAAAATCTGTGGTATCGGGCTTCATTCAAATTTGAGTATTTTCCCAAATCATACAAAGCCAAACCTAATTTTTCACCTGTAGATAATATTTCTCCTTTAGATTTTGAAATATCCAAAAACACTCTGGCCCAGTTTTGAAATTCCGGTGATTTGAGCATATCTATTACTTTTAATTTTCCCATACCATAAAAACACGATGTCGTGTCACATCCTGTAAACGCATGACAGAACAAAAGTAGTTACCGGCAATCTCCAAACTTTTCAATCAATGTTTCGATCATGAAGTACCGTGTGTTCGGAGTCACACTACCTTTCTCTTTACAGAAGTAAACAGAAGCACTTTCTTTCTCAGGAGACAAAGCAGTAAGTAAGACTACCAGGTCAGTATCAGATCCTACAACAATAACTTTTGAAGCAGTTTTCAACTGTTGAATGGCCGTCATTACAATGTCAACATCTGCGTCTTCCTCTGCTGTAATTACAGTCAATCCCGGTTTCACGAGTTCAGACCCCAGAGCCAACGATAATCTCTTCTTATTGTTTCTATTACCTAAGAACTCGTCTTTTCCCGTGGCACAGACTGTGTTTTGACAAAAAATTATGTGTTGTGAAGATTTTTTCGCCGCTCTCCTGTTTTGTTCTTCATTTTTCGTGGTAGGCTTACTAGGGTAATTATAAAAAACAACGATAATTTTTGACCATATTTATTAACAACGTGTGTACAATAGTTCTCTAAGACAGCTCCAAAGGTACATTTTTTTAGCCATGGCAGATGGTGAAGAAGAAACCCTCCGTCTACAATATATGTTGCATCCTTTACATCTAGTTCTTCGATGATTCCTTCTTCAAAAACTTTCATCAAGGATGATTTCGAAGAGAAACTTCGTCAATCAGAGCTGGTTGGCGTACTGCCAATTCATATTCGAAATATGTCTTTAATTTGCTGGCGCTATCACAGGCACACAATATCCGATTAAAAAGGTGTTGAGAATTGATATTGACCTCTTTTGATCTTACTCTTGCTGACTTCTGTGCTGCCTGTGTCTTCACCTTTTCTGTGCAGTTTGAGTTCTTGGAAATTTTTACCTTTAATTTTGTTCATGGTAGACAAACCGACATCGTATGCTTGATCACAGTTTATTGAATCATCACAAACAAACCCAGTGGCCAAAGAGAACAGTTCACCAGAAGGATTGTGTTCTTGTAACCAAGCTGTAAACTTCTGTAAGTCTGACAAGTCTTTCTTTCTGGATTCTCGTAGTTACACGTGCTGTTCGCTAAACTGCATTGCTATTCCGAAAAAATCTTCTACAGCCTCATGGACTTTGAGAAAGAATGGTGTTCCAAGTACCCATTTTGAAAGAGTATAGTCAGTAATGCCACGGCCATGTGTCAGTCCTCCAACAGATTTCATGGGTCGCATCAAATCTTGTTCTATGCACATATCAGACCACGTTCCTGACCAGTACTTGCCTTTCCGTCTAATAGTGAAGAATCCTTTGTCCTTAAAAAGAACTAGTTCTTGATTTGTGAGTTTTAATTCAAGTTTGCACATCTCTTGTGCATACAAGTGGGCGGATTTAGCATAGGGGAGATGTCCGGCAGCATGAAAATATGAGAGAATTTGAATTGTTGTATTCATATGTAAATCCCAGTTTCCTGATCTTTCTGCAGCTTAATTGTTCTGCTTAAAGTTCTAATTTCCTGCAAGAAATCGTTAAATTTGCTCAAAGCTTCTTTAACAGCTGGTTCTTCTAGAACATCTTGTTCATTAAAACTCTTTTCAAGAAGATCTTTAGAAATATTTTCCAAATATGCAAGAGAGCCATTTATTTCAGGAAAACTGCTCTTCATCACTTTAACAATCGCACAAGCAGTAAGGCTATATGCTCGGACAGCTCTTGCGTATGCGTGACCATTCAAATGTGGTTCACAGTCAGTTTACCGTAAACTGTAGCCCATAGGTCTTCCAAACCACTCCCCTCCATTATCTTTCCAATAGCACCCATAAAAGACATTAATAGATGGAATCCTCCTAGCCTCAGAATAATTTTTGACACTTCACTGTTGGGATTTGCTGACGCTACAATTTCAGCCGCCTTTAAAAACAATGGTTGATCGAACGTAACAATACAGGCACGGCGTTGCTTCTGACATTGTTCTGCAGCATAACTGAGAGCAGAGAAAATTGTTGATGGATTGCTAGGATCCATGTTTATAAAGGGAATTCCTAATATATATGTATCCTCACAATCTTCTCTTCTACTCATTACGGATGTCATGGATCCATTCCACCCAGGCTGCATATCTGCGCCTGCAATCCACAAAACATTCATTGGAAATATGGGGTGTACCGTTCGACATTCAATTCCTCTGGTAACTTTCAAGTCATTAAAATCTTCCACAAAAATATTGGAGAGCCCACTACGGTGACTTTCTTTGGCATACGAAAGAATACGAATAGTTTCAGGATTAAATGTTCCCAACGGAGTTCATTCACCTCCACTTCTGTTTTAACACATTTACTTAGTGTTATGCATTTTATCCCTCCATTATATTTGAGGCGAAAATTTGAGCCCGCTCGTCTTCAAACTTACCTCGCTACATGGCTAATTTTAAGAGTAACCCCCACAATATATACACCGTTGGAAAGATAATTTTATGCTCTTTAAGATTTATTTGAAACATTTTTCCATATCACAACTCGCTAAGGAAATATAAGAGGAAAAACAAAATGGCGCGGGCGATTTGTTTCATTTTTTACTCTTTAGGTTAAAATTGCCAAGAAACCATTAGGTTTATGAAAAACTTTAAGGAATACGAAATTGTAGAGCACATTTCACAGATTACGAGAAAAAAAGAAGCATGTCAATATATCCATTAGTTTTGAAGATATGGCCTTTTCTCTAAAACGCCTATTTTTTAACTTTGAGGGGGCGTGGTGGGGAAAGCTCCAGGGGGAGGGGCGGGGACTTTTGGGGAAATGTTCCTCTCATAGTGGTCTATCACTTGAGAGAAAATCAGCTTTACCCAAATTTTTTCCGAACTTTGATGTTTTTTGACTTTCATTGACTGGGCTACTTAGATGACACCACATATCCTACAGCGGTTGACATCTATCAGACGAAATAGAAACTTCTATGCGTAATCATTTATTAGATCGTCTACTTTAGTATTGCCTTTAGTAGAGTTTATTATAATATATTAATATGTTTTATTCCAGGATAATTGGACAGCATTGTTGTGTGCTGCAAAGGAGGGTCATGCCGATGTATGCGCTGAATTACTTGATTCTGGGGCTCAGATAGAACAGAGAGATATGGTAAGTTCGTTTTTAGGAATCCTTTACTTGTTAGGGAGCACACTAAGTTTTGTTTTCCTCGTGTGGATAGTGTACGCGCCTTTGGCGTGGATAATCAGAATTCGATTCCCTGCGTGAGCTCGTCTGTTTCGGATACTACGCTAAGCGATAGGTCCAAGTTTCAAATAGTTCGCTGCTAAAAGGGACGATAAACTCAAATCGAACTAACTCGAGTTCTGTTTTTCACATTTTTAAAAAAATAAATATTGTATATTATATTACATTTTCTACATAATTAACGAGCACAGTCACTTCCAGTCACGAAATTTAGCTTTTGGGTCACGATTTTTTTTCTAAGTCTGTACAAATATAAGTACAGACTGGAAACTTTTGTTCTATAAAACGTCAAAATCAATCACCAAAAATGTCTGTGGTCGGCTTCAGACGCTACCAAATCACAAGCAAAGCACGCTTCTATCGCATGCATGAACATTCGGCGTAATTCGCACCCAAATTCGCCCTTGAGAATGTTGCGAAATTGTATGATTTGGTAAAGAAAAGGTCACGAAAAAGTCACGAAATTTCAATTTGGAATTTTAGTAGACACCCTGGTTGAACAAGTAAAGTTGTTAAGGGCTGTTTAACAGTTTTTTAAAGTCACTTTTCTCTAAAACTGTTTGTGCGACTTTGATAAAAGCTTGCATGTCCATCATGGCCCACACATTAGCATTGATTTCCCCAAGTCTATTGAAATAAAATTACCAAACTGAATGTTGATAACGGTGTACAGGGTATCTATCGGACATGAAAGTCATGTAAACGTCACGAAATTTAGCTTTTAGGTCACGAGTTTCTTCATCTGTACAAATATAAGTGCAGACCGGAAAATTTTGTTCTATAAAACGTGAAAATTCACCACCAAAAATGTCTATGTTCGGCTTTAGACGCTACCGAATCGAAACCAAAGTATGATTCTATCGCATGAATGAAAATTCGGTCCAATTTGCATCCAAATTCACACTTGAGAATGTTGCGAAATGTTATGGTTTGGTAAAGAAAAGGTCACGAAAAAGTCACGAAATTTCATTTTAGAATTTGAGTAGACATCCTGGTGTAGATAATTTTTGAAGTGAGTTGGGTTTAATCGATATCTTTTGAGAAGGCAGAAACGATCTCACATACCAAAATCGATTTATTCAAGGCTGTTTGAACTACATTGTTTAACGTTTCCATGGGACTCTTCCCTGGAGTCTTGGTCACGGAGTATAAAGACAGGAAGAAGAAAAATAAAAAGATCAAGAAATAAAATGAAACAGACTTACAAAGGAAAAAGCGGTGCTGGAACACACTTTGCCATTTTCAGTAGTCACACATCAAATCGACTCCGCCATATTGCAACTTGCGTCACCACCATTTGATGTGTGTGATCGTTGAACTTGACTAAGTGTGTTTCGGTACCGTTCTTTCCTTTGTAAGTCCGTTCCATTTTATTCCCTGATTTCTTTCCCTTGTTTTAATGCTCCGTGATCAAGACTGCAGGAGAGAGTCGAAAGCACAAGTAATACTCAGGTATTACAGAAACCAGTAAGTAGAATAACATTTCATTTTCATTCAAATACGCATCCTGACGGGAAGAGGATTCACTTCCCATAAACCTATTGTTTCTGTGCGAAAACCGGATTTGTTTTTCATCTTTTGATGTTGATATATGTAGACTGACCATAAAATCCGGGCTAGGTGCCAAAAAGAAAATGTTAAGTAAAAAGCCCAGATTTTACTTCAGAACTGATGGCACATAGGCCCATGAGCATTCATCTGGCGATTATTCGAACCACTTTTACAGTGAATGCTAGATAGCCCGTTTTTAACGGCTGTGTTAGGCACATTGCCCACATTTTTTACATTAAACGGAGCTTCTCCATTTTTGGCACTTAATACGGATTTCATTTTCAGTCATACATACATGAAAAATTTTCTTATTGCTTTGAAAAAGTCACTGGTTTATTTTATCTCTAACTGTTCATGTGCATGCCTATCCATATGTAACGTATATTTGTTGCTTCCCTGAAGCCTTCGGCTCGGTGAACATTATAGGTTGAAATCCTATAGTCTTGCCTCATTTATTTGAATTGAATTGAATTAATTAAATTGAAACAATGCAGTTTTAAAGTTGCAATTAAGCTTGCAAATTGGTTGCACAGTATTTAAACGTGTCAGAAAGGCACACACACACATATATAAGGGCAACCGTGAAATATTAGGAGTAGCGTTACATACAGACTGAGACTTTTTTGTGTTATAATAAGGATATTATGTAGCTTTTAAAAAATGTACTGTATATATATACATACTCGTAAATTAATTTTTGGAATTGCTATGCAAGTAAGTGCTGATATATATTTAAAAAAAAAATACTAAATATATTTTTTATTTCAGGGGGGCTGGAGTGCATTGATGTGGGGTTCGTATAAAGGTCATGTCCAAGTTGTTAAGCTGCTTTTAGAACGTGGAGCGGATGTCAACGCTCATGGCAATTACCATATTACCTCTTTGTCATGGGCAGCTGGTCGAGGCCACACCGAGATAGTGAAGGAACTTCTTTCTCATGGAGCCAAAGTGAATTTAGGGGACAAGGTATGTTGTTTATATATATATAAAAAAGGAAAGTTTTTGCAGTACTACATTTTTTAACAGTTACGTTGACTATTTTATAACAGAGTGTAGTGTACAACAAAGAGTTCAGAAAAGTAATTTGGAGATACGTAACTAAAGCTTTAAGAGCTAGAGACTAAATAGAACTGAAGAAGCCCGGAAACCAGCGACATTTTGTATAATTGGCTGCACAAATTTGTGTCTGAAGATTTTTGTATATTTATTGTATTACCAACCTTAGTAAAACAGCAGAGTTCACCTGACTTTGATAAAGAATTAAAACAACTAGACTAATCTGTTTGTGTTATTTAAACATACATGACGTTTACATACTTTCTCTTTTATTTTTATTTATTTATTTATTTATTTATTTATTTATTTATTTATTTATTTATTCATTTGTAAACTTAAACATAGTTGCTTCTTTACATGTTGTTTTCAAATATACTAAGCAGTGGAATACTCATGGAAGATGGCTCAGGTTTATATCAGTGATCGCTTTTCAAGGCGAAGCTTTTGGGCGAGAATCGAAATAATTAACTTCTATTTTCAATAAGAGACTTTCTATATTGCAGTATTGAAAGAGGTAATAATATTTAGTAAGAAATAAAAGCAAGTGTGACTAAGTGACAAGTGAATGGTCATTAATATTAGTTCATTTCCGACAAGAAGATTTGTGCTTCGCATTTTTAAAAACCCTTTTAACCATTTTTTTACCTATTCACATTTCTCCCCATGTTTTCAAATCCTGCTCGAACTGTGTCTAGGTTGAAGGTAGAATAGAGTTTTCCGAAAGCGTTTCCTAGAATTACACTTTGGTTTTTTACGGCGAGTATTAGCCTTTTGCTTATATTTCTTGCTAAGAGACTTTCTCCTCGTAATCTTACCGCACAGATCGCTGCGATTCTGTCACAGAGCCCACAGTCTATTTCCTTCTTTCATGTATCTTTAAAATGAAACAGTACAAAACCGCACTATTTTCTGTGGTAGACATGTAATCGGCGTAGTGATAAGAAAATGGTAAGTAATTGATTTACTTTCCAAAGTTCAAAACAAAGAGGCTGACATTTTGTTACCTTTTTTAAGAGTATGATATGGGCATAGACACACGTCTTAATATATAAATGTCTATTCAAAATACAGACGTCTGGCAACCCTTATTCGACGACTTATTAGGTAAAATATATTTATCAGGAGAAATTCACTTCTCTACCAGACCTAAACTTGAATTTGTGAGAAAAAGAGAAAGAGTAAATAATATGATGATTTATACATAAGATATTTGACAATTAAGAAAAGCAATAACATATTTATTCAGTACAGAAGCTCATTATCTTTCTTTTTTCAGTATGGGACTACAGCTTTAATATGGGCTTGTAGGAAAGGCGATCCAGAAATCGTCGAATCTCTCTTAAAAGCAGGAGCAAACGTTGATGCTACTGGAATGGTAAGTACATTTCATATGTTTTAAAATTTACTTTCGTAGTAAGATTATGAATTAATAAAATCACCTTTGTTGAATAGTAGACAATGATCAGGATTAAGATGAATGTGGAAGCTTTCTACGTTTTGTCGAAAATCAGACATCGACAAACCAATACCATGTCTGATTTTCGATAAAACGTGACAGGTTTCAGAGAAAAGCTGTCTTCTGATTTGAAGAGCTGCGAATTGCGTGAAGCTGGAAAACTCAACCACAGAGATATTCTGCGATTTGGGCGTGGTACAATGCTTTATCTCGGATGCGAAGGTGTAAATGGCACAATACAAATCACATTTTGAAAGGGGCTGTGTGGGATGCCAAAAGATCAGCCTGGTCTTCCGAGTCCGCGAAATGAGGACAAAATGACATCAGAGATATGTATGGGAAGACCGTATTGTTAGTGTGGTTCGTAATAAATGCGTACGTAAACATGTTCAGTTAATTTCGAAACTTACAGGTGAATGGTTAAGCAGTTATCACCGATCTCTAAAAGCTGGAAAAGTTAGGGAATTCAGCTTAATCGTAAATAATCCTGAAAAATTCAAGGAATTTCATGGAAAGCTGAAACAACCTGATAAAGTCAGGGAATTTTAAGTACGGTACGAATTTTTACTTCTCAGAACCTATTGTTTTAAACCTTTATTTTGTTACAGCAGCGATTTATTCACGAATATAAATAAATCTAATTACAAATGCTGTAAGCACTTCTCTGTGAATTATAATTGTAAAACCTAATTAGTATTTGTACTTTGTATCTTTTAGTATTCGTGGACACCGCTTCTGGTAGCAACGTTTGGTAACCACGTTGATGTGGTTCAGTTACTGTTGGAACGTCGTCCCAATGTGAATGCTTTAGATAAAGATGGTTGTGCTCCCCTAACGATAGCCTGCAAGGAGGGGTTCCGTGAGATAGCCGTAGCTTTATTAAACTCGGGAGCTTACATTAATATACAGGTAATATTCTGGTAAGGTATTAAAGCAGTTGCTATTGGCTATTGTTACGTTCACAATGCTCTACTTGTACTGTTTTTAAAACTTCAGGGAAAAACGACTATTTTCAATACAAGAACTTAAGTACATTAAGTTCATTGACTTCGCTCGTTTTATTTTTCTCTTAATATTACAACTCATGCTTTTTTCTATTGTTTTTTTTTCTTACAGCACACAACATATTTCCCTCTATTTTCTAAAAACGAATTCCACAACAAGTACTGCTAAAATGCACTTTTTCATTGTCTGTACACTGACTTGCGGAGATTTAAGCTCCGTCTTCCCAAAACTCAACAGCTATATTAATAATAATAATAATATTATTATTATTAATAATAATAATAATAATAATAATAATAATAATAATAATAAAGCAGTGATTTTGTTAGGTTTTGTGTTTAATCGTATCAAAAATACAATAACTTCGTTAGATTACTTTTCTATTTAATCATAACAAAAATGCGATGTTTGTATTAGGTTACTTTTCTGTTGAATCATAAGAAAATAAAATGTTATTATTAGGTTATGGGTCAATACATTTAAAATCACAATGTCAGATTAAAAGATTGCTGACAAAACTTATTATTTTTTTAATTTTTGTACACAGTTGTACTATATGTGGAGAGTTGAAAACAAGCATTCGTTCATTTCTTTAGATGTTCATTTTTTGAGCGGCTATTTTGTATAGGTGCGTAAATTTATTTTGTACTTTACAAAGATTTGAAGATATTGATTTCAAACAAAATCTGTGAAACACAATTAAATGTTCAGCATTTGGTCCGTTGACCGCACTTAAGCCTACTACACTACAAATACCCTTTTAAAAAAGTTTGAAAACCGCAAATTGTCATTTTTGAAATAAAAAATTTCAAAGAAAAAATTAGACTTAATGTTTTATTATTTAGATATATAGTTCATACTTAAAAGAGTTTGATAGCCGAAGTTTTTGATCATTATTTAAAATATGTTTTTATTTATTTATTTATTTATTGTCTGTCTTCAAACATATCGGTATTTCGAACATCGGCTATGTGCAACCTAAAGTATCTCAAAAGAGACATTCGTATTATTGTTAGGGGTATAACGCTTACTGTATGGAATGAGGCTTGAGTAATACTTTAGGGTGGAAAGTATTTTAGTATTAGAACTGTACTAGAAAAAGCGAGAGAGAGAAGAAGAACTAAGAATGGTTGCTATGTAGTTATGAAGATATCAAGTTAGTTGTTTATGAAATTTAGAGAGATATCACGTTAGTTGTTGTTATTTCGGAGCTTGTTGCAGAATAATGTTGTAAAGTGATAAACAGAGTTAGGTGAGAGAAAAGAGATATAATTACTCAAGAGATGTGATGGTATTCAGAGAATATGTTATTGTAGAAGTGTAAAATAAAGAGTATTGTGAAAAGTACATATTATTGTATATGAGCAGTGAACAGGAATGTCCGAAGCTTTAAAGAAGTTTATAGAGTACTATTTTAGGCAAGAGTTTACCTTAACAGTTCTATTAGAAATAGCACAACAATTATCTCGAATTTTCACACAGTAGTTGTTAAGTGCGCAAGAACAAGTGTTAACATTTGATCACTGAGACTTAAATAGTTTTTGAGTTGCAGTTTATTTTAAGAGGCGAATTTCAGTTTATTTGCACTAATATATAACTCAACTATATATATTACGTATTAAAACATATAGTTCAGTTAAATTGTGTTCATTGTTTTATTGTAATAATACAGGGTGATTCTTTATAGGGTTTACAACTTCAGTCAGTTATAATTCTTTATTGGAATCACATACAGACTTGGTTTATATGTCATTATACTGTAAAACACTTCAAGTTTTTTGTGAAAAATCCATTATGGCTCAATGTACGCACCTACGGTCATCCTCGACACATCCAAACGAAATTCGATTTCCTGCCAAACAGTAGCCAGCATTTTGAGGGGTAACGTCCGCAATGGCTGTTGTTATGCGATGTTTCAGTTCATTAACATTATCAGCTAGAGGAGGGATGTACACCTTATCTTTCACAAACCGCCACAGAAAGAAGTCAAGTGGCGTGTAATCTGGAGTCTGTAACGGCCAGGCAATTGGTCCACCACGACCTATCCACTTATTTGGGAAACACTGATCAAGATATTCCCTTACGACTATCAGGTAGTACGGTGGGGCGCCATCTTGTTGCCACCATAAACGGCCATCGTGGTCATCTTCATCTAACTGTGGAACAAGGAAGTTCTGAAGCATATGAAGATAGGCGATGCTGATGATGGTGCTCTCAGCAAAGAAGAATGGTCCATACACCTTTGCTCCGGAAGCAGCGCAAAACACGTTCACTTTGGGGCTGTCATGAACCAGCTCCACGGCGCAGGTTTATTTTCCGTTCCCAAAATACAACAATTGTGTGTTGACTCGGCCGGAAAGGTGAAAAAAGTTGATTCCTCACTGAATACCAAATTGTTCAAGAATGACTCATCACCACTAATGCGATCCAACATGGTAACACAGAATTCAGGTCGGGTATGTTTATACGCTTCACTTAGTGCTTGAACCATGGACAATCTGTATGGCTTCATGGACAGACGTCTACACAATACACACCAAACAGTAGTCTGAGGGATACCAGTTTCTTGATGCACGTAGTGTAGATTTTCGAGGACTGCGGACAAAACTCTCCCTAACTCCTTCCACCACATCGTCAGTCACGGGTGAGGGCCCTGGAGCCTTTGTGTGTCACACAGAACAACCTGTTTCAACAAATATCTGGTGCCATTTGTACACTGTTGGTCTGCTGGGTGGTTCCTTGCCGTATTGTGTGCGAAACTTACACTGTACACTCGTTGCTGACTTAGTTTCTTCAAACCAAAACACGTACTTAGCTCTTTCCGCACCAGTGAAAGTCTCCATTTTGAACGACTGACCGGTGGCGCCGCGTGTGGTCAACTCCGCATCTACACACTTTGTGAGTCATACTTGATGCGTTGAAGTATAATGGCATATAAACCAAAAAAATGAAATGAAAGCTTTAGTGTTACGTCCCACGGTTATGCCTGTTAGGCTAAAGGAGACAGTGATGATGAGAAATGAATGAAATGGTGGAATGAAGAAAGTGGGAGGAAACGGGAGAACCCCGAGAAAACCCACGAGCACGGTGTTTGTCCACCACAAAGTCCACACGGCGCGAGCTGGAATCGAATCAGGGACCCCAAGCACCGGAGGCGAACGCTCTACCACGGAGCCAGGCATAGAAACCAAGTCTGTATGAGGTTCTAATAAAGAATTATAACTGATTGAAGTTGTAAACCGTATAAAGAATCGCCATGTATTTTATTGGGACAAACTAATTGTTAATCATGTTTTGAAGGGAATAATTATTAAAAACTTAACACATTTTTCGTATATAGTTTCTAACCTAATGCAAGTCATAAAGTGTCGCACAGAACAACCTGTTTGTAGTCGTGACAACTTTATTAATAGAAGGTCCTATTTAGGTTACTATTTTTGCAAAATACAGGATGTTTCAAAAGTTCCCTGACATAGGGTAACTCTGTTATTATCAGACTTAAAACAAGATGTAAGAGGGGAAACCACCTCCAAATATGATGTTTTCATTCTAAAGTAATGGATTTTTTTTTTTATCGAACGAGCCGTGTAGCAAATACACTCTTTATGCGCTCAATGTTAAATGAAAATGCAACGTTGCCGTTTACCTGGATCCACAACATAAAGTAAATGGGGCATTGGGGCATGTTTGAAAAGGGGAGTTGACCATGACATGTTAGTGTTAAAGACAGTAACTTTATTCACTTATGTTGTGGGTCCACGTAAATGGCAACGTTGCATTTTCATTTAACATTGGGCGCATAAAGAGAATACAGCCCAAACGGCTCATCAGATTAATAATAATAATAATAATAAAAAAAAAAAAACTTCAGATTGAAAACATCATATTTAGAGATAGTTTTCCCTCTGACATTCTTTTTTTGTAACTTTGATGATAACAGAGTTATCCTGTCAGAGGACTTTTGAGACACCCTGTACAAAAGAATACAAATAAAAAGCATTTTAAAATTCACGCGGCTAAACGGTCCTCAGCGAGTTACCTTTGTATTGAAGGTGGAAAAAGGCTCCGAAGTGTGGTTCTCATTTCGTTCCAGTCCACAGTAGATTATAAATTTTCCATCACTGTTCTAAATTTTAGAAAGTCCAGTCTCACACACGGAATTTAGCAACATATCAGAATAATAATGCACATCGATGGGAGAAGCCTTGAAATAATTTGTGTTAGAATATTCAATATAGGGGGACACCGTAGTCTAGTGGATTCATGTCCGCGTGGTCCCGGGTTCTATTCCCGGCCGGTGTTTCCCCAGTTTACGGCGTCCACCCAGCGTCGTGAAGCAAGCAGGGAAGTCACGTAAATAAAAGACGTAACGGCTACTAGGTCTAGAAAGCTCCTGTTACGCCTGTTAGAAACTGGGTGACACAACGCTCTGAGCACGTGTTCGTCGCTAGGTTGCACGTAGTTCCACCAATCGCTAACAGATGGCGTGGAGCGGCTCAGGCTCACAATTTGAGCCGTTACGCCAGGTAGTTTAGTCCCTGATATTCAATATCCCTATATACTGAATAATATTACTGAATATTGACTAATATATATATGAATATATTAAATAATATTGAATATCCCTAATATTCAGTATAGGGATATTAGTGTAATATGTCTTTGTCTTTCTAAATATGGGGACATTTCTTCAAAAGCAGAAAGAGTTTGTCACAGACATTTTTGTTGGACCTCTACTAGTAAACTCGGAATCACTTTTTGTTTCCCAGTATTTGTACAGGCAAATAAAACTGAGTTAATAGAGATACTATCGAAAATGAAATATGATATTTTATCGAAAGAAAGGATTTATTAATAATTCCGCTAAAAAAATTTATTGTATTACGCTTTAGAGTTCTTACTTTTACGAGCTTATGCAATTTCATCAATAACACAATTGAACTTGAAGCAATGGCATTTTGAGAAATGTCTGTCTGAGAAATAATGTTCCAGAAATTGTTATTATTAATAATATAATATCATGCTTCTTGCCTTACGTTACAGGATCGTGGAGGAGATACAAATCTGATTCATGCGGTGAAGGGATGTCACAGAGGAGTTGTTGAAGCATTATTAAAAAAATATGCTGACGTCAACATTGTGGGGAAGGTATTGTATTACTGATTTCTTTTTCTTTGTACGATAAGTAAACAGATGCTTAAATTAAACTAACTTACTAATGGGTGAATCCATCATATAGAGATATCGTTTGTCGATCTTCAAGTCTTTTATGGCTCATGAAGAAGTCTCATTTGGAGGAAAGGGGGAGAGTGTTAGTATGGAAAGTGATATTTAGTTGGTTGATCAGAAATCTTTCATAAATAAGGGTCATGTTTATGCTGGTTGAGATAGAAGAAAAATTAAAAACACTGTGGTTATATTTTGGTCTAAAGTAAACGAACTTCCTACTCAACGTAGACAGTTAAGTGACTTATTCAAATTTGATTTGTATTGTATAAGTAAATACACCTTAAATTAATTTATTTTCTCTATTTTAGGACAGAAAAACTGCAATATATTGGGCAGTTGAGAAGGGAAATGCGGGGATCGTAAAAGCACTGTTGACTGCTAATCCAGATCTGGAAATAGCAACAAAGGTATGCGATGAAATATAGATTTGAATGTTAGCATTTACTTTACTATGGAGTTCAAAATAAGAACAAAATTAATGGGAGAGTAAACAATAGAGATGTCAATACTTGCATGCTACTTCTCATGCAGAACCTCTTGTAATTGTGATTACTATTAAAGAATAATAAGTCTATGAGTAGCCAACAGAGCCCTGACTTAAGAGTTGTATAAGCTTGAAGGCATCACTGTTTTCTTTGTGTAACAGTTTCAAATTATATAATCACAATAGTTAGAAATTATGTTTTTCAGTCACACAGTACTACAACATCTATACATTTACACTTATCAAGATTATAGTTACCTAAATTTAATAATAGTTACCTAAATTTTATTCGTAGAACTAAAACTGTACAAGAATATGTCAAATCATTACAAAAAAAATGAGTAAAAATTTCAAGTCGAAAGTCAGGAAATTGCTGCAAGAGTACTTGTTTTACAGTAAAGATAAGTATTTCGAGTGAGATTTCAGATGATTATCTTACATCATCGTATGGAAATTTTGAATACATCTTTGTTGGCAGAGGCCACGGTGGCTCAGTGGTAGAGCGTTCACCTCTGGTGCTTGGGGTCCCGGGTTTGATCCCAGCCCCCGCCAAGTGAACTTTGTGGTGGACAAACACCGTGTGCGTGGGTTTTCTCGGGGTTATCCCGTTTCCTCCCACTTTCTTCATTCCACCATTCCACTCATTACTCATCCTCACCGTCTCCTTTAGTCTAACCGGCATAACCGTGGGACGTAAAACTCAAAGATTTCATTTCATTTTTCTTTGTTGGCAATTTTTATCACGTAATGTTTTTATGCAGGGTATTTGAAAATTATGCAACCTTATGGGATAACATTTCTTCTTATGTTGTACATTTCCCACAAAATGATAAAAGTGACTGCTGTTTTGTTATCCACACGACGAACCATCTTGAAAACCCAAACGCCAATTTTCGGTGAATCCTGAAGGAAGTCCTTCAACACAAGTGAGTTGTCACTAGCTCATACCTGAGAATTTTGGGCGTGGACCAAATGCTCAGTAGTCTAGTACTAATCATCGAATTCCTTCTCTTCCGGAGTTACAAATTCAACGAACAAACGACAATAGCTTTTTTGCGCATCCACGCCTTCAGGCAGAAGTTGCTGAACCACTCTAACATTATAGGGGTACAACTTTACGGCCAATGACAGTGCTAATGGACAACCCGGACTGGGTCGAATGTCATCGTGTTTACTTACTTACTTACTTACTTACTTACTTACTTACTTACTTACTTACTTACTTACTTACTTACTTACTTACTTACTTACTTACTTACTTACTTACTTACTTACTTACTTACTTACTTACTTACTTACTTACTTACTTACTTACTTACTTACTTACTTACTTACTTACTTACTTACTTACTTACTTACTTACTTACTTACTTACTTACTTACTTACTTACTTACTTACTTACTTACTTACTTACTTACTTACTTACTTACTTACTTACTTACTTACTTACTTACTTACTTACTTACTTACTTACTTACTTACTTACTTACTTACTTACTTACTTACTTACTTACTTACTTACTTACTTACTTACTTACTTACTTACTTACTTACTTACTTACTTACTTGCTTGCTTGCTTGCTTGCTTGCTTGCTTGCTTGCTTGCTTGCTTGCTTGCTTACTTACTTACTTACTTACTTACTTACTTACTTACTTACTTCCCTCCCTCCCTCCCTCCCTCCCTCAGATTGCACATCGATCATCTATTCTTCTGTTGTCACCGCTTCTCGGTGTAACCAATACAGTACTTGCCTCTTGAAACTTGTCGTATAGCCGCCTGATGGATAATTTGTTTGAAGCATCTGTTCCGTACTTTTCTGTGTAGGCTCTCTGGATCATAGCATAATTGCTGGTGCACATATACTCTTTGTCACAATGAATATACACCGTTGTAACGTATAACCTACTCATTTATGCTACTCATTTATTCAGCATCTATAACAAAACAACAACAATTTGTGAGATTTCCCATAAGGTTGCGTAAGTTCTTTTAACATTTTGTAGTATCTTTCTGTATAAAAAACAATTGTATTTAAAACAGCCAAGATGAATACAATCAGAAAAATTGTACCTCATAAGGAGTAATCGAATTGTGTGCAAAAGTAAAGGGAGAAACAGATTAATGATGAAAATTATGGCACGAAACTTCATAATAGGTTCATGTCGGCGACTCTTGTACGGACATCGACAAAAGTAAATATCATATTTTATATGTAATCTGTAAATACATTATTTTTATAGACAGTAAGATGGAGACATCTAAGTAGATCCCCAGAGACATTTCTATTTATGCCTTTAAGTACGGAAAGAAATATTGTTTGTTCATTTGTTATTATTTATTTTCCAGGACGGTGACACAGCGTTGTTAAGGGCTGTGAGAACAAGAAACGTAGAGATAACTCAAATGCTTTTAGACAAAAAAGCTAAAGTTACTGCCGTTGACAAAAAAGGTGACACTGCACTACACATAGCAATGAGGGCGAGGTCAAAGGTATGCCTTTACTATTTTTACGATAATTTTAGGAGAAAGAACATATTGCACAAAGCTTGTATTAAACTCAGATAGTCATTAACTAAAGGATGTAGAGAACACACATTTGTATTTTTCAGCATTTACATCTATGTTTCCTGATTCCAGAATTTGTGCGTATTAACGCCTCTTATATATATATATATATATATATATATATATATATATATATATATATATTTGCTGGGTAAAACGTGTTGAAACCAAAATCGAATGGGATTGGGGGGGGAAATGATAAAAATGGGATTGAAAAATTATTTTGTTTCACATATCCCGAAGTTTCACTGCTGCATAAATAAGGTTTAGGAGTGAAACTGGACTCTCTATTTGGTCTAGGAATTAATTCGTGCGGTTGGTACGCACACATTGAAGCTGTAGTACAAACACAAAATACATAAATACCTTAAGAAAAATATTGTCCATCGCTAGCCACCACTTTCGCCCATCTGTCAGGCAATGTACGGATTCCGTGGCGAAAGAAGTCCTCATCCTTGGAAGCGATCCAGTCAGAGACCCATGTTTCGATATCTTCTGAAGAAGTAAACCGCTGTCCAATCAAATCGTTGTTCATGCAATCGAACAAGTAGTAGTCCGAAGGAGCAACGTCTGGTGAATACGGCGGGTGGGGTAAAACTTCCCATCCGACATTTTCTAAATAGGTTTTGACCGGTTTTGCGACATGTGGGCGAGCGTTATCATGTTGAACAATAAGTTTATCATGTCTGTTCTCCCATTCTGGTCGTGTTCTGGCCAGAGCTTGCTTCAAACGCATTAATTGTCGTCGATAACGTTCTCCATTCATAGTTTCACCCGGTTGCAGCAGCTCATAGTACACCACACCTTTCATATCCCACCATATGCACAGCATAACCTTTGCACAGTGAATATCTCGTTTTGGTTGTGATGGACCTGGTTCACCTGGTTTCACCCAGGCCTTTTTTCGTTTAGGGTTCTCGTAATGGATCCACTTCTCATCACCCGTAATAATTCGATGCAGAAACCCCTTTCTGCTCTGTCGTTGAAGCAGGAATTCGCAAATGGTTTTTCATCTTTCAACGTCTCTGTCTTTCAATTCATGTGGAACCCAATGTGACATCTTTTGAATCATTCCCATGGCTTTCAAGCGTTTGGAGACTGTTGTTTGATCAACGCCTAATGCTGCTGCAAGTTGTTCCTGTGTTTGACACGAATCCTGCTCGAGCAATGCTGTCAATTCTTCGTCTTGAAATTTTTTTGGCTGTCCAGCTCGCTCTTGGTCTGCCAAGCCGAAATCACCACTTCTAAACCGTGCAAACCACTTCTGACACGTTCGCTCAGCTAGAGCATGGTCACCATACACTTCCACCAAAATACGATGACTTTCAGTCGCACTTTTCTGCATGTTAAAGTAATGCAGCAGAACACCCCGCAAAAACACTTTATCATGCACAAATTGCGCCATGTTCACTTAACTACAAACTGGTGTTGTTGACGCTTTAATCCACTGCCCTATACTACGAACGATACGCGATGACAGGGGTTTGCAACACATGTGTGGATACACGGAACTGTGGGACGCTCCGTTCGTTGCGCCATCTCTTGTCCACCCGCACGAATTAATTCCTAGACCAAATATATAAAAAAAAAACCTAATTAGGACATAACACCTTTCACGCAGTCAGATAGTTTTGGCTGTCTTGAAATTTTGACTAAATTTTTTCTGTTGTAAATCTGTGGTAATTAAGATTTTTTTCACATTTCCGGAATCCAGGAAGAAATGTAGTCATGGCCGCTCATGTAGGTGGTAAGTTCGAAGCAGGAGTCCCCTCATTCTTTCTAATTGTACGATGGCCCATTATCTGGAGTTGAAAACAGTCTTTTTTTTTTTTTTTTTTTCCTAAAGAGATCCTGCTCACGTGATCGTGAAGGTTAGTCTCTGTCAGAATGTTTTCTAGAGGAGGAAATGCTTCACAGGAAAGTTGTAAATATTTCATAAATATAATCTACTTAAGATTAGCGAAAATATCTTACACATTCTTGATGAAATTCATACACATTCTTGTTCAAAAATCATCGTACTGCTTTATAGAGAGAGTAAAGATCTAAAGAAAATAAACCACTTCCATAGCTGAAAACTACTACCTTCTATTCCACTACCTCGCCACTGCAGTCTTTCTCGATAGTACTGAACATTGATGATTTCAGATAGTGATCCGGGAGGAATGATAGTCCGAGCTACGAAATTTCCTCCCGGGGCATATCTCCGATTGTGCTCAACGTGAATTACCATATTTTCATAGTACTCTTAAAAGATGCTGTGTACTAAAATAACCCCCAGGAAAAAAAAATCTGAAATCATCACTAGTATCGAGAACTTACTTCACAATGGGCAGACGTCAGGGATAATTGTTCTAAAAGAACGCGGGAACGTAAACCTGCGTCCAACAACCGATTGTTTAATATTCGTGTGTTCAAATGGGGAAGCATGGTGACTCTGATTGCACTATCTGTCTTGTTAGATAGAGCGACCTGAACCATCCTTACGTCCAAGCGGTCCTCATTGCGTTGCAAAGGAACACATCTGTTGTAATAATTTTCTTCCTTCCATCATATACACCACCGATGGACCACTTACACGTCACAACCAAGGCGAGTGGCAATTCTGCTGAACAACCAACCAGCCATAACCTTTTGATACGGTGACGCTTGAAGTTAATTGCACAGTAGACGTTATCCCGGTACCGCAAATTCACACTATGATTCACATACAACGGATTCAGCGTTCGACGACGTTCAAATTACTAGTAAGGCCTGCCGTACACTATAGGATAATCCTTTAAAATCTGAACGTGTGTGGCATCAGATCGCATGTCATTTCGTATGTTCTGAACGATCATATGAGATCTGTCTTGTTTAGGGCACGCTGTATTTCTGAAAGAAAATTCGTAAGATTTCGATTTAAGCGACATCAGGTGAGATAAGGTGAAAACAAATTTGTTTTCTCCCCGCCAGCCGCCATATTTGTCCACGATACGAAGTGATCCGTGCACGATATTTAAGAGGGAAATCATGTGAGCTGGAGCAGAGTCTCATTGTTCATTTCATTTTCCACCATTTTTAATACCGTGTTTGTAGTATTATTGGGTGATATCAATAAAACGGAGAAGTTACTCATTACGCCCAATTTTGTAGTAGTTACTCGCATTGGTATCAATAAAAAGAGAACTGAGCACTACTCGGCTCTGCTGACCTCGGAGAAGCCCCGCCCTTTTGAAGTAACCACACCTCTATTCTCGAGGCGAGTAACTACTCCGTGTTTGGTATCAATAAAAATCAAAGACTCCTCTGTGATGCTAGTAACTTCTCCAAATTTGTGGAGCAAGCTAAATAGGTGACTCCGTGCGAAATATAATACAGTACGTAGAAAAACTTGTAAACTGCATAGAAATGTTGCAAATGGAGATTACAAAAAAATATTATAGGTTCATGAAAGAAAATGTAGAGTGGTTAGCATATTTTTTAGGAGAATCAACCGAAATTCGGGGTGGTGCACTACGTAATGAGGAAAAGATTCGTTTTTTTGCGTTGCGTGAGTGATCCGGGATTCCAGGTCAGAATGTCAGGGGATTCTGGTGTGGCTCAAAGTACTGTCTATGACTACTACAAGTGTAATGGATGCGATTATTGCGAAATCTGAAAATGAATTGTTTCTGATAATTCTAACAGGCAGGAGAGAGCTAAAGATTAAATACGAAGCACATGAACTTCAATTCGGAAGGTGAGTTTTCCTATTGGAGACAACTTTGTCCTTTAAAAGAAAGAGAGAAAAAAAGTTAAATACGCCTGTCGAAAGAGCCGCAGAAGTGATTGGGTATTAGGTCCAAAACCAGTCTATCTAGAGGACTCGAAGAAAGAAGTTATTACTTTAAGCAGGATAAAATCTACTTACCAAAGGACTCATATAACAATGCGACGCATACGTTTCAACGACTAATTGTTGCTATCCTCATTGCACGTTCCTTAAGACATCACGCAAGCTCCCTTCTGGCTATGTGGATATTGTACATACCTTTGGCCCAGGAGACCCATATTCGATTCCCGGCAGAAGCACATGTAATTTTGATCCCACGTTACGCTATAAGTCCATTTCTCATATAGTTCGCTGCTGAACGGGACGCTAAACTCAATTGAAATCTTAAGACATCGCAGGGTCTATGGAACTGTATATTCTGATCATTTTTTTCCATTGTAGAAATAGTGGTAATGGATCTTGAATTACAGCCTTTAAATTTCTTTGTACAGTAAGAGTTGCCTGTGAATTGTATATTTGCAATGCTATCTTGTTAATATCTCTTTACTTTATATGAAGAACTGGTGCTGGGTACAGTTATATAAATTACAGGATTCCGTTAAACTTATAAGGAATTTTAAGTAAGACGGATAATATAATACAGGTTTAAAAACTAAACACACACGATTTAGTGAGATATTTGTACTTTTCTTTATATCAAGTAAAGTGTAATTAACGACGTAGCATTGTACGGATATATAATTCATAGGGATCTTTTGTCGGACAAAAATTTAAAGATAGTAATTCAAGAACAATAAATAATACTTTTCCTACAATCGTGGAAACTGATCAGAGTATGTAGTTCTGTGAACGAACGCGCTGGTGGTATTCAGCTTAGCGAGTAATTGCTAATTAGGAATCAGTTCAGTAAAGTAAATAAAGTAAATGCGAAATCAGCGTTTAACGTGAGTTCGTGATATCTATACGTAATATCGTGTTGAAATGAAAGACAACTAACTTTATGCAGAAACCTAGATACAGTACAACCTCTCAAATCCGAACCCCGGAAATCCGAAAACCCGTCAAATCCGAACACGTTCTCAAGAGAAAAAAAATAACTACAGCTTGGAAATAAAAAAAAAAATAAATAAATAAAATAATAATAATAATAATAATAATAATCACACAAATTTAGTTTTTTTTAAGGTTTTAACATTTTTAGGCTTAATGCTTATTTTAAATCGTTATCTACTTATATTCTTACAAGAAGACAGATATAGATATGCGACAATCATTTTGGACATGAGTGTACACCCGCCAGTCAAGGTCACTGCCCTTTCGACCACTGGACCAAACTGTCTAACCTCACTCGTTGTTTTACCGCCAATTCAGTGACGAAATAAGTCGTAATATTATTTCACGGGTAATCCGAACCCCCCGAAATCCGAACAGGCTTCAGCCCCAATTAGTTCGGATTTGAGGGGTAGTACTGTAGAATAAATAGAGATATGGATCGATCAAAACCTTAGAGAGAATAGAGATAGATTGACCAGAAACGTAAAGCGATAGATTGACAACAGGAAGAGTGGGTCAGATGGATATTTAGGCACCTGACATTTTAATGTACGTGCCTTGGGTTTGTCTGTAGATGACTGTGCTAGGATCAATCAGATTTAAATCTTCCACAAGAGACTATAAGCACTAGCTTTTCCAAGATGATTCTGGCTTCAAATAAAGAGAACCAGAACCTGTTCTATGATAGCTAGGAACGGACAGACATAGACCAGGACGTAATTTGCGACAATTGACCGTGGTTTTATATGATGGCCAATTGCTGTGTGACGTGGTCTGGTCACTGGCTTCTTCGTTGTTCCTGGTCATTGATGTCAGGGAGATGGTGAGGCAGAGGAAGCTAAAGTTAACGGAGAAGTTGATTTGTAAGAAAAACTGGCTAAACGGTAGTTGCAAAGAAGGAAACGTTTCTGCTTTTTATTGCTTTTTAAAATACATTATTGAGCGACTTCCAACAGGTTCCTGTAAATAGGCGGTTATTCCCCTCTGCTTGTCTTCCTGATGCACCGACATAAACATGTGCCGACGATGGTCTGAAGTTCGAATCAGAGCATGTCCCAATACCTCAATAGTTCTATAAGCAGCGTGGATCTGTTATTGAAGGAACTCGTATTTGGTCGTTGAAAAATATGTATTGAATATGAGTGCTTTGGTGAGTAGATTTTTTCCTGATTAATTGATATGTATTCTTCCACGTATTAAGGTTAGTGCTTTGTTACCTTTATTTTAGTGTTCCATTTAATGTTGTTTGGTTTCTCCTTAGGATCAGTAAATTATGTTGCAAAATAGAACACAGTTCGATTTCTGAAAATGAGATAAAAATGTTAGTGTGAAAGTAGTATTTACATTTTTCTCTTAATATTTCATTACAGTAAACTGTTACTGAACTTAATTACGCAAGTAAAATTTAATTTTAAGCTTTGCTTTGTTTTTCTATGCAATGTTTTTCTTCCAGGCCATTGTAGAAGTGTTACTGAGAAATCCAAAAAATAGTCAGTTGTTATATCGACCAAATAAATCCGGGGAAACGCCTTATAATATTGATATTAGCCATCAGAAAACTATTTTGGGTCAAGTATTCGGGGCACGTAAGTTTTTCTTACTAAAAGTAGATTGAGGACATTTGGTTTTGTATGCAGTGTATGGTTGGTTGGTTGTAAAATTTGACTTGTATGTTAACTTTGATTTGTATATATGACTAACAAGTATCACCCCTAGGGAGGAGAGTTTGGAATTCTACGACCGTATACATACACACACACACACACACACACATATGTGTGTGTGTGTGTGTGTGTGTGTGTGTGTGTGTATGTATACGGTCATATATATAGTTGTATTTTAGATACAGTTGTACAGAAAATTAGTTGTATTTTAGATCAGACATATAATTAATAAAAAAAAATCAGATAAATGGCAGGGTACACATGTAAAACTAGTCGGTCTGCTGAAAAATGCACCATGTGTACGTAACCTGAGAGTGAAACAGTACTAGTAGCATCATATATTGTTATTTGTTAGCTGCATCTACTCACTATAAAATTGTTAGGTTGGTGGACTTTTGCTCATTCATTCTATGTGAGTAGCTTGTGAAACGCAAAAACAACACATAGTGATTGAAATTTTTAATAGTGGGAAAACGAATCCTATTGAAATTCGTTATCTACAATCCATTCTTCCCTTTTCTGTCGATGATTCTCGCCTGTCACAGATACTGGCAGACCGTTGAATTTGTTTAATGTCAAAAGAGTTAATTGCTAGTAAGATAATCGTTATTTACAGTCTATTTATCCATTTGCTGTCGAAGTTTCTCACGCGTCACAGTTTGGTCGACCATTGAATTCTGGTCGAAAATGATGAATATCGAAACCTCGATATCATGAGTAAAAAAACGACAGCGTAGGGAGCTGACTCGTAGCGTAGTGATTAGTGTACCGGCACGGTAAATCAGAAGCTTGGATTCGATTACTGGTAAAGTCGCACATTTTTCATTGTGAACTTAATACCATCACTATATCAGTTATCCATTTAAAAGTAAGGTTTATGCGTGGGTTCCAAGAATAATCTCTCTCTCCTTGGGGACAATGATAATTACTTATAGTCATATGAGAATTTTACAAAGTGTTACCCACCTTTCTTTTAAGAGAGATTCTGTTGTATACGTAACTATCTTAAGTAACTTCAGTTCTTCAAATTAAACTTGTTCATTAATTAATTATTATAAACGAATCTAAATTAAAATAAGTGTTGCATCTCACGGAAGTAGTAAATTATAGCTACTAAATACTCATCCGAAACGCCTCTACAAAAATTTGTAAAAAAAAAAAAAAAAAAAAAAAAAAAAAAAAAAAAAAAAAAAAAATCTCAGTTGTTTCCCCATATTTTTAATCAGTAATGGGCAGTCTATTCTAGGAGGGACCCCCACAGAAAAAAGCAAAAGACAGAAAGAAAGAACTTTAGACGGACCAATAGGGAACTCCCTCGTGGCTATGTGGTAGTGTATATGTTTTTAGCGTGGGAGACTCGAGTTCGATTCCCGCTAGGAATTCAAGTGGGTCGGTCGGACCCTACGCTAAGTTGTAGGTGCACGCTTTCATATAGCCTCGCCGCTGAAAGGGACGCTAAAATCAAATCAGACCAAACAGACCAATAGACCTATAATTTATTAAAATCGACAATGGTACACTTTACAAATTTGTGTAATACTAAGCTCTATGAATGATCGAAGTTTCTCACAATCTGATTCTAGCTGGCAGGTAGTGATTTTCAGAAGTATAGTTTCTTTTCACCTCTATTACCGTGTATTAAATACAACTCTTTCGAAGTAACCCACCTATTCTTAAAAACTCGTACCTTGAGTCCAATCTTTTCATTCAAAGAATTGATTTTTCTTAATGTTAAACTTTCTCTTAATAAAGTATTCTTATTGGAAAGGTGGGTAATATTTTCAAATAGAACAGCATATCTAGGAATAGGTTAGATGCATTGATTAGGAAAGTAGTGTAATTTTTTCAGGCCTGGTGGAGTTGAAAATTTGTATGTTGATGTTAAGGCGTTAGAGCCTAAAGACTTAGAAAATCATGGCTAATTAGTTTATTTATAGATTTGAAGCTATAGAAAATATATATGGTTAGAAGCAATGTTTTCAGTGTAAGCATGTGAAAAAGTAAAATACAAGTTACTAATGGTTTTGCAGAAGATAATACTGACAGATACAGACGAAATGCATTTCGCGTCAAGTTTCGTTCGCTATAGTACTCTCTAGGTAATAATGAAAGTAGGTAAGAGTTGGAGATCAACGTAAGAAATGCAATTTCAAGTAATGTTTTCATGTAATCGAATATGGAAATGCATGCCTTTACTGTTTGTTGTCTCGAGTTCGATATTCGATAGGTATTGATCCAGCATAATGAGGTAGCTGAAAGATGCTTGAAGACAGAGATAGCAGTCTCCAGTCGTGAAAACCCAAATACGAGAGTCACTTCATACTTAATGCACAAGCGGGAAACATTGTGTAATAGATGATTTAATCGCAATAAACCTTGAACTACAGTTCGTAAGGTAGCAGGACGTGTTGTTGTATGCTTTGTAGTGTACACATCTTAGCTGTAACAAGTGTTGTGAATGGAAGCTGCAGATGTTTCGGGTGCTGTGTCTGTTCGAGGTCAGAGTTTGTAAAGTAGGATTGAAACTTTACGTAGCGAAAACCTGACGAAAATTCACGCTTTACGTGAAGTTTAGGACGAGTTAATAGTGGACCGTGAGACTGAATCATAGTTGAAACGAATGGTGAACTGCATCTTCCCCACCAACAAAATTTCTTCAAGCATCAAGAAATCGTTACAACAGTCAGAGTTGAAGAAGTGTTACAGCAGCTTATTATCGTGACTTCTTACGAAAACTGCAAGAAAAATACGTAAACTCAACCTCAGTTGCTCGAGCTGGGCTACTCCACAACAACACTTGCCCGTACCGGAAATGTCGTAAGTGAAAAAACTACGCGACTACGACTGGGAAGTGTTATCTCATGCTTCCTACATTCTGGATGAGAGTCCACCAGACTTCGACTTGTTTCCAGAATTGAAGCAAATTATGCGTAGACGTCATTGTTCATCTCTAGAAGAGCTTTCTGCCACTGTTACCCGACCAATTCGACACATGAAAAAGAATGCTGTTTTAGATGGAATATTGAAGATTCCTGGACGTTGGGACTTGGTTATTGAAAAGCAGGAAGATTACGCTGAAAGTTTGTAAAGAAATACTTTTTTTTAAGTGCATTATTTGCGGAATGATGTTTATAATGACGTTATTAATCGATGCCTCAGACCACTCTTCGTCTAAATAAATGTTCTCTTTCTGGCCGCCTATAGTGCTTCATGGGCCATAGCACTAGGGAGTTGAATTTTGTTTTATATAGAGAACTACACTTGGAAAAGAGTTGTGATGAACAGAAGGAATAAAAGTTTTCTCTGATTCTTTGAGAAGTATTACAACAAGCACTTGCGTTGCAATTGCAACATAGAATTTATTTCCATCGTTCTGGAATTCAGTTTCCGTGTTGCTTTATAAACTGTTTGCAACATATCTCGGTATTGACTGTTAGTCTAGCGATGGTAAAATTATCGGCTGTTTCTATATAAAGTAATAAAAAAAAAATTAAAAGTCAGCTTCGCTGCTATAAAGTACATAGAAAGTAAGACAAGACGAATTGGTTTGTTATATAACGTATTTATAAATAGTGTCTCAAAGACCTCATCCTCTTTGTTTCATGTGTGCTGCCTAAGTACTAGATCTCTCTGAAATGAAAATTTTAATTTTCTCCCATGTTTTTCGTTACTTTAAAAATTGTAAGCAAGAACAAATCCATAGAATTCGCACTTCAACGAATTTGCATATCGACCAGGACGTAGAGAGCGATTGCTTTTCTCTGAAACACAGTTTCCTTAAGCTACTGTGAAACTTTAGTACTCCATCGTGGCTATGTGGTTAGCATACCTACCTTCTGGCAGGGTGTCTATCGGTCACGAAAGTCACGAATGTCACGAAAAAGTCACGAAATCAGAAAACGGTCATGAAAGTCACGAAAAAGTCACGAAATTTAGTTTTTGGGTCACGATTTTTTTAACTGTGCAAATGTAAGTACAGATTGGAAAATTTTGTTCTATAAAACATCACAATTCACCACCAAAAATGTCTATGGTCGGCATTAGACGCTACCAAATCGCAAGCAAAGTACGTTTGTATCGCATGGATGAAAATCCGGCCTAATTCGCACCCAAATTCGCTCTTGAAAATGTTAGGAAATTTTATGATTTGGTAAAGAAAAGGTCACGAAAAAGTCACGAAATTTCATTGTGGAATTTTAGTAGACACCCTGTCTGGGCAATAAACCCTGGTTCGATTTTCGGTGGAAGCTCACGTAGTTCGGATTCCACGTTAAGCTATAGATCCACGTCTCATGTATCCTCAGTGCTCAAAGGGGTGATAAATTCCAATCTAACCGACAGAAGTATTGAGATGATGTGCTGCCACAGTTTAATCGAAAAGCACAGTTTTTATTAGTAATAATACTAATGTTATCAGAAATCATGTAATAGTCAAGACAACCACAAAAGTATCCTATATTTTATTTTTTTTCATATGCTCGCACTGAGATTACTTCATCATATAGAGAATTTTCTAGTGTTGTCTTGAGTGTGTTATTTATTATGTTTGTTCAAACTTTTAGGTCGACTTAATACGAACGAGGATACCGAAAATCTCTTAGGTTATGATCTGTACAGCAGCGCTTTGGCTGATGTTCTTAGTGAGCCATCGTTAACGATGCCAATTACTGTTGGATTATATGCGAAATGGGGGAGTGGAAAATCATTTTTGTTAAATAAATTAAAAGGTAAGATACAATTTAGTTGCTGTATCTAATTTTTGTATCAAATTACTAGGCTTAATTAAGTTTATATTAAATAAGTCAAGTTTACATAGAGATTGTTAGAGATAATTCAACGTTCCTATCAAAATTAGTTGGAACGTTGTATATACTTCAATTTGTAGTTCGTGATTTCAAATAGTTTTTGGGCTAATGTTTGCTGAAGATGCTATAGGATTCAGAATTTTAAAATAACGGTATTACCTTGTTTCAAATTAGGTGATTTAATTAGACTATTTCAGTGTGTTCTGCCACTTTCTTCAGCAATTTCTTTCAAAAAGCTAAACTGGACGTATAGTTAGGATCCTCCTTCCTGAGAAACTATATTAGAAAAATTAGTGAAAAGCGTTGATCACCTCTATACTTTAACCAAAGTTCTTCTATTGTCTAAATAAATCACCTAATGTAGACATAAAGTACTAACGTTATATATGACTTTTTTGGAGTACCTTGCTCAGGCTGGCGTAGGAGACCAGAAAATTCCCGGTGGGAGCTCATTTGGTTCGGATTTCACGTTAATCAGTAGGTCCACGTCTCATATAGCCTCGCTGCTGAACGGGACGTTAAACTCGAAATCAACTCAACTCTTTCTCAAGCTGTAATAATACGTAATTAAGTTGAAGATATTTGCGGTAATAATTTACATTTGTCTGGCGGTACAGAATAAGTCATCTGTATAAGCACGAGTTTTTCGCAATGCGCGATAAAACGAAATGCGTCAGAATTAAGTAATTTTTAGTTTTTTGACGTTTTATGGTATTCTATGTGTATTTTCATTGGTTTCTGTTGCGCAATAAAAAGGGAAAATGACAGTTTTGCGCGAAATTTCTAATAATACGTGAGATAACGCGAAATTTAAAAAAATACGTATTCATTAATTTAAAAATGCGTTTTCCGCTGACGGAGCGGTAGAACGTGGTGTGAACGGTGAATTTGGGTGATTCGGATACGGCTATAGAGACCTTGTTGCGCGTTAGCTATCACCATAGCAGCTGGTGGGGAGTTCCGAAGTGATGATTGTTTGAAGTTTGTTGTAAATGCAGTTACATATGTGTCGCTTTCAATAAGCAGTGCCAACTGTGAGAAGTTTTTTTTTTTTTTTTTTTTTCCTTCCTCAAGTATGTTCTGGTGATAAGTGACAAATGTACAACAATGAAGGAGGAAATTTGGAAACATGTAACATGCGTATGTTTAATGCTTAAATGTCACTTGTGCCTATATATTGTTAGAAGACAGCAAAACTTTCCTACTCATAGTAAGTTTAGTTACTGATTTCTCTTCAGTTTGGTTTTAAAAAAATATAATTTTGTATGGGTGAAATTTACAGTGTCAAGTGAAATAGTCAGTGTATTTTGTTTTTAGGTAATTAATGGTTTATTTCTGTAGTGATCTATGAATAAAAAAGAACAATTGTAAAAATGTCAAGGAATATCTTTTCCACATGAGCTACAAAATGCGAAACTGTATTTGGAAAATGCATCAGGCAAAACGCGAAATACGAAAAACTAAACGCGAAATTTTCAAATTCTTAGTGCGAAAGACTCGTGCCCCTAGTCATCTCTTATTTTCTTTGCACTCGATTGGTTACGTGCCCTCACCTTTAGTCTAGTAGCTAGCGTGCTACTGTTGTTATGTATAAAGTACAAAGTAATACATATACATTGGGGTGATTCATTAGTTCGTATTGTTTGGAACTAATGGATACATTTATTTTTTGAGGATTGAACTAATTAGACAATGGTTTACAGGTACATTCCCCGCATTGTTTACAATCTGTTCCCAACGTTCAGGTAGTTGTTGATTGCATGTGCAGAAGAAAACTCGATGGGTTGGCCGTATAGAACTCATTGATGAAATTTTGCAGCTGCTCACAGTTTTCGAAGGATACACCGCAGAGTGAAATGACAGGGACCGGAAAAGATGGTAATCTGTAGGAGCCACATCGGGGGAATAGGCTGAATAAAGAACTTCCTATTGGAGCTGTTCAATGTGTCACATGTGGTCTAGCGGTGTCCATGTGGATGATGACTCCGTGTCGTTTATTCGATCTTTTTTCTTGAAGTGCTGCATGAGGACGTTGAAGTTGATCACAATATACAGCTGCAGTGATTGTACGATTACAAGATTAGAGTTCTCTTTCATGCCCCACCAGACAGACAACGTTGTCTTGCTGGGATACAAATTTTGTTCGGGACATAGTGTTGCCTTTCTGTTTGGGCTGACTCATTTCTCTCTTTGCTTAAAGTTCACGTACTAGCGCCCATTTCTCATCTTCAGTAAGAGAATGAGCTGATGCTGGCGACAGGATTCACGAGACGAATAAGCGAAGAATTATATATGACAACACGCATTTTCTTGTCTGCACTGAGTGAATGAGGCACCCATGAACGCAGTTTTTGAACCTTTTTCATATGTTGATGATGTCACACAACAGTTGACTGTCCATTGCCCCCCCCCTTTTTTTTGGGCGATTCAGGGTGACTTGATGTCGATTACCGATTACGGTGGATCAAGTTGTGCAGATGGTCCTCATCAGAGGGGGATGGGCAACCAGAACCTGGGGAATCACTCAGGTCAAAAGTTCCACGATCATTTCCTGTTTATTTTATTTATTTATTTCCAGCAATAGCGTCCTCTCCATACACCTCACAGATTTGTCTTGATGCCTCCGCGCCACTACAACCCTTATTGAACTCGTCAGAGGAACATGTCGGAAATGACCGTACTTATCAACTTGACACTCCATACGTCAGACCCTGAAAAATAAAAATTGATTAGCCTCAGCAGAACCACAAATAGTGCTTCACATTACCGATAACATACAATTTCTTACATTCCGAAGTATTGCCATCATCAACGTCGAAAAGAAAAAATGAACATCACGAAGTAATGAATGAATCCAATGATAATTAGTTACTCCATTCGAAATGCGTTTATTAAATCTATAATAATATTTACTTCAGAATACACTTATTTTCTGTAAGTTAATCAAGTTCAGTTGTACAGGTTGTAACCAACGTACAGGTTTTACTTTACTGCTGAGTTTGCACATGCAAATTCTAATATGCAGTTTTGGTGCTGCAAGAGAGTTCGTAACTTAACCGACAGCGAACAGCTCGCTGGAAATAATGAAAGCCACATTTTTAGGTAGCTTGTATTTATCTATGACGAAAACAATGGGAACTTAAATACTTTACTGCATTATCTCAATACCAATAAGATTTCATGCTAAAGAACCTCAAACACAAGCCCAAAAGAACAAACATTAATAGTGAGTCTTGATTTTTCTCCCTTAATTTGTATCATATTTAATTGGCGTTTTTGATTTTATCATTCACTTACTTTTTATTGCATTTTATAATTTTATTTTATTTCTAATGTAGCTCACGCTAAAAAATCTTATTCCTGAATCACTGAGTGCAGAAACCCGTACAGGTAGAAAAAAGTGGTCTCCGCCCATCATAGAATTACTCTCAATTTCGGAAGACAGTGAATCCATATATGCTACGCAAGGTGACATATTTTTAGAAATTAATCTATTGTAATATAAAGGGTGCCCGAAAAGTTCGCATAATAAGTAAAATCACAGTAATTGTGCAATGTGCAGTCCGTTGAGTTCCATATATATCTTGGTTAGGCGTAATCGCAAATTGTTGCACTGTTGACAAAATCTGTCGCTTCGCATACGTCCTTGATTATGTGCAAAGACTAGTCATATTGCGAATGCTGGTTGTCGTGCTGGATACCATCGATTAAACTCATTAGCAGGGTCTCGGGGTGACTAATCTCACATCCGCACAACAGTATTATTTCCACACATTCGCCTTGCGATAGAAACATTCACTACAAAATATTTTTTCTTATTGTGCAGGACTTCTTGGGCATCCTCTTTAAGTCCGCTTAGTATTTTATTTCTGTAGTAAAGAATTAAATTTAATCACATATTTGACATGGAAAGTAATGGTGAATGCTTGTTTCTTTTCAGAGGAGATGCAAAATTTTGCTCGAGAGTGGGTTGATCCTACATTCCAGTTTTCGTGTTTGATCTTCCTTGTTGTTATCCATATAGCTGTTATCACAGGAGTGATTGTTAGTTTAACAACACGCATATGGCCTTTAGGCCCTGCTGTTGGTGGGGGAGTTATGATTATTATTTATACATTCCTATTTTTTATATGGTATAGTGGTAGAAGGTAAGTTATATGTTTATATTATGAAAAAAAAAAAAAAAAACAGTCTACTTGATACTCAATATAGGAACATAAGGTTCATGTTGAAGATCATTAGACTATTTTCTTCTACTATATTATATTGATCCTCTGTGTATTATAGAAAAAAGTTTGTGTGTCAGGATTAACTAACACTAACGTGTAATGTGCCGTGGAAATCTAAAAGGATTGTTATATATTTAGTACACAGATCAGTGAAAAAGTAAAGCGCAATTCGCTCTAGCTTGGTAACTGTAATCACTAGAAAAATGAAAATTTACATATAGAAGAATTGGTCATTTACTATACCTCCTAAGCTATGCCTAATTTTAATTTCCTACTGTTGTATTCACGAAGAAATTGTGCGCCGACTAAAAGCAGGGAATTCGTGTTATTATTCAGTCCAAACTTTTTACCAAAATAAGCATTTTAAGCACTATTGACCATTGTTGAAATTGCTTATCAGGATGTGTACTACGAAGTACAACATTTCTGCATACCTGTAGAAATGTGGAAAGAAAGAAGGATTTTGCTTAGAAATCCCAGCTCTAACTGTAATTTATTATTATTATTATTATTATCAAATTATTCTTGAATTTATTTACAACAGTACATTGTATATTTGTATATTTGTACATTGACAGCAATTTTTATTAACAGAATTGTACTAATTTACAGAACTGTTGTATAATAGTTTTTGGTGTAACTTTATTACACAGTTACGATAGTATTTTGAAGTTAAAGAACATATTAATGTCGATTCATGGTCGGAAACAAGAAATATAAAACCAGAAATAATTATGTAATTATAACGTCAAAAGAAAAACTATTGTCCAGGAACTATTATATATAAAACAATTCTTCTCAGAGTATAAACACCTCATCCAGTTCCTTGCCAGGTGGTAAAGTGCCAAGGACCGACGAGACGTTACCACGTTGAATAGAAACGGATATGCGCTGTATTAGATAAGATGTGGAGCGAACTTCGTCGGAAACACAAGAAATGCGTCTTCCTACCTCCCTAATGAATTCAAGACTTCTTGCATCCCAAGCACCAATAGCGATATAATAATAATAATAATAATAATAATAATAATAATAATAATAATAATAATAATAATAATAATAATAATAATAAATGATGATGGTTATTATTATTATTATTATTATTATTATTATTATTATTATTATTATTTCTTGCATCTGCAAACCATGTCTTGGGTGTTCAGTAAAGTATGTCTTCAGTCAAAAACGTTTGGGAACCACTGCTTCAGCCTATAGTAAAAATTCATCAATTTATACAAATTGCCGATATACAATTCTGGAAAGTTGCATTACGTGTACACTTTAATGTCACAGAGGTTTTTGTGTGAAGTTGTTTATAATTTAGTCGCAACTTGTTGAAGTTTCCTTATAAATAAAATGTCTAGGTTTCCTTTACAATAATTTTTTTTTAAAAAATGAAGCCGTAGCTCTTCATTACTGTCTAACTGTTCAAAGCAGTAGGATTGATTGCCAGAATCATATTTGGAAAATAATGATCCTTTAGAATGCTCGAATACATTATAGGTTGGTGTTATCTGTCTTAACAATAAAATGTGCCAGATTGTATGTCAGTTATTTGAAAAGGTGTGGTTATTGAAATCGCGGAATGCATGCAGCGTAGCTGTATGTTCACGAATCCACCCAGCAATTTGCACCCGAACGTGCTTTGACACGTTTGAACACACGCCGCACTGGTTCGCACACTACTTGAATCAGTATTTGTAGAGTAGAGAAAGAAAGTGCCACTTGTGTGCGCTGCGCTTTTTGGCGGATAATAGTGACGAGATTAAGTGTTTGCGTGTTCCTAGCTCAGAAACCAATTCCGAAAGAACGAGGGTTACTAAGACCTGTTAGTGGTATATGATATAGCCAACATACAGTATTTATTCAATTTTGGGATAAAGGCAAGATATGTATTTTATACTTATATAATTAGAATGTATGGGTTAATAATGCAAGTTTTTATTCTTTTGTGCTTATGAAGTTATAAAATGCTTCGTATGGAGTATTGTACTGTATGGATCAGAAACGTGAACATTATGAAAAATGATGAAAAACGATTGGGAGCTTTCGAAATGTGGGTGTGAAGAAGAATAGACACAATTAGCTGGGTCGAGCGGAAAACGAGTGTGAGGGTGTTAGAATAGGAGGGGGAGAAAGCAATTTTATATATTGGGACATTGGGTGAGAAGGAAGTGTGTCATGAGGGACGTGCTGGAGGGGTATGCTGGCAGGAAAGAGAGAGAGGGGGCGAAGGAGAGGTTAGCGGAAGACCGTGGAGCATGGAAGCTTCTCAGTTGAGGCAAGTGATCTGCCAATAATGGCAGAATAATAATAATAATAATAATAATAATAATAATAATAATAATAATAATAATAATAATAATAATAATAATAATAATTATTATTATTATTATTATTATTATTATTATTATTATTATTATTATTATTATTATTATTATTATTATTATTATTATTATTATTATTATTTTAGGCGATGTTTTGTAGACTTCGGTTAAAGAGTTTGGTTTACCTGTAGCTCCTCCACATATTTACTTTGTGTTTCCGCCTGAAAGACAAAATCCCGGAATTTATTTGATGGAAGGATCAACTTTGGCCAGGATGTAGATGGTGAAAAAGCTGGGAATCGAGTTCGTACATTGATTTGATCCCAACATATGAACAACCAAAAATTGGTTCCCCGTATATTCCTATGGGAGTAATTATGGATATTATCCTTGCTTGATAGACTACCCGCAGGGCTGTTGAGATTAGTGGGTTAGTATAATACTTAGGATGCAAAAATACTAATCTTTTCATGTTTCTAGAAATAATAATTTTGTGTGAATTTCTTTTATATATATATCTGAGATAAAATTAATCATCTTTCTCTTTCTTCTAGGACTGATTGGTATACATTGCATAAAATTAGTGTGTTTTTTACAAGACGTCTGAACTCTTTAAAACTAGTTCTACAAGTTATTTTTTGCAACCCTCCCGGTACAAGTTATAATGATGGGACGCAAGCTCAACCAATTCGGTACGTACTTACTCTGAGAAGCGCAAGATTTGTGATGTTTACTCCATAGGATGGTAATCCAAGTAGAAAAAACATTACAGTAGAGAGTCATTAATTGATTTTTTTTTTCTCCCGAGCGTTAATGAAGAAACAAGTTATCATAAAACGATAGCTTCTTCCATCGCTAACTATACATAGGCGAAAATTCAAATAACAACCTTAAACTTACTAACAGGACAAATAAGACAAAATTTCACTTAACATAAAAAATAATTGAACACTCCAAAAGTTTACTTATATCAATATATTGCACCATGCATGACAACGCGGAGAACATGAGGCAGTACTTTCCGGACAAAAATAACGTAAATGATACACACAAATCGGAGTTTATCTTTTATAAAATTATTGTACTTACATATCCTTATGATAGACAGGTCATTTTATACTAACAGAAATATATTGGTAATCTTAAATATCGCAGATGAAAATGGATACAATATTATCTTAATTTTAGATTAATTCATTGCTGCAGTGTTTGTAACGTGCTGTCCTTCAGTCAGTGTCTGCGCGCCCAATGATGGCTGCCTCCCGTAGATTCTCTCTTATTCTCGCGGCTCGCGTGAGTTCCACCTACCAAGATGACTTAATCACAGGTAGGACTGTGATTGGCTGCCGTTGGTTGCCAAGACCGTCGGCTGCTTCGTCTGTTGGATGTTGCTATCCGTACGAGAATGCGCAAGCTTAGCTATACTGTTTGTTTAAATATAGCAGTCTTTTTAAAATAAAAGGAAACTAAATTGTCTGAACTGGATGCACCAAAAATAATGCACAAATAAATTTATGATAGATTAAGTAGCAATTATTGGAAAAATGTCAGGTACATTTTTAGACTTAGGCAGATAAGTATGGGAAGCCGTGCAGGACAGTTATGTCCGTCCGTTTGCCTGTCGATACATATCACAGCAAACTTGGTAAAAAAAAAAGAGAGAGGCGGTTGTTTTGGAATTGACTCAGCGTCCAAAGGGTAGGTTCTTTGTCTTCCCCTAACTCTGTAACTGTAACTACACAAGTAACAACATTGTGACACGCACAAACCTGCACACGACTGAGCAACAGATGTGGGGTCACTTTGTTATCGTAAACTTTAACATTGGGTGTCATTCAAGAGTTTCTCACCATGTTTCTTTAGACAATAAAAGAAAGCTGAAAATTTTACAAAAGTATCGTGGACAATTTATGTTCATACACAGGATAACTTCACTTAACCAACTTTTTCTCATTTTGTGTTCAGGTAATATCTGTGAATTTTTAAATGTTATATCTGAATATATAGGATGAGTGTTACTGATGTGAGCTTATGTTCGCGTAGTACAACCATAAGTGTTACAAACTTATCTCAATTTCTCCAAAAGTTATTTTTTTCTCCAGTTTTTGAATTTCTTCCACATTTTCTCATCTTGTGTTCAAGCTATCTCTGTGATATTTAAATATATTATACCTGAATGCATAAGGTGTGTGAAAGTAAGTTTATGTTTGCGTAACGTCACTGTAAGTGGTGAAAATGTATCTCAGTTTCTCCCTTTAAAAAATCACCAATTTTCTCAGGTTTTTTTTTTTTTTTTTTTTTAAACTTGAGCATGGTTGGTCCCAAATATTTTTCATTGGAATTTGTGAAGCTTTTTAACGGAATATCATTTATTATTATTGTATAATTAGGAGAGGGGTTTCCAGTTGGAAGTTCCGCGATTTCCTTGACATTTTGGTGTAGGGTTTATTATAACTGGCATTTTTTTCTAAATCTGAGGTTGCAGAACAAAAAGTAAAGTCAAATTAGTTTTCAGCAGCTCAAAAACTAAAGGACACTACCATTTCGTTTTTTTTTTTTTTTTAATCATTATCTATCATCGTTATAAAAACAATTATATGTGAACGCCAATAAACTTTCGAAGCACTCTCTAAACGTTATTAACTTCCATTTATTTATTATTTATTTATTTATTTATTTTGCAGGTATTATTTTACTGACCAAACCAAAGTTAGTACCGCCACTGTTGGTGAAAATTCCGTAGTTCAAATGATTGCCTCTTTGTATGATGCCATTGAAGCGGATTACGGGATCTTATCAACAAGGTTGTACAGAGCCTTTCGACCAAAACCAGGTACGAGATTTATTTTTTTTAAACAATTTTAACCACAAACAAATTGTGCATAGTATTGATCATCTAAACCTTGGCTTTCATACTGCTTTTAAACTCTTTATTCATAGACATAATTACATTAACAGTGTGTCTACTGATACTTGAAATACTGGAAATTACAGGTTGTACCGATAATGGAAATTGTTTAATATTACAAAAATGAAAAAAAATCCCTTTTAGACCCTTCAAGAGAACGTCTCCATCATCTGATAGGGTCGTGATAGGGTTAACTGATCAATTACTGCAAAACTTGCTGATTCGAGAAAGAAAATAGATAGAAAATAGAACATAAGACCTTAATTTTTGCGTCAATCAGGCCTGGGTATGATGTTAAAAGACTCCCTTAGAGACACTTTCTTCTATGTTCGGGGCTTTCCTGTTTTGGTGTGCACAAAACTGCTTCATCGTACAAAAGAGAAAGCAGAACTTTTGCAAACAGAAATAGACAACTCGAGAAAAATAGTCATATCGTAATCTGAAAATGATTTACTTATTTTATATGCAGCTTGTATTCAGTTAATATTTGTAAAGTGTCAAGACAGTAGCAGAACTAAATGTGTAAGTATGAACATTTAACATATAACTCTTTAATATTTGTAATTAATTGGTCTCCTACTTAATTAACAGTGTTTTCTGTACTAAATGTAATACAAATGTAAAAGTGTCTAAATATATGTGATTTGATGATCAGATAAATAGAGGCCAACACAGGAAAAAGTGAGTGTGGATTACGACAGGTATTACTTTTCTGTTCTTTCTTTCTTCGATTTTAACGCACTAGTTTCTGTGCATTCTTTCTATTAGAATATTGAAGAAGTCAGCTTTTTCAACATATTTTACAGACTGTTCAATATCACAGCATACAGTCGTACATGGTACTAGAGATGCAAAAAACCCGGCTTTTTTGAATGGATGGTTTTTTGCCATAAAAAGCCGGCTTTTTTTTTTTGGAAAAAAAATGAGAATTTTGGAAATTTTGGCTTTTTTCATTATCATGATTTTTCAATTTGAATAGCTTTCTTATAGTATACTCTAAAGTTGAATAAGATTTCATGACCTAAATACCATATTTCGCTCTGGAATTCACCATCATGATGGATGGAGCACATGTTTTATGAATTAAAGTAAACATACAGTACGTAGTATTTGAGGGCAATTGTAATGGATATTTAACTTTATTTTAACTTCTGAGTTATCGGCATTTTTTTCTTCTTTACATCATTTCGGGTTCGTTTCCCGGCGGGAGTTCATGTGGTTCGAATTTCACGTTAATCAGTAGGTCCACGTATCATATAGCCTTGCTGCCGGACGGGACGAATTCCTCGACAGAATTCACGACGACAAAATATTTTGAACTAAATAATAACACGAATTTCCTGATTTCAGTCGACACTTAATTTCTTTGTGGATATGATTTTGGTCTGGTAATATTGATTCTAGAAATTTGAAAGTATCCACTTTGTCGAAAGTATTATTTGATATTTTAACGCATCCACAATTTGTCGTATTACGATCCCGGTGAACTTCCATGTATTTAGTTTTCTCTGCATTTACTTCTAAACCAATGTCGCTACAAGCGTTTAGTAAGGCCTATCCATTTCTTTCTACTGTTCCTCTATCATCCTCTATTAAATTTACATCATCAGCATACACCATAACCTGGTGAATACCATTCAGCTCTAGGGCCTGGTTGCTATCTTTAATTTTCCTTATAGCGTACTCTCTAACAATGCTGAATAATAATGGCGATAACGCATCTGCTTGTTTCAGACCATTCTCGACGTTGAAGCTCATGGACAAGAATTTTTCTACTCGGACTTTACTCTGGGATTCATTTAAACTCATTTTAATGAATCTAACTAGCTTTTTGGGTATTCCGAATTCTGTAAGAATTGTACAATACTTCCCTGGTGTCTGAGTCGTAAACCTTTTTAAAATCAATAAACAGCTGATGTACTGGGTAATATATTCCCATTTCTTTTCGAGTATTATCAAATAGTAAATATCTGGTCGATAGTTGATCGATTTCCCTAAATCCACACTGATAATCTCCAATAATTTCATCTGCGTATGGAATCAATCTTGTTAATATGATGTTAAGAGAAATGCCTCGCTAATTATTACAATAAGTTTTGTCGCCTTTCTTGTGAATTGAAACAGTGATTGTATTCCATAGTTTTTTTTTTTTTCTTTCTTAAATCGGGGTAAACCCTGATGGTGGTTAAAAGCCTAGGAAACCACACGGTCAGATGAACGGTCTATTCGCATATGATCCATGAACAGAAAATTCGGTACTTGCCCGATTCTAAACAAGCTTAAGGAACAATCAGTGCATTATAGAATTCGGAATTTCACCGATTTTGCAGATCCGAAGCACCTGATAGTTGGTAACATATTATTACTTACGTGATCAATGAATGAAAAATTTGTTCGAAATATCTATACAATGTATATGAAAGTTAAAACTTAAAAGTTTCAAGAATGTGCAGAACCACCCAAAACCAAGCTCTTGATGTGCAGCCTTTAAGATTATCATATAAATGTATTTCTCGCATGTTTTATTTTATTTTCTTCCAAAAAAGAGGGTGTGTGATATTTGGAAGTAAAAATACTACATAGAATTTTGCTAGTTATTTGTGTGTCATTTTATATATATATATATAAAAGTACTTACTTTTGTGTATAAGAGGTTAAAAAATTATTATATCTATTGGTTAATCCTTAGAAATTCATAATGTAAATATGTTAAGAATTTTTAAAAAATCTTTTCGAAATTCATGGTTTATTTTAGGTTTTATATTATTACCTACATCAACCACTAATTAAATGAGTTTTTGTGCTGTAGAGAAGCGAAACAAAGTCTGCTTTATCAATTTAAAGCAAAATTTTGAAAGAAGCCCAAAATTTCCCAAGCAAAAAAGCGAAGCAGAAAAATCCGAGTTTTTTCTCAGAAAAGCCGTTTTTTCTTCGAGCCCTCGCATCTCTACATGTCTTTTTTTTATTTTTTTTTTAAGTTCACAGTATACTGGAAATTTTTCTAGTAAGACACTGGAAATATCTAAGTCAAGTCCAGTAGATACCCTGATTAAATAATTACAGTATGCGGCAAAACAAACGTACTGACATTCGCGTACGGATTGCACACAGGTGCAATGTGGTATGAGCTGTAAACGCCATATGTGTGCTTAGTTGTGTGCAGTTGGCGTGAAGATAATGTTATTCACGACAGAGATGATGATGTTTATTGTCGAGCACTATTTCTGCTCATACGGTGTGGGGTAGCATGTCACTGCAGAAGATGAACTCGCACGTCTATTGTATTGTTCTGGTGCTGTGGCATATGAAAATGAAGTTTTCATCAGTAACATATAGTTCAGTGATGAAAGCCATGTATACCTTGATCGCTACATTGGTTGACAGTTGATTTTAGTCCTATTTTTGCATGATTTGCGCGGTTCTCGCTGTTACAACAATGGATGCGACAAGACTGAGCAACTACCCAAATTACAAGTGAATCAGTTGTCCTTCTGCCCACGAGAGTTTGGACATCGCTTGATTTCCCTTGAAACGGATTTTCCATAGCCTTCCCATTCTCCAGACCTCACGGCTCTACGCACCTACATATGGGGTATGCTGAAGAAAGCAATTTTCCGAACAGATAATCCCCTTACTATACCGGAGTTGAGAGAAGATTCGGTCATTTGTTTTGTCGTTCCAGCAACCCGTGTTCACTAACATGTTCATCAATCTACAGGGCCGCTATGAAGAATGTGTGCAACGTAATGGTCAACATTGTGAACACGTGATGTGCGGGCGCGAGTCCTCTCAAATTTACATGTGATGAGTAACATTTAGTTGACATTCATTTGACAATATTTCTTGTTTCATTTTGTTGTACAAGGAATAAATAAATAAATGTCAATAATATGATTTCAGTATTGTTTGTTTTGCCGCATACTGTATCTTGTAAATTTTTCAAAATATTTATTGCAAGAATAAATACTAAAATATTCTATCTTTGGTTCTGTGTATTAAGTCTTAAAAGTAAATTAGGTAACAAATATTTTTCGAATTAGGCTGAATCGGTAGTTTGTGCACCCGCCAACTATACCAGATTCAACTCGCTGCATGGTTCAGAGCACACATACATAGGTCACGAACTTCATAACCTAGGTGTTTCATGAGGTTTTAAAGAAAGAAAAATAAGTTAGTTCTTGTACTAGTCTCGCTTGAAGTAAAGACTAATTGTTGGTTTCATCAGAATGCGTTAATTAACTTTTATATTTCACCAATTCATTTAAAAGTTTAAAAAAGCGTTAACCATTTAGGGACGAAAAAAAAACTTCCCTAAAAGCCATTCAAGCCTGTGATTGGGTATTGAATTATGTACCGTGTTTACTCGCATAATAGTCGCGCCTTAAGTTTGAAATAAAATTATTTGCCAAAAATTTCCTCGAATAAATGTCGCAGTGTATGTGATTTTTGTCTTTGTGAACGAGAATTCCTTTGAAATAGTTTATCTTGTGTAAATCCGAGCAAAAGAACTTTTCGTGTTTATTGATACATAATATCGTGACCCATCTGTCAACAGATATCCACCCTCCATTTTATGTTAACACAATGCTGTATGTTTCAAGATTTGAAATTGTTTTGATCATAGCGATAATTGAATGGTAGCTTTCTTCGCGTAATAGTCGCAGTTGGATTTTCACATTAAAAATTGGTACAATAAGTGCGACTATTACGCGAGTAATCACGGTATTTGACGAATTAAACGCAAATGAAGCTTATAAACCACATACGTCCTAATGTTGCGTTGATATACTACATCCGTCCGCAGAGTATATGATATTCTGCGTTCAGATTCATTTTTTCTAGATCTGCTTTCTTTTTTTCAGCGAAATCTACCTCTTCGTGGAGATGGAGACGACTATGTTGTGTACCTACCATAATTCTTTTCGTTTTCTGTGTTGCCTCGATGCTTGGAGTAGCTATTGTGCTTACTATATGTGTATGGGATAAGAATTATTACGTACAAAATAACCTGTAAGTATAACATTGTTCCAGTAAAATATGTTTCTGTACTTAGTAAAATTTGTATGGTGATAAGCATGCAACAAATGGTGCTTGTGGATTTTGCTGATTTTTGTCATCTTTTGCTGTGTTTCGTAAAAATGAGATCTTTTTCTTACTAAATTTTCGTGAACATTTTTTTTAAAATTCTGTAGGAGGGAGGGGATTATGCATCGTTGGCTGCCGATTCTAAACCCAAGTACTGAGGAGGATAAATGGAAAGCGTACATATAAATTAATCAATTTACGAAAGTTATTCACGAAATCACGATATTTTATTCAATCAGGGGGTAAATCCATTCCTTTTATTCTTCACTGATTTAAACTTTATACAGTGGGAGTCACTAGAATGCCTCAAAGAATCTTCATCATCGTCATCATCATTAGGCATTATGACGTTATTGGCAGGTCATTTGCTGCAACTGAGAAGCTCCCATGCTCCATGGTCTTCCGCTAACCTCTTCGTCTTCATGTACGAATTCCCTGTTTTAATATCGTCCATTAATTGTAGTTTCCATCGCCCCCTCACTTTCTTTCCTGTTATCATACTCTCTAAACGTCCGAGGGCGCGGTGGCTCAGTGGTAGAGCGTTCACCTCTGGTGCTTGGGGTCCCGGGTTCGATCCCAGCCCCCGCCAAGTGAACTTTGTGGTGGACAAACACCGCGCTCGTGGGTTTTCTCGGGGTTTTCCCGTTTCCTCCCACTTTCTTCATTCCACCATTTCACTCATCTCTCATTATCACCGTCTCCTTTAGCCTAACCGGCATAACCGTGGGACGTAAAACTTAAAGATTTCATTTCATTTTTCTCTAAACGTCCCTCATGATACAGTTCCTTCTCATCCAATGTCCCAACCAGTTTCTCTTCCTCTTCTTAATATCTAAAATTGTTTTTTTTTCTGCCACTATTTCTAACGCCCTCTCATTCGTTTTCCGCTCGACCCAGCTAATTTGCTCCATTCTTCTCCACATCCACATTTCGCAAGCTTCCAGTCGTTTCTAATCATTTTTGCGTAATGTTTATATTTCCGACCCATACGATACAATACTCCAGACGAAGCATTGTATGAGTCTTTTTTTTTTTTTTTTTTTTTCAACTCTTTATTCAAGATCCCACAAAATAGTACTTTCTTCTACCTAAAGGCTTCTTTTGCCATTACTATCCTTGCTTTTGTTTCAGGTTCACATTTCACATCATCACTAATAATACTACCCAGGTATCGAAAACATCATCTGTTCTATTTTCTCCCCTCTTCTATATTTGACACCTATCCCTTCGTTCCAATCACCATGGATTTTATCTTTCTAACATTTATTTTCATCCCATATTCTTCACAGCCCTTCCTTAAGTTTTCTAAGGGGACCGCGGTGTCTCAGTGGTAAAGCGTTCACCTGTGGCGCATGGGGTCCCTGGTGCGATCCCAGCTTGCGCCGTGTGGACTTTGTGGTGGACAAACACCGGTGCGTGGGTTCCTCGAAGTTCTCCCATTTCCTCCCACTTTTTCATTCCACCATTTCATTCATTTCTCTTCATCACCGTCTCCTTTAACCTAACTGGCATAACCGTACTGATTCCTTTATGTCCCGTTTGTTTTTGCAACTAGTGAAAACAAAAATGCCGCAAATAAGGGGTTAATGGCTTTACGCCAGGTTGAATTGCCTATATTTAGTACATGAGGAGGGAAAAGAAAATAGCAAATACTATTTTTAGTTTATTCATGAAACTTGAAGACACCGGTGTCATTGGAATCCTGAACAATGAAGAACTACTACAAATTCCTTTCTGAGGAAACTCTTGATATCGAACCATTGATTTGACAGCATTGATATTGACCTCCAGAGCCGCAACGCTATTATTAACCTTCATGCGTTATCCTAACCAGTTCAGCGCCCACATATTTAATAAGGTAATTTAAGCATTCCTGGAAGAAAGCTATTTTTCCAGTTGAATGGGAAGGCACTTCTCCATCCTTTGATAGTCTTGATAATGTTATCTGGGACACTAAAAATTCGATTTACTCAATTTCTACTGCATTATTCACCCAATGTGGTTATTATCATTTGTATGATTGCGTACCTAATTTCTACTTAGGAAAAGAAATTTTTCTGTTTAATGCCCCACGATTATGCCCTTTAAGCTAAGGGAGACTATGATTAAAGCAGGTGAATGATGATGGAAGAATTGGCGGAATGAGAAAGTGGGAGGAAACGGGAGTACGCCGAGAAAATCTACGGAAATGATGTTATCCACCACAAACTAACTTGGCCAGGGATTGAACCAGGAACCCTACGCACCAAAGATAAGCGCTCTACCGCTGAGCCACCCTGGCCCCTAATTTTCTACATCAAGAATCATACACATCTTTAAATATATGTAAGGACAGCTAAAATTAGTGGAATAAATATTGTTTATAACCGAACTTATTTTCTATTTGTTATTATATCAGTATTTATCTAGGCTCATAAATATGTATAATTAGTGGTATGAGCAGCTAAAATTGCCACAATAAACATTGATTACAGCTGAACTTTCCATTGCATTTCATTTTATACCAATATCAGTCAGGCACTTAGTGATTATTCTTTGTTAGTCTCATTTCTTCATTTCCCCACCTTTTTTTTTTATTTATTTAATAATTTTATATTCACACAATATCTTAGATGCAGTTTCCTTTCTTCTTGTCATGCTTTACCTTGTGTTTTTATATATATTTTTTTCTTTCTTATAGAGTACACCTACAAGATGAGACTGTTCAAGCAGTTCTTATAACTTTAGGGTTGATCTGCGGTATTGGGTTCATTGCAAACCTTTACACATGGGGGAAAATGTCAAAGGCTCTTATATTCTCTCAAAAGAGGCATCTACAGAGGCAAGTGAGGCGAGCAGAACGATCAAAGTCTGATGGCATAGTCCAGTCGCTTGGAGGAGAAGTTACTCTGATGGCAGATATGGTATATTAGCTAGTATTTGAATTTGTTCGAATTTCTGATATTCTACTGAGGCTGAGCTGTTTCCATCCGAATATCTTGCAAACTGCGACACCTATCACACCGGATCTCACAAAGCAACAAAACTTTACGCACATGTGTATCCGTCTCTCTGGTGTTGTAATGGGCAAAATACCAACGATAAAAATCGCAAAAGGAATCCGGGATATGGCGGCCTATGAGAATTTGTTACTGCAGCGTTATGGCCAGACGATTAAGTGTGTCTGTTCAATCAACAGTGAATTAAGCATTCCATCACAAATTGAGGCTGAAAACTGTGCGCAGAATCATTCTGCATGTGTTAATACCACGGCATATCGTGGGATGGAAGTTTGTACTTGGTGATAAAATTAGCTGTGACAATGGACAAAGCATGGATCTCCTAAGTAACTTAGTTCTAGTTCGGGCCATCACCTACAGTAATGTTCATGAAAAAGTCCAATGCAATTTCGTTTGCCAATTCGAAGAAAGTTCCTCAAAGTTTTTTATAATTGTTAGTGGCTTTTGCTGTAGAGAAAAATTCAAGATTCGTAATGTCGGAAACTGCCAAAGTCAATACTGCTTGTCACTAAGAATGTCCTATTCTGTTCACATAGATAAAACACCAGCATTGTGTGGCGAGGACAATTTGTATGGAACTTAACCAGGACAACGCTTGAAGTGATACGTCCAAAATGTGCCCTTCTACTGACGCATGGCAATTGCAGTTGGTATCCATGCTACTCCATTCGAGAATATTCAAATACTTTCATGAATTACTGTACTTTCGGGCTTCTCAAAAGGTGTCTTTTATCTGGTCGCTTTTACATGATAAATGTCCTAAAAAGCGTGTAAATAGGAGTGGAACAGTATACCGTGGTAAAGCTACAATGAAGTCTGCTGGAGCGGAAACTGCGGTGTTGTGCAGTTGTCCGTACCTATAGCCATTACATGAGATCTCTTACGTAAACAACAACTTCAATTTCTTCGGATGGAAACAGATCAGCTTGTATGTAAAAATGTTGTTCTATTTATGATTACTAGTTGTACAATATGTAGGAGAAATATAAATGGGCAAATACTTACTATGATATAGTCTCAATAATGCCAATGAGATTATTGCCAAGAGTGACAATAATGTTAATATAGTGCCAACGAGATACACAGAAGAGAACGAATACTATTTGTTGTGTTGTCGATAGAATCCGACTTGAGAAGTATGAGAGTTGGGAATTACAGCAATTTGAAGATATCAGAATAAATGCCTTGAATTATGTTGCAGCACAATAATAAAGGGAATTCGATTTATTTAGTGATGAGATAACGATGTTGTTAGGACGAAAAGTAATTGTAGAAAGGTGATGATAAATGTCTTGTAAGTGGGGTTCATATCTATGCTGGATAAGAGACAGAAGAGAAAGAAAGTTCAGATATTATTTGGATTGAGAATATCTTATGTGTGAAATCGATATCATAATTTTTGATTGAATATACTTGTTAATGATCTTTTATGGTAAATTACAAGTATATATATGTATCGCCTCCTGAAAGCAGAAAGGTGCTAAGTGGCCGAACTCTAAATTTCTCAGGAGAGCATAGAAACGAATGAATTACTAATTAATTTCGAGTCTCTCATTCCTCTATAGAATTCAGTTTTCACTACAGACCTTTCATATTGTCTCCTGCCACTTGTCTCCTTTCTGCCAATATTCAACATGAAATGGGAAGTTACGATATGCACTTAGTTGGAAATCAAGGAGAATGGCGCTTAGCACCTTTCTGCTTTCCGGTGGCTACATACATATATAACTTCTCTCTCTTATCCAGTATAGATGTGATTTCTACTTACGAAACATTTCTGACCAACTTTTTAATATTATTCTTATTAGGCAATCTCTTCCCTTTTCTATCTATATAATACGTAATATGTACAGATCAGCCAGAACATTATGAGCACCTACCTATTATCGATATAAACACGTCCAGGCGATAGCAGCGTCACCTGACGAGGAATGTCTGCTAGTCACACACACGTACGATGCATGTAGTATCAGTGAGCGTGCTGACCGTGTGTAGAATGAGGAAGACGCACGATCTTTCTGAGTTTGACTGAGGGCAGATTGTAATGGCTCGGAGGCTTGGCACGAGCATTTCGAAACTCCACGACTTGTCGGATGTTCGAGGAGTGCTGTGGTGAATGTCTTCAATAAGTGGCGAAACCAAGGTGAAGCGACGTCCCAACGTCGAGGGGTTTGTCGCCCCTCCCTTATTACAGGTGTCGGACTGGGCAGACTGGTAAAACAGAACAGGCGGCGAACTGTGGCGGAACTTACATCAGACTTTAATGCTGGGCAGAGTACGTGTGTGTCTGAACATACAGTGCACCGAACACTCCTAACGAAGGGCCTCCGCAGCCGACGACCCATCCATGTGCCAATGTTAACACAACAACATCGGCAACTACGACTGAAATGGGCACATGACTATCGCTGCTGGACCTTGGCGCAGTGGCAGAGCGTTGCATTGTCTGACGAATCCCGATACCTTCTTCATCATGTCGATGGGAGGGTGCGAATCCGTCGTCTTCCATGGGAACAGTTCCTTGACACCTGTACTGCGGGACAGGGACAAGCTGGCGGCTGCTCAATTATGGTCTGGGGAACATTCACGTGGGCATCCATCGGTCCAGTGGAGCTCGTGCAAGGCACCATGACGGCCAAAGCGTATCGTACACTGGTTGCAGACCACGTACACGCCTTCATGATGACCATGTTTCCCAACGTCAGTGGCAGTTTTCAACAAGATAATGCTCCATGTCACAAGGCCAGGAATGTGATGGAGTGGTTTGAGGAACACAGTGGCGAGTTCCAATTGATGTGCTAGCCTCCCAACTCGCCGGATCTGAACTCAATCGAACACCTCTGGAATGTGATTGAACGTGCCGTCAGAGTGCATCGCCTCCCTTCCCGGAATTTACGGGAATTAGGTGGGTGATCTATCTATGCAGGTGTGGTGCCAACTCCTTCCAGCGACCTACTAAGACCTCATTGCTTCCATGCCAAGACGCGTCGCCGCTGTTATGCATGCCAAAAGTAGACATACCGTCTATTAGGTAGGTGGCCATAATATGCTGGCTGAAGGATATATATATATATATATATATATAATATACGTACACACGTTGAGTAAATCTTGTTTGGGAAGTTGATACCCTAATTTTTAATTGTACGTTGTGTATACTTATGACTGTTTTTTTTTTTTTTTTTTTTTTTTTAATCATATTATTTGATGGTTTTACATTGTATTGAAGATATACAGTATATACATGGGGTAATTAAATAGCTATATTTAAACCTTACACATACGTCTTGGCATAAATACAGTTCAAAACATGCATTCTATCGTCATAGTAAGTTGAACAGTATACATCAGAAAAAGAAGCTTTACAATAAATTATCAGGTGCAATTGTAGTTCATGATAAGTGTTAAAAAAATGCTATGGAACTGCATTTATGATTGGATGCGGTAGCGGCTGTGTTTAGAATTAGTGATTTAAAAAAAAATCATTTAACTTCTCCGTGTTTAGTTTTACTACACAATAGTTGTTATTATTGATGCTTCTCATAATGGTTTCTGTTTACTTCCTAATGTTAGTTTAATAATAAAATTGTAGACACAGAAGCAAAAATATATTTTACACTGAAAACATAATCATTAGAAGGTTAAAATATATTTGGAAATAAGTGAGGCAGGATTTAATGTGTATCATCTGATTGGACGTTGCAAGAAACCTGGAAAGTCCCTAATCAAGCTGATTGACAATGAAATTCGAAGTTGAGACACCCTTTGATTCTTTCAGTTCATCTGTTGTTTTAACTTGTTAACGTTCAATTTCCTACTTTATTTCTTTCTTGGAAAACCCCAGACAAGTCTAAGTAAATTTCAAGACGAACTTTGGTTGAGTATACAGTATGGATCATTAAGCAATCAACAGCTAATATCAGTTTAAAAATTTATTCTAATTTATTTTATTGTTGCAGGTTCGCTGTCTAGATGGCTTCACTCGTCAACAAACAAGATTAGTAGCAATAGTTGACGGCCTTGATAGTTGTGAACAGGACAAAGTGTTACATGTATTGGATGCCGTCCATTTGTTGTTTTCAAATAGTGATACTCCATTCATTACCATCTTAGCAATAGATCCACATGTTATATCAAAAGTAAGTGTTTCGCATTCGTTCTCTTTTTTACCATATAATATGGAATGAATGTTTTCTGTAATTGTATTTTCTCTATGATCTACCTGTTATTTGTGTATGCATTGTTCTGTGAGTACGAGAGGAAATCCGAAAAAATTTTTGTCTATTCGTAAGTTAAAATGTTAGGAAAAAAAATCCAGAACCTAACCTAAAGAGGGATCTCCTGTTAGTCCCAGGATCGACCAACAGGCAGAATACTTAATAAAATCAATTCGTAAGTTACAAGGAGACCAAATGTTAGCAGAGAAGAAATCCCGTTTGTAGTACGAGTAATCGTCTTTTGATGTGATTTTCAGTTTAGCGTCCCATTTCAGTAGCGAGGCTATATGAGATGTGGACCTACAGCTTAACGCGGAATCAGAACCATACGAGCTCCCGCCGGGAATCGAATCTGTTCCTCCTACGCCAAAGGCGCGTACCCTAGCCCCTTAGCCACGAAGAAGCTCTAATCGTCTTCTATTCCTGGAATGAATGACAGTTTCGTGAGCCGGTTGTATACAGCGCGAAAGTAGGATTAATCGGAAACTAGAGCAATCCACGCGTCTTAAGAGCAGCAGGGACCGCAAATGCTTGATTTTGAAGAAATTACGCATCCAAGGTACGATCGTCTAAAATGAACCATATAAAATTAGTAATATATATATATAATCAGTATAAATTAGTAATGAGTAATATATAATAACTTTCTGCAACCAAATGCACTTTAATTTCACTATTTCAGTAGTTGCTGGTACCTTCGTCAGTTGCTCTGAGACACTTGCATGAAAGTTCTCTCATTTTTTTTTGGGGGGGGGGGGGTACTTAATGGAAAAATGCTAAGGTTTGAATTCTTGTTAATCTAGATTCCTTATACTCCAATAAGTCTTCTTTAGTAACGAAATATGTAATGTAGAATTAGTGTGTAGTATGTAACCTTATTTCGAACTACCTCTCAGAAAAAATAAATGATGCAAAATAAAGATAACAAATATAGTATAACTATGTTTATTGTCTAAATATAATTTTTAGAATTAAAAAAAAAATATGTAGTAATATAGGTTATAAAATCATTACATGTTAAAACTTGAACTGGTTCTATAAAATCTGTCCTAAATACAGATTAAGGTTACTGTTTATTCTTGCGCGCACACATAGTGGCGGCTCTGGAGGGAAGTCATCGGTAAAAATTAAACACTTATCACTTCAAACTAAGGGAAGGAAACTTACCTAATGGTAATTGTTGTGTATGTGAATTAAAAGATTAGGTAAGTTTCCTTTTCCTAATTTCAAGCGATAGAAGTTTACTTTTTTACCAAGTGACCTCTCACGAGACACCACAGGAGAGACAAAGTTGTACAGTTTCGAAAGTGGACACTTTACAGTCGCTAACATTTGTTGATACTTCCTTCTGCTTGTAGTTTTATCAACAAGTGGGGAATAAACGAATGAATTAGTGATGTTTCCTTTGGGGTAAAGAGAACATAATTAGGAATGGGCAAAACCGATTTATAGAATTAACGAAAAATCGATGTTTTGATTTTCTCTAAAACTGGTTTGATAGAAATCTGATTTTTTTTTTTTTTGCAGAAAACTGAAACCGGTTTTGATAGAATGCCGAACCGGTTTCGGTTTTTTAAGAATCGAAAACCGGTTTTTGGCCACCACTAAACAAAATATAGCAAAATTTATTGAAAACAGTACTCAGAGTCGTTCTTTAATACGGAATTTATTGTTAGTAGAACAAGTAGAAGAGGTATCCACTTTTGTTGGGAGTTCTATTACTCATAAACTTATTGATTAAGATGAGTACTGTCTCCAACAGATAGTAGAACGTTTCCCCCATATTTTTCTAATTTATTTTGTAAAGAGCGACAATATTTACATATTTAAAGCAAAGTACAGAGATGAATATTCAGATTTGCTCCATAGACAACTTGAATTAATAATTAAATTATTCGTGCACTTTCTAGTTGTTTTGTTTTATTTATTGCTGTATTTATTGCAGTGAGATTGTACTGTTCAGAAGATGCTTCTAATAATATTAGATTGTCTAAAATGTATTGAACCTTCGGAGGTCAAAATTGAGAATACATTTATGCAACACTGTAATTCCGTCACTGTCAAACTTCTGTGCTTTCTGGCAAATAGGTTATTACATGCAGTTTTCACAGGAGAAACTAACTTAACACCATTCAAGAAGTTCTTGAAAGCCCAAAACAAATTATATTCTGACGATGCCAGGTACGGGCTATGCGGTGGATGCAATTAAAACCCCCAATCAAGTTCTCTCAATATCTGACGGATCGTTCAAGATGTGTGCGGTCTATCATTATCAGCGTGGTGTACGACATCCTTTCTGTTGACCAGCTCCAGCCGTCCCTTTTGAATTGCTAAAAGCACTTGCGCTAATTGTCGCAAGTACAGGTCCTAAGCCATCGTCGTGCCCAGCGACAGAGCTCGTGATGCACGGTGCTCTTCCAATCCCATAAAATGCACAGCATAATCTTCCTGAGCGTCAATGTGAGATTTGCCACAGACTAGAGCTTCTCGCTTCGGCCACGATCTTTTTCGCACATTGTTCTTGTAAATTATCCGCTTTTCGTCACTCGTGATTTTGTCTGGAAAGAAAGAAAGAGAGAGAGAAAGAAAGAAAGAAAAAATTCTAAAAAAAATGCACTGAGTATTCTCTAGTTATTGATTCAGTTTGTCTTTGGACAATCAATGTTTGTGAATATCGTCACTCTTTACAAAATACATTGGAAAGATAGGGAAATCGTACTGCCATCTGTCGATAATTAGCTCTCCTTTAAACTCACCTTAATTAGGCATTAGAAATAAAAACTAAAAAAAGGGAAGTAAAAAAAAAAAGCCTCAAGGTAAATTTCGAATATTATCTTCAATCGCAGTTCCATCGGTTGTGATCGTTCAGTAACTAACATGTAATCTTTTCTTGTGTCTCTCAGATTGCTTCAAGCATGGTTAGCACTAAGGTATGAAATAAATGATATGTCCCTGTCAGTGTACCATGTGATGTAATGTTCATAGTTTGTTATTGTGTGAAACTTAGTATTGTTAGTCGTGTTACTCAAATGAGAGAATGCAGTTGATAGGGAAAATTGAACTCTGAACTCTGATTAAAATAAAATTTGCATTCTGACAGTGACGGCTGAGTTAAGAATACGATGATTTGTACTCGCAAACGTACAAAATGTAAAATCCAATGTATTTTTTACGTGTGAATAATGAAACAGTAAATATATGAGTGTAAAGTAAAGATGTACTCACCGAAAACACTCAGGTTGTAAATCTCGACTGTAAACATTTCAGCAAAGATTTCTTGCCATTCTTAGCACGGAACCTTTCAAAAAATTAACATTGCTAGACGAATGACACCACTGACAACCTGGGGACCACGGTGGTTCAGTGGCAGAGCGTTCACCTCTGGTGCATGGGGTCCTTGTTTCGATTCCAACTCGCACCAAGCGAGCTTTGTGGTGGATAAACACAGTGTGCGTGGTTTTCTCGGGATTCTCCCGTTTTCTTCCACTTTCTTTATTCCACAATTTCATTAATTTATCATCACCGTCCGCTTTAGTCTAACCGGCATAACCGTGGGATGTAAAACTTGAAGGTTTCATTTAATGTTTTCCACTGTTAACCTTCAGTGAATACATTAATTTACGCATTTTCAGAAGTAGCATTTTCAAGAAATTATCCGTGTACTTTTGCAGATCTATATCCTGTAAATCAGGTGATTAGTAAATAATTAATGAAACATTGATTTGAGTTCTCACTGATAAGGAATATTTGTCGGTTTGCTTAACCCAAGTATGATTATCAGACAAGCGAAAATGGAACACAGATGAAAGAAGTAAGAATTCAAGTCACTGTTTCATTAATTATTATTAATGGCCTAATTTACGGAATACAGGTCCGTTCAGAGCTCTACATACATACACAAAGGTGTTCTTGAAAATACTACTACTGCAGGTGCGTAAGTTATTACTTGTGTATACAGTAAAGGTTAATAAGCGTGTAGTTTGTCTGGTAGCGTGTAGTTTCTGAACGTTTCTATGTTGAGGATGGCAAGATGTCGATATGCAGTAGTAGTTCCAATCCCACTAATTCAGAGAGTTTCTGTTGCACGTGCTCAGATCGGTGATAAGGAGCACTATCGATTTGGAGAAAGACGTGCTTTCGCCTCACCAAACGCAGGTATTTCTGACGCTGAACTCTGTACACGTGGCCCAGTAGCTCAGATATAGGTTGATATCTAAAGCACACCCATCAGGAGTGAGTTTTCAGTGCAGAGTCCATTAAAGTTTCATCAAACGCACAAAATTGCCTTCGTGTCAAGTATCCTCGTTGCACGACCGGGGCAGCGTGGTTGGAACCATTGATTTTTATTGTTTGGCGATCGCATGTAGACGTACCTTTCCTTATCAATTACGATTCTTCTTGAGAACTGCTGATGCTGGGAATTTTCCAGAAGTTTCCGGTAGATGTCTCTTCGCGGCTTGATTTTTTTCTTGTCGAGCTCATGAGAAACCGATCTTGGTCGTGTATTCACAAACCCCAACCGATGAAGATACCGAACAATTATGGTTTGTTTCGCCTGTACCTCAGCTGCCAACCGCCGTGCCGATGCCTTTGACTTACTTGTTGAGGCATCCACGAGAACCTTATCAGTGAGTGCAAATGGACGTCCCTTGTGTTATATCTGCAGGTAGTGTCCCCGTCTTTAAACTGTTTGAAGCACCATTGGGCCGTCCGTCTTTTTACTACGCCCTCTAGTTCCACATCTCGGCTGCCGCGGCGGTGTAACATTTTTTCAGTAACCACGAATTACGATTGTTTCTTTCATAACAAGAGCTGAAACTGACAGCATCTGTACTGGCTACGTGAAAAGTTCTGAGGCGTTGTGCGATAGCCGCGACATTGGTCTGATAGTTAAGGTCACGGCTCTCCAACTTTTTCTATGATTGTATGGTGTCGGAGGAAAACTAGACATTTATTTCGACTCAATCTGATATTATGTGACTAGCAGAATGCCCGTTCTTTACACGGGAATAATAGGGTTTGTTGGAAATATGTGATCGATATATAAATTTTTGTCTGGTTTCAGAATACTTGTTAATTCAGGTTCTGTGTCGCTGGAATTACGTACTCACTCACTCCCGTTTCCTCTCTTAGCGAGTCACATTTCGTAATACCACATCTTATCGTGATCCTACGGCTCACGGAATATATTTACACAAAATTTCGTGTAAATATAGGGAGAGAGGGAAATATCCCTCCCCCACTTTGGAGGCGCATTCAAAAATCATGTCTCAATATACGGTCTAGAGTATAAGGAACTTCTGTAAAATTTCAGGGTTGTACGCGTAATAGTTTGAAGATGAGTGAATATATATATATATATATATATATATATATATATATATATATATATATATTTATTTATTCGAGTTACGTACAGTATATAATTATTAGTGTATTGTTTTGTGTTGGTGATTTGTATGTAAAATACATTATTTAGATTTGGCTTCACAGTAATTATTGATAACAATGCCAACTTGACGCCGAACTGTCAGAATCAGATATTTATTTTAATCGTCAGAGGTTTATCAATAAGAGCTACTAGATGCTTATAAGTTCATTTATAGTTAGCAGCTAAATGAGTTTCTTTAGTCTGTAATCCAGGACAATTTTATGTGGAAGATATATCATTAAGACCTAGATTCTGTAATGGTACCGGAATTTGCTGGAAATTATAGCCATAACGTTACATTCGAAGCTCGATTTTTAGCAATTGGAACTCGCAAAATAACGCTTATTATATTAATTTTAAATTTTCGTTCGATTTGCGACATAAATTATGCGTATACCATGAAAAGTACCACAAAAATCAATCATGTGATTTTTTCTAGAACTTTAAAATGAGAGAAGTTTCTCTACGTGATAAGAAAGCTCTTAATTGAGATTATTATCGAGAAAACTTCTAAATCATTAGCAGACTTGCACCTTCTACAAATCAAGGTTTAATTAAAGAAATAATAATTGTGTCAGGTTCGTCGTTTAGCTTTTACTCTAGATCCTTCGTTGCCTAGCACTATCAAGTTGCAAACAGCTGTATGTGATTTCTACTATGTATATATCTGATATATTGTGAAGGTGATTTGGAAAACTAAGAACTAAGCGCTTATTATGATGGTTCAATAGTTAGCGAGCTTCCCCGTGGCTATCTAGTTAGCGTACGCGGCTTTGACACGATAGACCTGAGTTCGATTCCTGATAGGAGTACATATGGTTGGGATTCCACCTTAAGCTGTAGGCCAATGTCCCATACAGCCTCGATATTGAACGGGACTCACTCGGGGGCGCGGTGGCTCAGTGGTAGAGCGTTCACCTCCGGTGCTTGGGGTCCCTGGTTCAATCCCAGCTCGCGCCAACTGGGCTTTGTGGTGGACAAATACCGTATTCTCCCGTTTCCTCCCGCTTTATTCATTCGACCATTGCATTCATTTATCATCAGCACCCTCTCCTTTAGTCTAGCCGGCATTAATGTAGGAAGTAAAACTAAAAGATTTCATTTCATTTCATTTTTTTGAAAAATCTAGATCTTTATGTTTCGGCCAAGTGACCAACTCTGTTGGCACGAAGTTTCTTGTCTGGAAGTTTTGGATGGTATTTTTACACAACCGTAGCTCTATCCTATCTATAGTGCGTTATATCCAATCCAAAATTATGTATATCGTGGCTTCGCTTACTCTAGTGTCTAACACTCTCGCCCTTGTTCCGGATTCGATTCCTGGTGGGGACACTCGGTCGAAAAAGTGAAAGCTTATTCAGGTCAACCATCCTGAACGAGGTTTTTCCTGTGTTTTCCTCATTCACACCAGGTAAATACCGGCATGGTATCTAACATAATGGTTTCTGGCCACTTCTTTCCTTTCTCACTCCTTCCTTCCTTTCTTTATTCTTCGGATAGTGTGATCTCCGAGGGACATCATCTCTCATGCGTGGCAGGCTAACATGGCCGTAGATGCCGAAAGCCCAAAAATCTAATTCCTAATCCTAATCCTAGTGACGGGCTAACATGGCCATAGATGCCGAAAGCCCAGAAATCTAATTCCTAATCTTAATCCTAGTGACGGACTACCATGGTCATAGATGCCGAAAGCCCAGAAATCTAATTCCTAATCCTAATCCTAGTGACGGGCTACCATGGTCATAGATGCCGAAAGCCCAGAAATCTAATTCCTAATCCTAATCCTAGTGACGGGCTACCATGGTCATAGATGCCGAAAGCCCAGAAATCTAATTCCTAATCCTAATCCTAGTGACGGCCTACCATGGCCATAGATGCCGAAAGCCCAGAAATCTAATTCCTAATCTTAATCCTAGTGACGGACTACCATGGTCATAGATGCCGAGAGCCCATAAATCTAATTCCTAATCCTAATCCTAGTTATGGGCTAACATGGCCGTAGATGCCGAAAACCCAGAAATCTAATTCCTAATCCTAATCCTAGTTATATGCTAACATGGCCATAGATGCCGAAAGCCCAGAAATCTAATTCCTAATCCTAATCCTAGTTATGGGCTAACATGGCCATAGATGCCGAAAGCCCAGAAATCTAATTCCTACTCCTAATCCTAGTTATGGGCTAACATGGCCATAGATGCCGAAAGTCCAGAAATCTAATTCCTAATCCTAATCCTAGTTATGGGCTAACATGGCCATAAATGCCGAAAGCCCAGAAATATAGTCCCTAATCCTAATCCAAGATCATATGCCTTGGTACCCCTTGATTAGTACCTGTGTGAGGTTATCTGAATATTAAAATTTTATCACATCTAAAAACCAACTGTCGGGATTCATCATAATATTAATAAAAGGGCTGCAATTGAGTGAAAATAATCCAAGATTTTGAGAAGAACACTTGCTAAATCCACAATGGTTATTTAGCGGATACTACAATCTGAAGATAAATGTAATGAATTATATATTACATTAAAGAGTTTCTTCTATTAAAGTTGTTTTTCTTAACAGCGAACGTCTAGTAGCTCTTATTCAAATACTCCATGAATGTACATTTTTTTTTTTTTTAAAAAAAAGACATAGTACCTTTATTTTCTTAGCATTCAAAATGATTTTTTGTCTTCACAGTGGTAAGTAGGAGTTCCAGTTTAAATTTTAGTATTTGCATTCCCAATAAACTGTTCAGTGAAGCATGTGTTTTCTGTGCGAATTTCCAGAAAATCCTCGTGTGTAGGTTTCCATTATTCAGTGTTCAAAACCCTTCAGTGACATTCATGTGTCTTAATTATTTTACACATATAACGGGTGTATACAAAAGAGTATTGAAATTTTGAAGTAGTACATTTTATCTTATTTATGGTATGAAATAAAAAACACAAGTAAGATGTAGAAATATACTCTTTTAGCACCTGTCCGTTGTAAGTATTAAATATGGGTAACTTTTGCTACACGGTTCATATTCAACTGGTAATCGAGTTCTTACACACATCGGTCATCTCGGGTATAAGAGAAACAATAGCTTCAACAGTCCTGTTTTTCGAACTCCTTCGTGGTTATATAGTTAGCGCACACGTCGTTGCCGCGGGAGCTTCGGTTTCGACTTCCAGTGGAAGTTTATATACAAGATCCATTCAATAAATAACGGGAAAAATATGAAAAATACTAAACTTCGACAAAGTTTGTGCTTCTTTGTTATTTTTTGGTGGTGTCGTAGAACTACCATCAGACGGACCTGGCACGCTTGCCTCGCGGACAGGGTGCTGGAAATGAGGGAAACAAGGCAGGCGTGCTATCTGATGATAGTTCTAGGACACCACCAAAAAATAACAAAGAAGCACAAACTTTGTCAAAGTTTTGTATTTTTTATACAACTTTTCTGGTTATTTATTGAATGGGCCTTACAGAAGACAGAGCAATCGGTAGATTTCGTAAAATCATACAAGATACCGGTGTTAACTCAAAAATAGCAAATTTTGAGATGTGCCTATTGGTTATTCCAACGACGATAAATCAGGTCTTTTACTTACTTCCATAGGAAGAAATCATAATGGATGTTGTCGAAAGATATTGGAAATCATTTTGAGATATGCCTATTAGTTATTCCAACAACAATAAATCAGGTCTTTTTCCTACTTCCATAGGAAGAAATCATAATGCTTGTTGTCAAAATATATTGGAAATCATCACAGGATAAACCTTGTTCAGACCCAGCGAAGGGATAAACTGGATTCAGTCATTCACAAATGTCTCGTACACATGGAAGAAGAAGAGAATGAGAGTATACAGTCTACTAAATTATGTATTCTCGTTTTTGTAGCAGAAAGAGCCGATTTTGAAACATATTAAGATAGCTATGTATCTTGAGGAAAGAAGAAGAAAATGTTAATTGTTGGCGAGTGTCTTGCATGTCCGCTGTTTCGTGTGGATTCTTCATCCCCCAGAAACAAGTTTTAATGATTTCGCTTTATTACTAACACGAAATGTTGATTTATCACTCAAAGTAACACGAGTAAGAAAATCATCAGTTGTTGCTCTTTCCTGGATTTCGTTGGCGAAGTTGATGCATAATGATGTATAATATATTGACTTGGGGTGTGCAACAGCTGCAAATGAAATGGCTTCGTGTGCAGTCGCTTCCACACTATCATTAACGACATTGTTAGTTATTTTAGAACTACACGCGAAAGAGGTTTTAACCCTTTCAAGTGTTTTATCTAACACACGGTTATCTTATATTCTTCTCTTTACACCGCTGAACTCGAACGACCAAATTCCATTGAAATTTTGAGTTCATGTTGTTTCCATCTTTGAATACTGACTGTGTCTCGCACTGAATTAGGAACTAGCTTTTCAGCTTTTTTACACTACGAAGGCGTGAGTTGCTTACCATACAAACTACTCATAATTCCGATGTTCTTTTGTGTACACCCATAAACCTTTTCTTTTGTTGTTTGCATGTACTATGCAATGATATTTCAAACACTTTTTTTTTTTTTTTTTTAATCTCAGTTTTCAATTTATCTCAATATTACTTTTGCTAAATAACATACTTTCTGTTTGCATTATTATTACTCTTTCATGAACGAATTGCTACGACGTTAAAGATCATATGGTATGCTGAGAGATGTAATTTAGTCATTTTAGTTTTTCCATTACCTTTCAGGACGTAACCATTTTCTGTAAAAAAGAAACTAACAAACTGTAAAAATAAACAAGATAATATGTTAATACAATCAGGAAATTTTAAGAATCAGAATTCCTTGCGGGAGCACTAACATTGTGCAGTCTTCACCTAGCATCATGAAGCAATTGGAGATTTACCTGAATTAAGAGCTTGCAAACTCGGGTTTAGAAAGTCAGAAATGGTGGCACTGGGAACTAATGCGCTGAACATCCATCATCCAGTCGAACGTGCGCCATCTGATCGTCCGTAGCCCTTCATAATCTGTAACGCCATAAAGTTTAATTTTTTTTCTCTTTGTTAGCTAATTTCGTCAGTATTTTAATACCGTCATTATCAGTCTCCCGTGCAATTCGCCTCACCCCTGTGTACTGAAATAATACACTATAATTTATGTCATAAATTTTGTCGTAACATTGGGGATCCCAAAAGGAATATATTGTATGTAAGTAGAATCCATATAGGGTAAGGAAGAGGAGCTTGAACCAGGTCAGCTCCGGTGCCTACGCCACTGCCCTATTTGTTAAAACTTTTCCCTCGTAAGTTCGTATATATTTCGTAGATTTTCCTGATAATATTGTCCTCCGGGGCAACTGATCCTGTATGCCTATTGGTATACCATATGTGCCAAAAAGTCATTGGGATGAATCAAAACTACCTTTAAACCCAGGATCATTAGATGAAAATATATTCTGTGTATGAATTCATTCATACCTGGTTTTCGACATTTGAGTAGAAATTACGAAGAGAGTCACTATTTTCTGAAATATATCAAGAAATAAATATTGAGGATAATAGACGTGTGACCTTGTTTCTTTTCGAAAGATGTCAGACATACTTTTTATTACATTAATATAATATATGTAATTCGTAATTTTAATGAATATATAAGTATTCCATATTGTAATTTAATGTGTAGTTGGATTTTTAAAAAAATGGAAAGCAATGTTTATTTCAAGCCAAAGCATTAAAATGTTTCATGTATAGTTTTGCTTATGTTGCTGGTTTTGAAGAACAATTAAGCTTTCTTCGACTTCCAAACTATGCTATGCTACAAGTATCTAAAGTCTTATAGAACGGCTATGTTCTGTCGATAGGTATAAAAGTATTAGAGCAAAAACAGGAAGAGACATAGCGAGAAGCAGTTCTTTAGAGTCGATTTAAAGTTCTATCAATAGCATACAAAATATAAAAAAGTGATTGACGACCGGGACTCGAACCTGAGATCTCCGGCATACCGTGCCGATGCGTTAAAAGTCCTGCCTTACTCAAAATAATACAAAGTTTACAATTTCTCTTTTGCTTGATTATTCATCAGTGAAAGGAAATAATGTTATGTAAGTTACCACAATCATAGATAATGCTATTCTACAACAGAAAATATGAACCTGAAGAATGTTCAGTGTTGTCATCCATATAAATTACAGTGTTGCCAGAAAAACAATTTCCCTAAAATCTAAGTTAAGACAGCGAGTAGAGGAACGAACTGAACTGCATTTGATTATGCATCATGTTGTTTTGGTTTCTTGTGAACTACTTTTTAATTAGCATTATTTAGTTTTAATAACTGTATGTTAAAACTATTGTGTTTATTACAAAATAAATACAACTATTATTTAAAAAGTAGTTTACAGGAAACCAAAACAATATGGTACGTAACCAAATGCAGTTGAGTTTGTTCCTCTACTCGCTATCTTAACTTAGATTTTAGGGAAATTGTTTTTCTGGCAACACTGTAATTTCTATGGATGACAACACTGAACATTCTTCAGGTTCATATTTTCTGTTGTAAAATAGCCATTATCTATGATTGTGGTAACTTGCATTTCATTATCTTCTTTCACTGATGAATAAACAAGAAAAAGAAAAATGGTAAATTTTGTATTATTTTTAGTAAGGCAGGCTCTTAATCACTACACCACCCAGTGGAGGAATAGTGGTTCACGTCGGCACGATATGCCCGAGATACCGCGTTCGTGTCCCGGTTCAGTCATATTTCCGCTCTTTGTATGTTGTTGAATTAGCAACTACGGTGTGTGTAAAAATAAGTTTGAATCTGTTGTTTCCACCTTTCATTAGTATTAAGTCCTAGCAATAGGTTCAGCCTCATCCGTTAACATTATATTCAAACCGGAAGTGATATAAATTAACTATTTCCTGTTTCAACGTTGATCACCATACAACAAAATCAGTATAACATAACGACAAGCGTATTTTTAAAATCGACTCAGCGTCTTAAGAAAATGTAGCATGTTCACCCCTGTCTCTCCACTAATACCGGAAGTAGTAGAAATTTCCTACTACTACTGTCTGCAGTTTTGGTCTTCATAAAAAAAAAAAAAAAGTAAGAAGTTGCGAGTAATGCCTTTTTGGTATGGGTTCAGTACGTGCAGGAACGGTTCTATTTTTGATCTTATCCCTATATTGCAACCAGCAGCTATAGTTCCAGTGCTTTCGTTTTTGTGTTGAATTCATATAGTTTGAAAGTCTACCGTAGTTTCACACCGTAAAACAACTCGTTTCAAATCAAACTGCACATTAAATTATGATGTATCTTAACCATTTCCTAATATTGCATTTTTTATTTATTTCTAGGCCATAGAAATGAATATCAACAAAGTGTTCAGTGAGACTCACATAAGTGGTTACGACTACCTACGCAATATGGTGCATTTACCTTTTTATCTACAGAACTCGGGACTCCGCAAAGTAAAGAATGCACAAGTGGCAGCTCAATTCCAAAAGAAAGGATCAGTTCTATTGAACGAAGCAGAGGATAGAGTCAGTATTTGTGCTACTAGTGCTATTGGTTTGGTATGCATGCTCCATTAGTGCTTACTAATAACTTGTGTCCTTGTGTGTCTGTATTGTGATTCTGTGTATGGGGTTTTCGTAAGTACCACAGGTAGGCCGTAGCAAATGTTGAAACGTTTGATTGAGACCTTGCAAATTTGCACCATGCACTTCAGTTTGCTCTTATTATTTCTATGTAAGATTGTTCATCAGTCTTCCGCACAAAAATCAGTTTATGTATATATTGTAAAGTTTAAAGAATATAATGTTGCAGGTTCTTTGCCAATTTTACTACACTCACAACATACTATCTAAAAAATAGTTGTTGTCGTCGAGATGTTCCTTATTGTTAAGAAATCTACTTAAGAATGTAGTTAGGCTAGTGTTATCGAATTTATTCCTTATTTTAAAGTAAATACTGTTAAATCAAATAGTAACTAGTTACGATACTAAATGAAAATATCGTATCCTCGATGAAATGAAAAAAAAAAAAAGTGCGTTACATGGTATGACGTCAGAAGCTACCGTCTCAAAGAACAATATCAAGGGCAATAGAACATTTCGCTGCAACTACAAATCGCAAAAGCGCCAAGATTGACATCTGATAATGAAGCATAAGGCTCGAGTTCATATGCACCATCTCCCACATATCATGGAGATGAACATTGAAAGCAGTACCAACGTCATCTTGCAGGAAACAGGTAGAAGTTTGTAATTACTCTGAAAGAGAGGAGGATCTATTTGTGTAAATGTTATAAAAAGAGTTGCATCTTCGAACTTCCTCGTGATTCCAGAGGTCGTTCGCACTAAATGCGTGGATGTGCAGAAAGTTTTCCACGCGACATTATGGGTGTTTATGTTTACTGCTGTAATAGAAAACTTAACGCTGCGCAGAGTGGACAGAAATGCAGCTTATTACAAGATGAGAACATTTTGGAACCACTGCACTGTTTTAACAATGGATGGATGTTTTTGAAAACCGTCGTGAGTCTTGATCGAACTGTCAGGACTGTTTACGATGATCGTAACTGATTCATTTTTCATCAGAAGTAACCATCCGATACAGGAAACCTTTGCGGTTATTCCGAACACTCAGAGAACTGTACTCCTCCAGATGGTGATACTCGTTGGCCGGAGTCAACTAATGTGATACCCGTGAGTCGAATTTTTTAACCTTACCAATTGAAGCCCTGAATAAGTGATATGGAGTATGCCTAACTTGTCTGCAACTGCACGAACATATTTGCAAGAGTCCATATCCACGGTATTTGAGTTAAAAAATTATCAGAACACGCTGTTGGTTGGTAGCCGTAGGGCTAATTTTTCAGTGTCGCGTCAGTAGCACTAAACTTCACAAACCAACAGCGTATAATATTTTCATTCATCACTCTTGGCCTAAATGAACTGTTGACGGTTTTCGCATTCTAGATGTCCAGAATATTTTAGTGTGAACTCGAAAAGAAGAATCACTTGGGTTCACTTTCATACGATCCTGTTCAACAACACCCTACCCCCTGCTCAACTGGGCATCCCATCTTGTTCTCTCAGCATGTACGGAGTTTGTGACGTCTTACGCGTAACCTCGGTTCTTTCATTAGTTGTGTTACAGAGGGTGGTTTCCCGTCAGAAGTAATATGTAACCTTGGTTCTTGCATTGGTTGTGTTACAGAGAGTGGTTTCCCGTCAGAAGTAATATCGGGAATTTCAGTAGCAACCCAAATTTACATAATTATGTAGAACACAAACACACTGATAGAAGTGGACACACTTTCAAGCCTCGAACGCTTGTCGTCTCACTATAGAAATTAGAAAAAGGAAGAAATATTATCCTGAGAAATAGGTTCAACAAGAGATAGATAGATAGATAGAAGAAGAGAAAGTAAGAAACAGAATAGATGTGCTGTGAAAACCCATCCCGTTTATTTTCTTTAATTTATTTCCTTGGTTTTATCATTCACCTTTGTACAGCCGTGAGGTTCATTTTCATAATAGAACATACTTGGTGATTTCTCTCGCTAAAAGTAGCCCTTTGTGCTGGTTTAATGGCTAGCGAACGCTTCTTTGTTGCATGTTGCCGTGGTTTCGGTTTTTAGATGGAAATTATTTTGAACGCATTATGTTGGTTCAAAGTCTAATTTAACTTTAGATGCATGTCTCGTGTAGCCTCAGTGCTGAAAAGGAACACCAATTTTCAAAGGGAGCAAACAAAATAACTCTCACTGAAAGGGTTTCCTGCATCATTAAGTCCCGAATTTCATAAGCAAACTAGCCGGCCGGTTGGAGCATATGGTCAACGTATTTTAAATGCATTGCTATTTGTTACATTCAAATAGCGTGTCAGTTGTCCGTATGCTGCTTTGTGAATTCTGCAATTCCAGCAGTATTTGTTCCTTCTTTATAATCACTCAGCTAGGTACCGATTACTTTCTGCACTGCTTAACTGTTACGATCGCTCTGGAAATATAGGTAAAGTTAGGTCGTAGGCATTAATATAATGGGACATTGATAATACCCCCCACCCCCCTCAAGAAATAAAGGGACTATTTACTATTGAAACTCGATCGAAATATTTTTAATGTTTTGAAATTTCAATTTCCTGATATTTCTTTTTGTTGTACTTTACATTTGTATGCACTCTTTTTTTTCCTTTAGTCTTTATGTGTGTTCACTGCTCAGACTTCCTATAGGCCATGTGAGTTTATATTAGACAACATCCGTGTTTTTTCGGAGTGTTCTTGTTTCCTCCCACATTTTCATTCCATCAGGTTCCTTTCATAGTGTTCCAGTTTCATTAAGTATCGTCTCCTTTAACCTACCTATCATAATCTTGGAACACAAACGTGAAAGATTTCATCTTTTGTTTATTTTTCTACATAGACACAATGTGTATAGTGTGTTGACAATCTTTTCTTCATCGTTGCCACATCGATTTTGTCAGTTTTTTAAAGAGGGAGTATACACTTTTATGCTGTTGTGTTTACCCGATGTTATAAGTGGTCGTTTTAAAGAATTTGTAACTAAGCATTGAAGGCATAGAGGTGGTGACAATTGGAATTACCAATAGTACAGAAAGTGCTTATTTGTTGAGAGATAATTTACACTCAGGTTTGCCCTTTATTTTGTTTCTCCAAGAGTTCCATCGAGCAAAGAAACGGCAGTTTTGTAGGGAAGACTAATTCTGTCTGTTATGTGCAAGATTGTCTTACGATTAACAACAGAATTTTGTGTATCGGTATGGAACCTACACTTTCGCAGTTGTGTATTTGTATTTTTCGTTATTACATTTTTTTCCGTCAACCTGAATATTAAAAATGTCAAGGTCTTAAGCAAACGTATTTTGGATCGTACTCACATTTAACAGTTTGTAGTGTTGATTACTGTAGAATAGTGCTATTATTCTCGAGTAGTGAAATTCTGTACTTTTACATTATACAGCCGCTTGTTTGAGCACTCTTGACATGCAAGAAATTTCACTGCACTGCTATAGTATTTCACATATTTTGCCAGTACTAACTGTTAGTAACCCTATTTCTAGCATTTTTATAATATTTCCTTAAAGGGGTACTAGTAGCTACCAACATGCCGGAGTTCGGTACTAGTTACATTCATATAGCTCATTAGTTGTCCTTACGATGCGTGGTGAATTCCGCAATGCCAGCACTATTTGTTTCTCCGCTATAATCACTCATCCAAGTATCAGTTACACTATGCTCTACTCGACTTCAGATGAACGATCAAGCCTTTCAACCGTAATTGGTAGAAATTGGCAATCGTATAATACAAACTATTCATATCTATTTACTCCACGATTCTAATAGTCTTTTAAGGGTAATTTTCGCCATTTACTTACACTTTTGTTTTCGAAAAAACGTAAAGATAATTGTTTATAATTGATCATTTTTGCCTTACGTACGTTAATTACAAAACAACTGCTGGCAATTAAAATTGCAACTCCAAACGAAAGTATCCAACCTTGACCACATTTCTAAAGATTGTGTAAAGCGTGAAATGGCAGTCACATGCTTAAGGATGCAGCTACCGTCCGTTTCACTTGCGCCGTCACGCCTCCTGGTAATAGTAACCGATCGAAAGACAGGAACTCAGTTATAGTTGTGAAATATGCATGTTGGCAAATGCAATAGCCATATTATACATGAATTTTCGCATCTACAACAAAAAGCAAGAATAGATAGAATCTTGATATCAGTCAGTCTCCGACTCATTTTGACTTTTTCGTAATGTAACTTTAAAAGAGCTAATCCTTTACTTTGTTAATTTTTATATCAATAAAATTTCGACCCTGTCTGACATTTCGCGTAACGTAACGTTAGAAACTAATCCTTTATCTCATCCAGAAGCCTATTTTCGCTATGGATTGAAATTATAGATTTTAAAGAATTTCAAGACTTTGGGTGAATTATTGCACGTTCCTAGTTTATAATTGTGCTGAAACCCTGTAACTACCAAACATAGTACAGGAAGCTTATTTTCTTGCACGGTAACTAACCTAACAAAAAGTATAATGTATATACTCTTTTAAGTATAATCACAAGCTTATTTGCGAGTAGAGAAGAAAACAATATAACATTTCACATTGTAGGTAGAGCTTGCGCATTCGCATTGTCTCAAAACTTTTGCATGTCATAGCTAAAATTCTTGTACTTACTAGTATATTCATTAAGTTAGTCTAAAATTATAACAAAATTTTCATGTGAATTGGGCTAGAGAGAGAGAAAAAAAATAGTACAATGTTTCGAAAGCTGTGTAATGCAATAAGAATTATGATACATATGTTAGGTCGGTGCATGAGCAAACTAAACACCAAAGTGAACCCCGCAGCCTTGAGTTGTTGAACATTTATTCCTGGTCTGATACTGATACTTTGTAACTGTTAATGACAAAAAATTGTTAATTATGTGAGATTTATGGTACTATATCTTTTGCAGGGCATGTGAAAATTGTGTAAGGAGAGCATTTGTGCTCTTTTAAACATCGTCTTCGAAGACATCCTGGTTCCCATCGTCATGAATTCTTCTATGGAACAAAGGGTAAACATTCAGTTGTGCTGTAAGGGAAATCTATAACAAAAATTTACAAGATGGCCAGCATTAATTACAGCGATAATCCGTATCTTTAAGACGTTTCTGATGACCCGAGAAGTGAATGTCCGTGACCCAATCGTTCATAAAATTATATGGACCGTGTTTGTGACCTACGCAAATTATATGTGCCGTGCAATACGCAAAATAGGGCGTGACTGGAAGGACAGACGATTAATTTTGAACATAAGGAACTTAATTGGGTGTTAATGACAGCAAGAAAGGAGCAAAAATTTGAAGAGGAGTGAGACAAAAATGCCCTCTGTCAGGTTTCTTATTTAATATGTTTATCGAAGAGACTATAACCACAATGAAAGAAAAGATGAAAGAAATCAAAATTAGCCAACGACACTACAATATTAGCAAACTCAGAAAACGAGCTAAATACAATGCTCAGAGTCTTAAACCAGGAGATAATGAACTTCAAGCTAAAAACCAAGAACAAAAAGACCAAAATCATGATTATAGGGAAGAAGAGAGGTGAAAGAAGAGCCGACATAAAAATAGAAGGAGAGAGACTCGAAAAAGTAGCAGAATTTTGCTATTTCGGTAGCAATATAGAAGAAAACAACAGATGTCTTAGTAAAATAAGAGAAGAATAACACTGGCCAAGAACGCCTTTCAGAACAAAAAGAACGTTTTCCTAAATAAGCACATTAACATCCACGCTTAGAAGTAGTTTATAAAAACCTTTGTGTGAGTGTTCTGACATACGGATTCGAAACCTGGACGTTAGTAAAGCTTTGTTTCAAAACATTTTCGAAGGCAGAATATTAGGGAAGAAAACTAAAGTACGACCGAGAACATTGTTCCTTAATATGATCAATGAGATAGGATGTACTTCCTACAAGGGGGTGAAAAAGACTGCTGAAAACAGGAAACTGCGGCTGCAAAGAGAAGGCTTAGCCTTTTGAAAGAAGAAGAAATTTGTGACCTGCTGTAGTCAAAATGTTTCATTATCGTTCGCACGATGGAGAATGTGCTGAACAACGTCTTCACATCCATCAAGAAATCGGGCATACCATTCAAACACACAACTACTAGATACATCGTTCTCGCGGTAAAAGTTCCGATCATCTCGTAAGTCTCTGTTGTAGATTTCCCTAACTTACAGCAAGACTTAATGTTCATCCTTTCTTCCATGTAAGAATCTTTAACAATGGGAACCAGTATATCTTCGATAACCGATGTTTAGAAAGGTGTAGATGCTCTTATTACCAAATTTTCACTTGTCCTGCAAAAGAATATTATAGTCTTAATCTCAACAATTTTCTGGTGTTAGCAGTTACAGAGTACCAGCGTCTGTGCGGTTAATTTATTATCAATTCTTATAGAAAGATGATGAATAGATTAAACAAGACTAAAATTTGTTAGAAATATGAATCTGTTATCAGCTTAGAGTTTTAATGCAATTTAATTAATTCATTAGAATAGGTTCGTGATAGAATTTGATATTAATTGAGTGAGACAAGTTCACAAAAATCGTACACAGTGCCATTGTCTGAAGCGGCAAGGGTTGTGATTCTCATATTGGTGACGCGCATTATGAATTTATATTAAAATGTTTACGTGAAAAAGGATTCATGTAATTCATTTTAAATTCCTATAAATTAAGTTCTCATGTATTGCTAGCAATTGTAGGAAATGTTTCCATTAACCATATATTTGTTAGTTTTGTTTTTAATAAGAATACAAATATTTTCAAAATAGGAACTGAAATTAATTGTGAGAGTTTTATGTGTCTGATATGACTTCCGCCTAAAATTAAAAAAAAAAAAAAAAAAAAGTCCTTGCCATTAGCGTCAAAATGGAGGTCATAATCTTCAGACAAATTTGGACTTCTCTTTAGAGTACATTAAGGTTTTCATACGCTTCTTGTGCAAATTCACAACATAGAAGTAATTCTTTTCTCCTTATCTCAATATTCTTAAATCGAATTACAGGCATCTAAGCTAACTAAATATTCATTTAAATTAATAGCCAGAACAAGGTTCTCGAGAATTTCTAATTTTGTGTGGTATGTTTCATTAGTATTTTCATTTAAAGCTTTCAGTTAAATTAACATCAGGATGGTAGTGTTACTGTAACATTTGTCATAACTTTCGCTGCTACGATCATAAATTTTTGAAACATTGCACTGTTTCCTTACTTTAAGCCCTATTCTTTGCATCAGAAGGAAATAAATTTTGTTAGGTAGGTTGATTAAAGATAAATTAAACTAATTTGTGGTCATGATTTATTATTTTATTAGTAACATATGACTTTAATACAAATAATATTTAATATGGAAGATTCAAGTATTAAAGCAGCTCATTTATACTTCGCAGTGGACGTTAAGTTACCCCTGAAGACCAATAAAGATTGCATGTTAACATTTCGTCTTAATAAACAGATTTTTGAAATAGCAGGTCTAATCTAAATCTGTGATAGAACTCAGTTGAGTTTTGGGGGCCGCGGTGGCTCAGTGATAGAGCGTTCACCTCTGGTGCTTGGGCTGCCGGGTTCGAACCCAGCCCCTGCCAAGTGAACTTTGTGGTGGACAAACACCGTGTGCGTGGGTTTCCTCGAGGTTCTTCCGTTTCCTCCCACTTTCTTCATTCCAGCATTTCATTCATTACTCATCATCACTGTCTCCTTTAGCCTGACCGGCATAATCGTGGGATGTAAAACTGAAAGATTTCATTTCATTTCAGTTGAGTTTTGTTTTATGTACCATGTGATTTACTGCTCATTAATAATACTTGTGTGATTTAATCCTACTAGGCTTCACCACGCCGTCTTTCAACAGAATCTGGAGTAGGCTATAGTGAAAAGTCCAAAGGTTTCGAGAGGCGGAAAAGTAGCCGAAGACTGAAATCCAGTGACAGTATAGGTAGCAGTTTAGGTAGTAATTTGAATCGAGTTGGAGGAGCACATGACTTAAGTAAAATGTTGTTAACTGACGATTACTTTAGTGATGTTAATCCACGAAGCATGCGACGATTAATGAACGTTTTGTATATTACGGGTAAGTGCAGATACGATCTTTCCACAAGTAGAATAAATATCAAGTGGTGTTCTATATACTTACGAGTATATTCGATAGTAGATTATTTCTAATAATTTATTTCAGCAGTTATTAAATGAATTGGTGATTAGATTACTGTGTTCTTTGAAGTAAGTCATATATCATTCAAAAGTCCAGAATATTGTATAGAAATTCATAGAAACAAAAGGTTATATCGAATAAAATCTATTTCCAAGCATAATTAGCTAATAAGAGTGTAGAGGAAAATAATTTTATTTTTGATCCATTTTCTGTTTTGTGTGTTATTTTACCTGGTAGATTTTCCATTTTTTGCAATGATATTTGATTTCTCTCTTTAAATACCATGTATATACGAGATCTGACATTAAATTAACGAACTCGTTCCATAAATATGCTACATTCTTATTACTGCGTGCTGCTGTGATCACCTTCTTCCCTTGGCAAGCTACACACTGATGCCAGCGCCTACTCCACCCTTCGAAGCATTTTTGGTATTCTGTTTCTGGAATAGTCTTCAGAGCTGCCCTCGTATTAACCTTAATGTCATCAACGTCATCAAAATATATTTCTTTTAATACTGTTTGATTCTTGGGTAAAGAAAAAAGTCACTGGGGGCAAGATCAGGTGGGTACAGTGGATGGTTTACCACATTTATTTATTTTCTGGTCATGGCGTATGGATAGCGTCATGTGGGCAGGTGCATTATCATGGTGGAGAAGCCATGAGTTTCTTGCGAAAATGTCTGGGCGTTTGCGTCTTACCTTCTCACGCAATCTGTGCAGCACTCCAAAATAGTACACGTGATTGACTGTTAGACCTCGTGGTACAAACTCTTGGTGTACGATCTCACAGATATCAGCAAATGTTACCTACATCGTGTTGATTTGTGATTTTCATTGCCGGAACTCTTTCGGCCGTGGCTGTTTTTCATTTAACACTTTGTTGCTTTGACGAAGACTCAAGCTTCTTCGTGTGTAATTTTTCGATCCAGAACTTCGTTCTTCCTGACCAACAGGTCTGTGCACGCTTCCACTCGCCTTTGCTTTTGTTCATTGGTGAGGTCTTTTAGGGCTATTTTGGCACGCACTTTGCGCATGCCAAGGTCTTCAGTTAAAATTTTCCGGACAGTTTTCTTCGCAGTGTTCACTTCATCTGTTATGACTTGCGCAGTCAGTCGTCAATTACACTCACAATTTTACGAACTTCGGAAATGTTTTCGTCTACTCGACTCATTGCAGGCCACCCCACCTTTTCATCATCAGTCACCTGGTTCCTCTCATCCGAAAATGGTCAATCTTCGTTTCTTGCTGTTTTCTTCATGACATTCTCGCCGTACACCTCTAACATTTCCTATATTTCACTGCCCTTCTTTCCCAGCTTCACCAAAAATTTCAAGTTTGTTCGTTGCTCCAATTCTAGCTCAGACATCTTCACCACAGAACACACGTACAATCATAATAGACTTGTTTCGAAAGGATTTAATTGATAAAAGTGCTTAGAGGAGTACCGCGTCAAATCATGTAGTTCGTTTGCAAAAGACGTGAAGATTATAGTGCCGTTTACATTTTGATATCTTACATCATTCTGAAGATATGATAAACATTGTGAAAGTTTGAAACACTGCTTAAAATTCCGAGAACTTGTTGTAATCAAAGTTACAAAAACTGTTGCTGTAATATCAGAGAAACAAAGGGAATCAAAAATAGTTTTCAAAATCTCCTCACAGATTCATTTGTAGCAGTACTGCGTTCCACGAAAAAGGTAACGCTGGTCATAACGTAGAAACCAGGGCAGGTAGAGATGTGGAACCTTCTGGAACTGTCATGGGGCAAAGAACCCAAAACCCTCTGGGTTCGTGGAATCCCCAATCGTAAATCGGAGACTTTACGGAAGTGGAAATGGAAAATTGGTGCATAACAAGGCAGTTAAAAATGGCAAAACTCACATTCTACAGATGAAAACACGCAACTTCGATGTTCGCACTGCTTGCACAATTCATTCTGACCCAAAGTGGCGGCTTACTGTGTAAAATTTAGTACGTCAAATGAAAACTGTAAAATTGATTGTTGCAATTTGATACAAACCGTTCAGAAGATAGAGCAACCATTGCTAGAGCTTGACTCGCTACAAGTGACGTATTTGTGGGAGATTTTAAGGACTATTTTTGCTTTCTTTTATATCGTTGACATTATAGCAGCAGCGTTTGGTAATTGCAATTACAAATTCTCGGAATTACATGATTTTAAACAGTGTTGTAAACTTTCACAATGTTTATCATGTCTTTTGAATGGTGTGAGATATCAAATTGCTGTAAATGACATTATGATCTTTACATCTTTTGCAAACCATCTACGTAATTAAATGTGATACTTCTCTAAACACTTTTGTTTCCTATTAACGTCTTTCGAAACAAGTCGGGTTTGCAATTCATTGGTACTTTGTTCGTATTTCTTCAAAATATCTCATGTCAATATAGTAGTACTCGACACTAAAATACTTTGAATGTGCATAGCCCCGCCTGTTTCACTTGCGTTATTACTGTTGTAAAGGCCTCCAAAATTTGGACATTTTTTTTTTATGTTTGTGATACTGTAGCATCCTTACTTTGCAACCCTGAACGAGAAGTGTCGTATTGTATGCAGAGTTCCCACTCGTCCTGGAAAACCTGGAAATGTCCTTGACTTGATTTTGTCCTGAAACATCCTGGAAATGTCCTTGAAAATGCATTTTTGTCCTTGAAATTTACAGAAATACTGAATGTCAGATTTTTCATAACTATAATGAAGATTTTAATTGATTGCTAATTTTGTTTGTTATTCCTGTTTTTGTGCTGAATAATAATTTGTCATGATCCTGCATATGTGGGTGGTTGGTGGACTTTCTTTCTCCCAACAGGGTGGTTAGCTGGGAGAACTTTGTTCTTTCTTTTACTGGTCTTTCAACCCATTCTTGGATACTGTCTTCACTAGCACTATCCTCCAGAAATTGTGCTTTGTACCACTATCAATCCTCCATAATCAGTCTATTTTCGCAACAGTACTTACTCTTCAGTAAAATTTCATATGAATACTATTTGTCCATAGATATCTATGTCTATGTATGAGGAAATCACACAACCCCTTACTCAGTTCGAAAACTTATAATATAATTCCTTTTTTTCTCCTAATTTTATCTGTCACACTGTCTTTCTATGAAGATGCCATGTACGAAAAATAGATTTTTGTTGTTTGTAAATTTGTTCGGTGCACAATTAAAATGTCATGTAGAAAGAATGAAAATACATGTGCTGGATTGGTTGGATCGGGTGGGTATAAGGGGACTTGGGAGGCCATAATAATAATAATAAAAGCTCTGCTTTGTGTAGTATTTAATTAATTGTTTATTAATACTGTACTTGCATTAATATTCACTGCATAGGCTACTATACTTTTCATTTCACTGTTGTGAGCTTTGAATATACAGTTGAAATCCTATTATACCTTCCTGTGTCGAAGTCCTGGAGAATTGGTGATTTGTCCTGGAAATTTTTTTGGGGAAAGAGAGTGGAACCCTGCATATGTTTTCGTTTGGTATCCTACACAGATTGCTCCTCTTCCGATATTAGCGTAATGCAGAATTTCATCTGTCTGTCTGCCTTGGTTCATTCATTTTTATATCATTCTTTAACAGTGATTATCCTCATATACAGCAGTTCTAGCAACTGTTAGTTTTTGTGAATAAGAATTATAATAGAAATATGTTTCATTGAACAGTGAGAATCGCTTATGTGTAAGTTTCGTGGAATATCTATCATCATTATAGCTATTCGGCCACTATTGGCAGGTCATTTGGCGCAACTGAAACACTTGCATGCACCACAGTGAGGTAACCTCTTCATCTTGAAGTAGGAATTTTACGCTTTTGTTTCGTCCATCAACTGTAGCATCTTTCGCCTCCCTATCTTTCCTACCACCGTACCTTCTAAAACTCCTCATG
>NC_137471.1:3772513-4049693 GCF_964235325.1 Thermobia domestica
AGGAAGTTCAAAATATGAAGAAATCGCAACCGAAGTAATACGTTACAGTCTTCGGAAAATTGAAGAATAAAACATTTGTTTCTGCCCAAATTATAGAGTCATATAATGTCAGATTTCTTTAACATCTTTCACCCAGAACTAATAAATGTACATAATAATATTCACAATAGAATCGTAACCTTAATGAGTAGATATGAATACTATTAACTATATGGAGAATGAGAAAGAAACAGATAATATCGCATAGTACAGATTATCTTAGGCTATCTGAAAAATGTAGTGTAAGGTGTTCGAACAAAGAATTGTCAAAAATATATGGTTTTGTAACATTATAATATATAGTATTTTGATAAAATATAAATTCACATTATGTTCTGGCTCACAAATCAACCTTGTCTAAGAGTATAAAATAATTCGTTGAACGTTTTATACGAATTTCACATTTTAATTTCTCAGTTCGAATGTACATAGAATGTACGTTTTTTTTTTGTTTTTTTTTTATCCACAATTTCGAGTTTTGGACACGACTATCTGGACTTCAATAAATCTGTTGATAACAAGTGCATCTATGGGCCAGTGTTATCAACTTTTATATTTTTTACTTAAAAAGTTATGTTGTGAACCATTTCATATGAGCATGGGCGATCAGAAAAGTTCGTAAGAAGTATTTGACACTGAATTTCGTAGGTTGTAAAGCGATATGTACTATAAAAGTGAAAATTCTATTTGAATTATATGCACTCCTTTAGCCTAGCCGGTATAACCGTGGGCATAACACTTAAAAACTTGAATTATACGCACTAAAGCCTGTCTATTCCACCTGTGCCCTCGGCAAATATGCTAACTATGCTTCGGTCCCACCCCTGCCATTCTCTGACGGATGAAACCCTACCTTTGTTTAGGGAAAAGAAGTGACCTCAGCTGTATTGCCATTTTTTTTTTTTTTCATTCAGTCGTTTGGTCTTGACGAGTGAAGATCGTAGCCCACTTAGCGTGGATAATTACAGAGCACAGCGGAGTCCGTGAAGTAATCCATTTTGGCAACGCTTCCGCATCTAACAATTGAAAGATCTCGGTCGCAGCAACTTCTCCCTCCTCTTTCGAGGGAGGTACGGGAAATCACATATCGACAGCAGCGCCAGAAGGGGCACAGTTGAAATAGAAAGGCTCTAGCAAGAGGACAGAGTACAATATGCTTAATAAAATCTAGCCCAAATTAATGACTAACTCTTAAAAATGTAGTGGCTAATAAGACAGAGCACAGCAGAGTCCGTGAAATAATCCATTCTGGCAACGCTTCCGCATCTAACAATTGAAAGATCTCTGCCGCAACAACTTGTCTCTCCTCTTTCGAGGGAGGTACGGGAAATCACGTATCGACAGCAGCACCAGAAGGGGCACAGTTGAAATAGACAGACTCTAGTAAAAGAGCCTTATTGAAAGATAAAGCCTCAAACTTTGTCAGCATGTGCCACGGGAGATTTGTTTGACATCTAATTGATCACGATGTGTATCCAATAAATAAACTTATCGTTGGCCTGTAGACACCTGTAAATTGTAGAGAAATAACATGTAAATCATAAAATGAATTTCCTTTGAGATTTTCAGGTCTTGAATGTTCTATTTCAGGATTAGCCCTCAAATGCCAATAGCGAAAGATCAGGAGCCTCATCTAGAGATGGACAGGGACGAGCGCAAATTTGATATTTTTCTTTCATTTCACAAAAACAGTTTACTTGTAAATGATCTTAGAGTATTTCTGCCGTTCACGATAAACTTGGATCCATACATAAAAAAATATATTAAAGGTAGGCAGATAACATTACTGGTATATGTTACTTTTCATGCTTATCAAGTAATACAGGTGTTAAAACTGAGAATGGTATGAGGCACGATGATTTAATTTAAATTTCTTGATATGTTTTAAAATAAAAAGTAATTGATTTAAATCAAATTTCGATATGATTTCCTTGAAGTGAAAATAAGATAAATGCTGTGTTTGTTCTTTTACTATTATTTTATAAGTTATAGCGACAATTTTCCTTCATATAACTTACACATAATACAGTACAGACTTTTAAATTCTATAATTATCTAATGTTAGTATTGTTGTTTTGTTTATTAGATGCACGGAAACTTTTCATAATTATGGCTTGGTTAATTCGTGAACAATCATACTAAGCAAAATTATGTTAGCTTCAGATTCCGCCACTTTTGTGCATCTAAAATGATTTCACAGTTCAAGGTTGTTTATTTAAATTACTTTGTGTATTTAAAAAAATGAAAATTTTGAACATTAATCTTTTCCGATCCCTACGTCAGCTGAGAAATCTAAAAGCTTTGGGTGGTGTGTTAAAACTTGTTTTGTTCATTGTATTATTATTATTATTATTATTATTATTATTATTATTATTATTATTATTTAAAGAAAGAGTAAAATAAAAAAAGCAGCTTATACTTCTTTCCGTTCCTAAGCGATTTCTTATCTAGAATGAATTGCGCTGAAACTGTAGAAAATTCTTTCCTGTTCTTGCTGAAGAAGCAGGTCGTTAGAAGCTGAGGAATTGCTTGCAGCATGCTATCATCAATAAGTTTTTCTTTCGACTTCCACCATTCAGCTGCAGACAAACACTAGTTGAAAATTATCTAGTTTTTAGTTTAGACTTCACTAATGTTAGTGAGAAGGAAATACCATGTATGATTGATCAGCGAAAAACCATAGTGAAATAATATGCTTCTGTGGTAATGTAATCCAGAAGCCCTGGATCTAGCATGCAAGCTAGGAAGTGGGCCGGATGATACAAGTTACAGCTTGTTTGTATCATCTTGTAAATTTCTTTTTTTTTTTTTTTTTTTTTTTTTTTTTTTTTTTTGTATTTATTTTGAAGCGTGTATTGTAAGATAGTCTTCAGTATTCTTCTGTGTGTGTTCTACACCTGCTATTATTGCTGCATCGTTTCTTTGCGTTTGATCTAAAAGAAAACTATATCTTCTGCCTGTTTCTTACTTTGTGCTGTGAAAGTGCATCGATTTATGAATGATTTCCCTCACAGACTTTCATTAACACTGCCTAATTTTTAATATTTGAACTCAGTCATCTACAGTATTCCATCATACTCGGAAGGAATAGTTGAAGACTGATTCTCCTCGTAATATTTCCTAGATGCAAAATAATTATTTTAAAATATTTCACAACAAGCACTCTGTCTCCTTGTACACCTTCAGTTACCAGATCTTTTGTTAGTAAATGTAATAAACGAGCTAAACAGCCATATGTATTAACATCGAGATTTTCTGAGTAATTGCACTGCCATTTTGTAACGTTGTACGGCAGTATATAGAAGTGGGTGCATGTTCATGAGAGATTATCAACGCCTTTATTACTTCAAATGTCCTCAATAATAATAATAATAATAATAATCTTTATTATCGTGCTGAGAATAGCCGAAAGCAAAAATATGCTTCACTTACTAGGGATGATACTCTACCAGAACCAAGAACCTGAGGAAAACCTATATATCATCTGAAAACTCTTGCCATGAGAAGTACGAAACCGTTTTCAAATCATGGGCAAATCCGCAACCTGACCCTATAAGGGGCCAGTTCGTTGTTTTTTTTTTTGACCCTATGTATGGATTATTGCACAGAAGTAAAAATGAAAGACACGATGTATCACGCTTAAGCGCTTGAGACCATCATGTTCCTTTTTGGCTCACTGCTAGAATGTAACTCGGGAAAGGGTTTGATAATATCACTTTGCACCCAGACGTACCCATTTGGTCAGTGTTGCCGACGAATTGTAAATACAATGTGGTGGATGTTTTTTTGTATCACTGGATGTATATCCATGAAACGTGACATAAACATTATTCCTCACTAGAGAAAATATACTGTAGATGTATTCTTCTCCCAAGGACCCCAGCCTGTCAGCGTTGCCAACCAAGTGAAAGAATAAGTTGCAAAACTGGATCCGTTCGATGAGACGTTTATACACCAAGCTTGGCAGAAACATCACACGACACTATAGCTAAAAGACGTTGAGTCTGACCGTCTCCCAACCATTCTATGTTTCCAGTGTTGCCAACCAAGTGTAAACATCACACTGTTAATAATGGCGTGACAAATATACTATAACAAATGTGACTGAAGCAGCATTGGACAACGGAAAACAGTGTGTGTGTCCCCGTCTCTCAAACACCCCAGTGTGGTAGTGTTGCCAACCAATGCGAACATTAAAGATTTTCGCATGAAATCTATAGCATTGGCGGACATAATTAGACTATGACCCATACAAGGTTTGTAGTATGTTATGTGAACCCACAAGCACACATGTTGTCAGTGTCTCCAACCACTCTAAAACACATTTTCTTGAAAGGTTACCTCACCATTGCATGTATAGAGACAAAATTCGACATAAACATCATTCGACACAACAGCAACGGGTTGGTCTATACTTTTTGTCTCATCTTGGTGCCAGGAATACCTCCCAAACGTTACCGGCGTTGTTTTGAAACTCCCTACACACACACACACACACACACACACACACACACATATATATATATATATATATATATATATATATATATATATAGTATAGTACAATTTTTTCCAGTAGTTTAAAAGTTACAAAGGCACATCAAGATAAATGGTGCACTTTGTACATATCGCCCTCAGAAAGCAGAAGGGCGCTAAGCGCCAAAATGCAAATTTCTCAGAAGAGCATAAAAAACGAATGAAACACTAATTAATTCCGAATTTTTCTTTCTTCTAGAATTCAGGTTTCACTGCTATACGCCTTTCATATTGTCCCTTGCCACTTGTCTCCTTTCTGCTCAACATGAACTCTTCTGATACCCCAAGCCACTACATTGACAAAATAGTAAGTCCTTTGAAGCCGTAAGCCATTATATTGGCGTATGCAGAATGCCCGATGTGACATGCGACTGGCCGGTTAGGAAACGGAGTTTTTGGTTCGTTTGGGTGTCGAATATCTCTTCACACATAGTAATAAAAATTTATACTAATAATACTAATAGCATTAGTATTAGTATTATTACTATTAGTATTAGTAATAATACTAATACTAATAATAATAATAAATAGTAATAATACTATTTCGTCCTAACATCTAAACCAAACAGATTTCGCATTGGGAAGGTTGTAGCTAGATTTCAAATAAAATTATTTACAGACCAAATTGAAAACGGGGGTGTTTTGCGGGTGGTTCCCCCCAAAACTTACCTTTTTTCTAGAATTTTCGACTTTTGCCCCCATGGCCCCCCTGAATTTGAAAAAAATATATCATGAATGCCACAAAAAATTAAACTAGAGACCCTAGACAACAAAATACTTTTTACTTCATGTCTCTATGCTCAATAGAAGTGATGCTATACGCTTTTGTTTCATACACTATAGATTATTAAAAATCATTTAAATGGCCCGCGGAATCGTGAAGCATACTGGGTGTTTGCGGCGGTATCAGGAGGGTTAAACATGAAATGGGTCCAGTCAGATATGCACTTAGTTGAAAATCAAGGAAAGTGGTGCTTAGCACCTTTCTGATTTCTGGGGCGATATGTATGTATATAATATTCTTGAATTCTTTATAGTGAAATGTATTATATATTAGGAAACTTAATACATCTCTTTCATTTCTTTTTACAGAAGACCTTCATAATCCTGATAATCGCGCGGGTGGAGCTGCAAGATTGCAAAATGTGTCTAAAATTGTACGTAAATATATTTTTCAAGCTATATTTTTAGTTCTCTTCCGTTTGCTTACTAAATGTATTCAAAGTGGATAAAATTGATTATAAAATTTTACCATTTTCAGAAGCCGTTTTGACCATTACGTTCATAAATATGTAACTGACGTACAGGGAATAATCACGAATCCATGAACTTTGAGTTAGAAAGAATGTGAATCTGAATGGAAATTAATCTTCGTTGCAAATCCGTGAAATTTTTCGTTACAGGAGACAGCAAATGATCTACCGTAAGACATTGGTACGTTAACTATAGTTGTGTGATCACTAGGCATCGGATTTTTCACGCACTTAAAATTCATTAAATGTGCGTGCAACTATGTTGTTATATGTGTTGAAATATGCACTTAATATGCATTAGCAATGTAATAAAAGAGAGCATTTTCAAATATGCAGCAAAGTTGTGACAAAGTTTTGTACGTGAAATATAACTTCAAAAATATGCTTTACCTTTCAGGGACTTCTCTTCAGAATTTATTTTTTGTGACAGTTACAGTTTATATACCCATAACTTTTCAAAACACACAAATTATGAGATTAAAAGAAACACAGTGATGTGAGATCACGATCTCTAGTTTTTCTTTACATTTGTATTTTACAGTTTATTTTGTTTACACGAAATAATACGAGACTTACTTTTTTTACACGTTTCCACTATATATATATATATATATAAAATTAAGGATTTACTCCTTCCCATAATTAACCTTACACTATATCACAAAATGCTTCTCTACATTTTTTGGTGTAAGATTGTGAAATTTGTAGCCAGAAAATAACCTTTTAACATCGATAGATGTTACTGGACAATATTTACAAACAAGAGCAAGTTTAGTATCTATATTTTCTGACAAGTTGAAATTTAACCCTTGAAGGCATTTTCCTATGGCTTCAGTTGTTTTGTTGTCGGAGTTTCTGGTAATAACATCCATCAATTCCTTTTCCACAGAGCGCCCGAATTTATCAGGAAATGGCTGGAGCTCTGCCAAGCTTCATCAACTAAAGCTAAGCATACACTGAGCAGCCTTCCTTGCGTCTATTGTTTCTGAATTGATGATGACACGATATTGTAATGCCTTTTATCATTATCAGATTTCTCTTAACGTATTGGCAATTACAAGCCTCTTTGCTCTGCTGATTGATTGCTAACATTTGGTTTTCCATAAACTAGGCATTCTTCAGTCTTTTCATACGAAAGGCTATTCTGTTGCATAGACAGGTAAATGCTTTGAAAAAAAACAAACTAAAATGGATTTGTTCCATCCTATAATTATACCTCTGAAATAAAAAACGTGCTAATACTGACATAATAACTGAAAACATTGAAATAATAAACAGAATATGCTCTTAAGCACGAGTATATGTTTTAACGTGCGAAATGTGCATTTATATGCACTATAAAACTCCAAATTAGAGCTGTATTATTGCTGTTAGAAACCAATACCAAGTTTTAACAGAAACGCATATAAGCAAACAAAATGTGCATTTACATAAAAATCCGATGTCTAGTGATCACAGTGTTAAAAGTTCCTCGGATTGTCATTTTTCAATATCTGCTGAGTAAACGTAACAATTTTACACTACTCTTCTTTTGTGCTCAATTACAATATATTCTTCGTAAATTTATATATACGCTTCCATCCGACACAATTATACTGTGACTCATGTGTGTCACAGCACTACAAATTGAACAATATCTGTACGATTATGACATCACAAACTGCAACAATAGATTTTTAACTTCCGCATTTTAAATCAAATTAATAAAAAGATAAATTAAACATTGACTTCGTTGGTTGAGTCTGGAGAGTTTTGCTGATCGTTTTCGACTACTTATTCTGACATCTTGTTCACCAGACTAATTCACTTACATGAAGATAGAATGGTTACATAGTCAATAATTTCGTAAGTAGTCGCCTATAAGTTTTCCTTTGCAGAGAGAACGTAATTTTGCATTGAAAATGGCACGATGTAACTTTAAAAAATGAAGTTATTATTAAAATAATAATAATAATAATAATAATAATAATAATAATAATAATATCCACGGTTATGCCCCTTAGGCTAAGGAGGCGGATGATGAATGATTGTGGAATTTAAGTTTTTTGCACTACCACCGGGAATCGAACCCGGACGACGTGCACCAAAGGCACACTAGATAAGCGGAGAGGGCTACAGTCGAGCTTTAATTATACCATAATGATGTTTTTAGGGGCGCGGTGGCTCAGTGATAGAGCGTTCACCTCCGGTGCTTGGGGTCCCTGGTTCGATTCCAGCTCGCGCCGTGTGGACTTTGTGGTGGACAAACACCGTGCTCGTGGCTTTTCTCGGGGTTCTCCAGTTTCCTCCCACTTTCTTCATTCCACCATTTCACTCATTTCTCATCATCATCGTCTCCTTTAGCCTAACCAGCATAATCGTGGGACGTAAAACTTAAAGATTTCATTTCATTTTCATAATGATGTTTTCAAGAACGCTAGCTGAAGGAGCACTCAACATGAATAACATTTAAATTAAATATTAGTCTGCAAAGCATAGACTCCTCTAGTGCGTCCTTTGGAGGAGAAAAATGGTAAATTTGCATAGGATTGGGCCCAAGGAATCGCTATAATAAATTTCTATACAAACAACTAGTATATCAAGAAATCTTATTTCGATTTTAGAATCCTTGCATCAAAAATGCAAAATGGTTTTATAAAGTGAACCGATCTTCATATACGTGAGTTAACCTGGTGAACAAAATAAGATAATAAGTGATCGAAACCGTTCAGCACAACTCTTAGAGGTATAGTCAACGAAATTACTTCTTCACTTTTTAATATTGTAAACTTCTACTGAAAGCAAGTTGGTAGAGACAATAATGGTATATGGGATTGGACCTTTTTTAAATGAGTGAGTGTTTTATTATAAAACTTTACTATGTTATAGTAGGATATAATTTTAAAGGTAGTTAGAAAACCAAACAGTTTTTTTTTTTTTTTTTTTTTTTTTAATTTGGTAGTTTTTGATAAGGAATGTTTTAGGACCTACACGCAACTAAGAGACAGGTTCAGGAGAACCTTAGGACCCAGTTACGGCTAAGAGGTGGGTTTATGTTGTTTTTTAGGGATTAGGCGCAGCCAAGAGAATTTTAGAGATTTTTAGGGCCCAGATTTAGCTTAGGGACAGGTTCTGGAGAACCTTAGGGCCCAAGTGTAGCTAAGAGGTTGGGATATGGTGTATTTTTAGGGCTTAGGCGCAGCCAAGAGAATGGTAGAGATTTTTAGGGCCCAGACCCAGCCAAGGGACAGGTTCTGGAGAACCTTAGGGCCTAGATGAAGAGGTATAGTGTTTTGAGGGCTTAGGCGCAGCTAAGAGAATGGTAAATGCTTTTAGGGCCCAGACGCATCCAAGGGACAGGTTCTGGAGAACCTTAGAACCTAGATGCAGAGGTATAGTGTTTTGAGGGCGTATGTGCAGCCAAGAGAATGGTAGAGTTTTTAGGGTCCAGATGCAGCTAAGGGACAAGTTGGGGGAATCTTAGGGTCCAGTTGCAGCTAAGAGATGGGTGTATCGTGTTTTTAAGGGCTTGCCAGCCAAGAGAGTGGTAGGGATTTTTAGGGCCTACCAGTAGATGCAGCCAAGAGAAAAGAACTTTTCATCTGGTATAGTTTATTATAATTTTATTCTTTTTCTTTAGGCCGGTATTGTTTCTTCTCAAGATAGTAAACCTGAACGTAAGATGACTCACTCGGAAAAGAAGAAAAAATAATGTAATTACTGTGGAAAGGTCTGGACTGAAAACAAGATAAGAAAATTGTAATTAACCGCTTTTCATTCATTGTAAGAATTGTAATATAAAATATATTTAGCAAGTAGACCAGTGGCGGCGTAAAGCAAACTGAGGCTCGAGCCCAGTGAAGTAGATCGGGACCCCTTCTCGAACAATCATGATTTATAGACTACAATTTTTTGACCTTCATTTGTATAATCATTCTTTCTGTTTACTCCTCTCTCCTTTCCCGTTGGTGTGTATGTGTTTAAACCATCTTAATTTGGGATATATTAAATAAATGGGGGTGACATTCAGCATCCCTGTCATTTTTTTAATGCTCAGAATCGCTTTCAGACTGGTATCTAAAAATAAAACCGGATCAGGGCTATCATTGCATATTTTTTTAATTCATTTTTAAACGGACACGATAGAAAAAGGATTAGCGATACAAGTGTAACGGAAACTATAACCCACGACACAAATAACATACTCTTAAGAACAAACAATACGTAGCAACAAAGAATTTAGAATTTATCCTACCTATACTATCCTATTTTAAACGCGTACTGTAATTAGATGAAAAAGTGGAAGTAATGCTCCTAATAATACATTTAGAGACAAATTTACGTACAAAATGTAACAATGAGCTGATATTGAAAAAAAAATGCAAACAATAATAATATAACCGATGCGATTTGGGTCCGGTGCTTGGGGTCCCTCGTTCGATCCCAGCTCGCGCCGTGTGAACTTTGTGGTGGACAAGCACCGTGCTCGTGGTTTTTTTTTTGGGGGGGTACTCCCGTTTCCTCCCACTTTCTTCATTCCACCATTTCACTCATCTCTCATCATCACCGTCTCCTTTGGCCTAACCGGCGTAACTGTGGGACGTAAAACTTAGAGATTTCATTTCATTTTCTTCTGGACCTATTTCAACCATCAATTGGCGAAACGAATCGGAAATCGGGAGCTTCATAATATTGCGTGGTTCTCGGGAAAGAAGGAAATAGTACTTGCACGTTACAAGGTCTTTCCTTTGAATAAAGATTATCTTCATATTGAAAAAAAAGTGACCTAAATTAGTTCGAAGATTATAACATAATTATTTTGAATGTTAAAATGAATACAATGAAAGATTTGTATTAAGGTGTCGTAATCAATTCAAACATATTGCAAGCATTCAGCGATTCCCGAATAATGATGTACACTCATGTCCAAAATTATTGTCGTATGTCTATAAATATGTTGTTGTAGGAATATAATTTGATAACGAATTCGCCCGGTATTTCTTATAATGTTAGTATGTGTGTAATCGGCAAAGACATGTATGTGGGGAAATTTCATGTCAAAAGAGCAGTAAATAAGAACAATAAAACGAAAATAAAACTTTCTTGTCCATTTAGCAACATTTTGTTTCACTTATTCTAATTTTCATATCTATAATTCTTTTCCTATGAAATTTACCACAAATATATATTTCCCTATTATACACATAGTATCAGTATTAAAAGTACCCTGCAAAATCATTATCAAATTATATTCTTACAAGAAGACAGTTATAGATATGCGACAGTCATTTTGGACATGAGTGTACAATCCGCAGCAAAAAACCTGCAACATAAGCAATTAAGTTGATTATGAAACGACGAAGTCTTTTGCTTCAAAATAAGTGTGCAGGGGAGGACGCCGAGGTTTCTTCTGGCGTGATTCGTACCACTTAGACGCTATGTTGATCCCCTGCGCTGTTAGGCGTAGTTTCAAAATAAACTTACATGCTCATGTTGCAGGTTTTTTTCTGCGGACTGTACATTGGGGAGGGCATTGAATATGCAAGGTGGTTTTGGGTGCCTTTCATGTAATGTTCTGAGAAATAACTTACAGTCACTGTTATGCGGCACATTATGACAGTGAAAAATCGTTTCCTACCTCCATTTCTTTTTCCTTAATTCCATACTATCAACTGCGATTTCTTACATTGTCACAAATGTGTTTTGCAGTGTTCCTTGTGCTTTCTTGCTTTAACATACTTCGTACGCGATTTTCTCTCTTATTGTGAACTGTCAAGAATGATTTTTGCCTCCTGTTGCCCTCCCAACATTGGAAACCACCCGTCTTTGAGAATCAACTTTCCATGCAGCGGCATAATAACGTTAAGTTCCAAATATATTTTACTGTATTTTCCTGGCACGAAGGATGGCTGCAAGTATCAAAATCGGAGGCGAAATAATAGAACAGGTAACTAACTAATTTCTGGTTTCTAAATAGTATTAGTGGGAAAGACATGATGTATGAATAGTAGTTTTGAGTTGTGGGAAAAAAAAATAACTGAAATTTTGGGATTTTTTTTTCCGTGAAGCATAAAACACTGTTTTTTGTCCTTTTTTTTTCTCCGTAAATATTTAAGTCTTTGCGTGAGTTATATTTTAGAGTCCCTAATTGGATATTTCTAAAGTGTATTAGCCTTTTTAATTCAACACAAGTATCAAGTAGTTCTTATTCTGCTTAACCCAAGACGTCAAAGCGTTTATTTCATTTGCACCAATCCAATAACTTAGATTTTTTTCCCCAAAAAACAGCCCTTTCAAAACGAAATTTTTCAGGAGAGTGAAAAGAAAGCCTACATACTATAAGAAGTTCTTGAAATCTGTGTGTGTGCGCGCAGTAATGCATACACTCAAAGAAACAGGTTAAAAGTTGTAAGAACAATTTGGATTTTCAGTAGATGAAAAATATGCATGGAACACAGGAAGATTGTGCTGCCATCTGTTGCTAAAGACAACTGCTTTCAAACCACCTTAACAGTTCAAGCTGCTTTAACTTTTAAAATATATAATTAGAAATATAGAATGTTTTATCAATATCCGGATTAAAAACAGATTCTCATCTCCTCCAAAACATGACGATTCTATAATAATACATAGCATCCCTAATTTAAACAAAACTAAAAAAACAAATGAAAGCTAACATTTATAAAACTAGAACATTTCTACTTCATAAATGTGACCTCGTAAAAGTTTACACTTGAAAATAGTTCTCTTATACAAAATTTACACTCTCAAATAGTTACTGTTAGACAATCTCTTTTGTTCTAAAAATTCACAAACTTCTGACAGTAATGAGGTGTTGCTTGTAACCCCACAGGCTTTACTAGAACCCTGACTGGTCTACTGGTCAGAGCGCTCGCCTTTGGAGCGTGCGGTTGTGGGTTTAAATCCATGGAGTCCGATGGAACGCAGTGGTTCGGAGCTCACTTTAACATAACTGTAGGACCTATCCTTATACACTTCCAAACTTGTTTAGAATGACAGTCACAATTTAAACAATAAACAAGCAGGTTTCACAACACTTATGTGCTAGTGCTGTCTGTAAAGTCGAAATCAAGACATTGACATGGACTCTTCACGAAATACCGTTTAGACTCTTCTTATTAGTTATGACAACGCACTGATATATATATATATATATATATATATATATATATATATATATATATATATATATATATATATATATTTTCATTGAACTTGCTATATTGCATGTTGTATACAATCTCAAGAATGGACATGCGACACGAAATCAGCTATCCATATGATGAAATTGCGCAGTAGTTCACCCAGGTTATCGGAAAGCTGAGAAAAACACCACACAAATTACGCCACGTTAAAAAATAAATAAATAAATAAAAATCTAAGTATAGTAGGATGCAACATAAGATTCATTTTCTTGTTTTCTTTTGAATATTTGAACATTTGTTTTCGTATTAAACATTTTCTTCTCTCTAAATTTGTGGGCTGACGTGCAAATTCATATGCCAAATAAACAAGAGCAAAGAAGGGGAAACCAGCTAAAGAAGAGGGTTTTATTCGCTGAAAATTCGACTTGCAAAGGACAAAAGAAAGAAGATAGAAGGAAAACAAGTAAATCAATGACTATAGCATCTGTACCAAAGACCTTTTAGTTAGCAACAGAATGCTAGTACCCTAATAAAGCATTATGTACGTTGATTCCTTCTTTGTACCCTTCCGTTGAACTGATAAATAGGTATTTTAGGGTGCAGGCTAGCAGACGGGGCCCCATTACTTGCATCATAAGACCTTAGAATGTAACAACACAATATACTTCGACGTTTCTTTGGTTATATTTTAATCTACACTCAGCTTTCTCCTTTAAATTTCTTCTAAGGTTATTGGACAGAATGAAACTTTTATTTTATTTATTTTTCACCTACATTCAGCCTTTTCCTTTAAATTTCTTTGGGTGCCCCAAAGAGCGTGAAACGTTTACTTTATCTATTTTTCACGTATATTCAGCTTTCTTCTTTATATTTCTTTGCCCCCCTCCCCCAGGATAATGAAACTTTCATTTTATTTATTTTTAACCTAAATTCAGTTTTTTTCTTTAAATTTCTTTGCGGGTCACCAAGAGAGCTAGACCCTAAGCTATAGCTCATTTAGCTTATATGGTAGTCCGGCACGGATTATTTTTATTAGATAGATATTTCTGTTGTTTCGTCCGTTATTTGGTGTAATATTGATTGACAATTAACTGCGTTTATTTTTAGGGAAGATGTGGATTATAAACCTTGACGGCCCTTGTACGGCTCATGCTAACCATGTTCTTTAGTAATTATTTTTTACCTATTCGTCCGGGGACCCCCATAAAGTGGGGCCCGGGGCAGGGGCACCGCTAGCTCCTCCCCTTACGCCGCCACTGAAGTAGGCCATTCTCCAAAAATGCCTGAAGTTGAACTTAAGAAGTAAATGAATTATAAAAGATCAGGTGTTCTTTCACTGAACAAATTCCAGTTTCATAATGGCAGAGCCATTGAACTACTTCGTCTATCTAGAAAACTGAAATCAAATTTTCCCAGCCAGAATAATGACTTCCAACTTAAGCATATACGATTGTGTTTAAAACAGACTGAAATTTTTAAATAGCGGGCCAGCAGCTGCAGGTGGCGTGCTCCGGCTGCGCCGTACGCATCTTGGTAAAATAATAGTTTTTTATTGGGTTCCATTCAGTTAGTTATCAATAATGACACATTGAGTGACTGCATAACCTGATCGTCGGATTAGTGAAAAAGCATCAATGAAAAAGTTGGAAGAACAGCGCGTCTGTGTGAAATTTTGCGTAAAACTGGTGAAAAACTGTCATGATACATTCCAAATCCTTAACCAAGCATAGAAGAGTGACTACATGAGACGAACACAGTGCTATGATTGATTGGTTTAAGCATTTTACGGAGGGCAGAAGTTCGGTTACCGAAGGTCCAAGGACTGGATGACCTTCCAAGTTAACAGACGACTAATATGCCAAGATTATTTGCGCTGTAATTAGTGGAAATTGTTATTTAAGTGTTTGAAGGTTGTTGAAAACTTTGGTATTAGTATCGAAGTTGTCATCAAATCCTGAGTGAAAAATTTGCAAGTTATTTGGTAAAATACTGGTAAAATTTTTCTACTCCTTAAACTCAGAACCATTTTCAAAGAACGTCGTACTCAGTCGACAGGGGAAATTCACGAAAATGAAAATGCAACGACAATATTGCCCACTATCGAAAAAGATGGTTCCCAGCAGGCGTTCCGAAGTTGGAAGAAATAGTGGTAACGGTGTGTTAACAGTAGAGGAGAGGACTTCGAAGGAGATAGAGGTTGATAGTTTGTAGAATGAGCAATAAAGCAAGAACAGCAAAAGTTCGGTCTTGTTTTGAACACACCCTCGTATTCCTCTGGACAGTCACAGAATTCCTCAAAATTGATTTTTAATAAGTAAATATGGAGTTCATAGGAAATATATACCCTCTACAATGTTCTTTATATAAAAACGCCCGTGATCATATTTGCGCCAATATACCTACTTTTGTAAAATATTTCTGCGAAAGTTCTAGACACAATAACCCAAAGTTATCATGATTTAGTGACAGATAACAGAATTACATAATTGATTGGCATATTTTCTTATTCTGAAGGGGAAAATTTCATAATGAATCAATTGACACCACAAAAGTCCTCTCAACAGACGGAGTAAAGAGAATTATGGATGTTGCAAAAGTGCGACAGAGAATTTTATTTCTCGGAAGGAAAATAATATTACTCGTAATTATATTACAAATAGTTACCAAAAATAATGAAAATACCTTAATAAATTACAAATTATGTGAAAATATTTTAATATTAGATTGGTGCGAATGAAATATCCAATTTGACGCTTTGGTGTTGAAGCTCACGTCAGCAACACAACACAAGGATGGACTAATGTTACTAACATCACAAACTGTAGACATCAAGCAAACAGCCTAGTGTACAAAAAAAAAAAAAAAAAAAAAAGCTTCGTTAAACAAGGTCGTATGAAAATACACCTTTTGAGAAATTACACAATTCCTGGTGATTTTTCTTTACTAATTCAAATCGGGACATTCTTCACATAAGCCACAACAACAAAATTTTGTTTGGGCTAGGAATGGCGAGTAAACGCACTATTCGCCGCTCGTTTGTCAAATTTCGTCCTGATGACATAGTATTGCGATCAAAATGACTTACGTGGACACCGACCACCGTTGTTCGGATGAGTGCCCAGGAACACACCATGGAAGTCCTGTAAGAGTGATTCATTCCAGACGAGTTAAACATACCCTATACCACTGTCGTTCGATGTCCTCATGCAGTTGATAAGGTGAAAACGTAGGAATCATGAGCGCCACATGTGTTCATATCGGCCAACAATAGTCGCCATCTGAAGCAGTGTAAGAAATAAGCAGGAAAGATTCCTGCATCGGATTGCCACTTTTATTATTATTATTATTTTTTAACGGATCTTCTACGACAATCGTAAACAGTCATGACAGTAGTTGAACTAACTAACTCTCTGGCCTATAGAACCCGGAGGTTCAATGCCGCGTGCACAAAAGCTCTCCACCGACTTCTATCCTTAACTAACTGGATCCAGTTTCTACTTTGTATTCCTATGTCAACAAGATCCATATTAATATTGTCCATGTCGTCCTGTGTGCGCTTAAGTCTTCCTAATGATCGCTTTTCGATTGGATTTCTAGTTGGAACTGTGAAAGCGTTCCTACTTTCTTCCATTCTGGCTACATGACCTATCTACCGGAGCCTCCTAGATTTGATGACCCCTAATGTTTGGTAAACGGTATAAATTATTTAGTTCCTCGTTATGAAGTTTGTGTCATTCCTAATTTCCGTTCGTCTTGTTCCGATTATTTTTCTCAGGATTTTATTTTCAAATACTTTCAGTCTGCGTTCTCCTTTCAGAGAAAGCGACCATATTTCGCAACCATACAGCACAACAGGTATGATTATAGTTGTATCTTGATCAAAATCCAGGATGGTTTCCAAAACCTCTAGATATTGCTGATATGGTGATCTATGGTGGGGTTGATCCATCATGCTTTTCTCTGTCGGGGCGATACCATCACTGCGGATCGCTACAATGCTGAACTCTGTAATATGAATCACAACTTTGCTTGCAAGAGTGCAGAAATCGTCAAAGACACGATGTCCTCATGTTACACTTCAATGTACGCACAAACGTTGCTCAAAGGACATTGTAGATCCTCATGAATTATAGCATGCAACCCTTCCTCATCCACCGTATTCTCCTGACGTCTCTTTCACCGACTAGTTTCTCTTCTGGCGTCTCAAGCACTTTTTGGGAGGGAAGATCGGTGCAACGTGTGGTTAAAGTCTTCTTCGCATCGGAGACACCGTACTTCTTTCGCCACAGAATCCAATCATTTGCGGAGCGATGACAAAAATCCGTGGTTCCAGATGGCCGGCGAGTGTTTTGATTAACCAGGTATTGTGTTATTTTTTCCCTTTCCTTTCGAGGTGACGCACTTCTGTGGACATTTCATTCTCACCAATCTAATATAGTGCAATGCAGCGTGGGATTTAGTTTGTTGTACAGCTTGTATTCATCACAGAATTGAGAATCGAACTTATGAATCGTTTCGAGACGAACAGTAGACTATTCATTTTGTATATACCGTGATAGTTAAGTCATTCCTTTACAATCTTGTAGCCTATGAATGATAACTAAATCATTCCTTGACAACCTTGTAGCCTTTATAAAATTACTGTTGAATCTTTCCTTAACTACCTTGTAGCCTTTATAAAATTACTGTTGAATCATTCCTTGACTACCTTGTAGCCTTTATAAAATTACTGTTGAATCATTCCTTGACTACCTTGTAGCCTTTATAAAATTACTGTTGAATCATTCCTTGACTACCTTGTAGCCTTTATAAAATTACTGTTGAATCATTCCTTGACTACCTTGTAGCCTTTATAAAATTACTGTTGAATCATTCCGTGACTTGTAGCTTGTGTATGTGGTTCTTGAATCGTTGATTGACTACCGTGTAGCCTATGTACCATGATTGCTTAGACATTCCTTAACTACTATGGTTTTGATTCACTCCTTTACTAACGTGTAACCTATACACCCTAGTTGGTGAATCATTTGTTTACTACCTTGTAGCCTGTGTACCGTATTTATTGAATCATTATATTACTACCGTATAGTTTTTATACCATGATTGTTAAATCATTCCTTTACAACCGTGTAGTATGTGTATCGTGACTATTGAATTATCTCTTGTCTATCTTGTAGCCTGTATAGCATGATGGTTGAATCATTCTTTGACTTGTAGTTTGTGTGCTGTGGTTGTTGAATCATTCCTTTAATACCGTGTAGCCTATGTACCGTGATTGTCGAATCATTTCTTTACTAACTTGTAATCTTTCTACCATGATTGTTAAATCATTCCTTTTCAACCTGTATGCAGAGGTTGTCTTCGATCTATGGTGACGATTTCAAACTGCATTTACCTTAAAAGAAAACATGTCGCTACCATCGAGAGAGCTCTGTTTGGTAGCCCTGCATCTGGGCAATTGCCCGACAGTGAAGTTTCCACTGTAGGAGACAGGCATGCAGTGTAATCATCTCCATCTGAAACCATTCCTCCTGACAGGCTTTCCATAGCCCTTGAACGGTACGGGGTCTCTTGTGAAACAAGGCTCGTTTCAGGAGACCAAAGGCGCAAAAGTCCATCGGTGACGCATCAGGGGACTTCAGTGGAATGTTTGTGAATGGAATAACACGAATTCCGGTTTCTGCTGCCATTTGTTGGAGAAAGAGCAGGCTGAGCGAGATGTGTGATGTCTTGTGTTGATGCACACACGGTTCTTGTCCCTTCCGTAGAGATGGGAAATGTCATAACTATAAATGGTGCCCAATAATATTCCGAATTCCCTTTCGTGCTTTTGGCTACACGATGTATGGTCAGCTTGCCCTGGTACGAGTATCCAGCAATGATCATAAAACTTGTGCCAAAACTTTCCATGCATTCAGTGGACCATCTTTGAAAGTCCCTCGCACCTGTCGATCGATAAAAAATTGCACGTGGTTTGTGACAGTCAGCCAGATAAATATATGCCTCGTCCAATGTTACAACAAACTTCCACTTTTCACCGGCCAGGTACCGCTCATACAGCTTTCGACAGTTGGTGCGAGGTTCTCTCTCTCTCTCTCTCTCTCTCTCTCTCTCTCGCTGTGTGTGTGTGTGTTTGTTTGTTTGTTTTCCTTACTCAATCAAAATCCACCTTTTTTCTTCTGTTTTTTCGTGGATATGTTTTGACAAGAGCTTATGAACACACCTCTTTCATCGCATGACCAACCTCAAATCACAGTGTGCACGGTCTTCAGTAGTGGCTGTAGGCGCTTCGCGATACTCCTCTGTGTGGGTGGATTCTCTCTGGTGAGTAGAGCCCCGACTTCCCGAATTCTAGCTCGTATGTGGCTAATGGCAAGCCGGGGTTTGGCCTGTTTCTTCCCCACAGAAATCATTCTACACCTCGCCTTACCTGCCCGTTTCAATACCTGTGGTATACCGTTTTTGAATACAGCGGATTCACGCTGCTTGCACAGTTTGATAATGTCACTATAAATGTAGTTCACGTCGGAAAGGGCAGTTATGTATCCCTCCCAATAAGCACTTATTTTCGGCGGCGTTTGTCCCGGTATGCATTTGCCACACCTGTCATGCACAGTCAGTTGTCCAAGATGCCCACATGACTGGTAGCTTCCTTCTCTTCCCGCTTGGTGGTGCTACACAAGGTATGTAATTTCGTCGCCATAGATCGGAAACAACCTGTGTTGCATGATTCCTTGACTTGCAGTCTATGTACTGAGTTGTTGAATCATTTCTTTACTACTATTTACCCCCATACCAGAACATGCTGCGATCTGCGATATGATCGCAGAAAATTTGCCGCGCCTGCCAAAATTGCCTGCAGAAAAATTGCCAGAGAATAGCCAAAAGAAAAGTATAAAAACATACCTGCTATGTGTAGATGTTTTAAATGCACGGACGGCTCGCATAAATACAGTTTGAACTATTTTTTACGTCGTGTAAAGCGTATTTTTAACAGTCATAAGTGTTTCTTCTTAAATTGATCATCTTGCTTTTTATTTTCGAATTCTTGCAGAAAAGTTTTGACTTACAAAAGCTTATCGCAGAAAGACGAAGTAAGTTCTGCCATCGGGCTATTTACCTTGTATGTTGGTTCTTAAATCATTCCTTTACTACAATGATGAAACCGTGACTGTTGAATCATTTATGTACTACTTTGGTTGTTGAGTCTTTCCTTCACTACCTTGTAGCCTATGTAGCTTACAAAATATTGTATCAAATATTAGTCTGAGTAGGACTTAACACAACTAATAAAACTTGTAAGGAGACAAGTTTTATTTTCCTTTGTATAGGTGAATATTCTCTTATGTCGGTTTCAATCTCAGACTTATAAAAAATTAAAATACTATGTAACATAAATGTCAAGTGTCTGTCATTGCGATACTCCGAGATTTCTACTCTACGATAATTGGCTTGCAGTTTGTGATGAATAATTTAAAAGTGCAGGTATTGTTCAGTGCAATCAGAATGTCAATAGCTGGTTCCTATTTATTTAAATCATTTTGGATATCATGTTTGGTTCGAAGTCTTTTGACTTTGACTGTATTTTTCGTGTGACTTAGCGTGCACAAGTTATACATCCCAGTACTCAGTTCTTTCTTTCTTTCAGTCACCTCCCTTATGGGAGATTTATAAAGGAAGTCCCAGCCATTAGGGCCTTGTGGACTATATCACTATATTTGTTTTTAATTATAAATTGTTTCAAATAAGTAAATGTACTAAAATGGCACGAGCCAAGATGGCCGAATTGCCTGTTTTAAATGAAATTGTTTATCACACTATTAATGTAATAATACTGTAGGATAAGCGGCGCATTAACATATTGAAAATGTATATAATATATTAAAATTGTAACAAATAATAAAATTGTCCAAAGTAATGAACTGTAAAGATTTAAAATTGAATAAAAAATGAGAGCAAAGCTCTCCAATACTTATTGTTTACAGCGCCATCTCTTATCCCACCAAAAAGTAAGTCAGTAAAATATTAATATTAGATTGAAATAAGTCTTTACACTGAAAAAAAAAAAAAAAAAACTTCTTTCCGTTTCAGTCAGATATTTCGTTTGATTTGCTGGAGTTATAAAGAGAGTCTGCTGTGGTGGAGGATATGATGATAACTGCTGCGTAAAAAATTGTTATGTGTCGTATAAGAACAAGTTTGTTTTTGTGATACAATATTTTAGTGTTATGTAAAAAAAAAAAAAAAAACTCATTCAAAATTGTTAGCATGTTTCAATGTTATTGTCATTTCTAATGATATTTTGGAAGAGAACTGGAAACAAATGGGATGAATAAACTATACAAGAACTTTAGTTTTCCATTGAACATTTGTTAGTCTTCATGCTAAGTGTGTGTATGTGTGGAAGTTTGATGGCTAATATGACTGATCTTACGAGTAACAAAAGAGTGAGTAAAGAAATAAATTGAGTTGAACAATAGTTAATTTCAGTTAGAAACCATTAGAGAAATTAGTTCGATAATGTTGTTTTTCTCTTACAAATCTAGAAATATTTGTACAGTCGACAAGGAAAGTTTTTATCTGCCCATACATGCCCTTTTGTTAAAACATTCGCTTTAAAAAAAAAGTACTGCCAGCACAGCAAAAATAATAGAATTTTTCAATATTTTTTTGCCAGACTATTACACAAGATTGATAGGGTTATATATCCGACCGATTTTCAAAATGTACTTACCCTATGAAAAGCCATTCCGTCAGCACCGGTTGTATTCTGGCGGACTACCAGCATTACAAACTACTGTACTGTCAGACATCCAGGGTGTCTATCGGTCACGAAAGTCACGAAAAAGTCACGAAATCAGAAAACGGTCATGAAAGCCACAAAAAAAAGTCACGAAATTTAACTTTTGGGTCTCGATTTATTTAAACTGTACAAATGTAAATACAGATTGGAAAATTTTGTTCTATAAAACGTCAAAATTCACCACCAAAAATGTCTATAGTCGGCTTTAGACGCTACCAAATCGCAAGCAAAGTACGTTTCTATCGCATGTATGAAAATTCGGCCTAATTTGTACTCAAATTCGCTCATGAAAATGTTAGGAAATTTTATGGTTTGGTAAAGAAAAGGTCACAAATAAAACACAGTTCTGACCAGAGCAGAATGAAATATATTAAAAACTATACTTACAATGTGTTACAGTTTCAAGGACCTAACGTCCTCTTCATCAGACACAAACACTCTCCGTCCTCAAAGAAACGGTCACGAAAAAGTCACGAAATTTCATTTTGGAATTTCAGTAGACACCCTGACATCGCAGTTTTCTCCGCAATACTATATTGGAGCATAGGAGTAGGAATTCTACTCCATTCCTCCCTGCTTGTTTGTAATGGACCAATGACAGTATGGGAGCGTGGATGTTGTAGAAATCATAACGTAGAAAGTCATTAGGTTAGCGGTAGAGCTTTTTATTTATTTATTTATTAAATAGATTCCCAGATACAGCATAATTTTGCCTTTTATACAGGGAAATGTTAATAAGCAGGAAAAAATAAAAATAAAAGTATATATCAACAACAATAACACCAATAATGTCAACAAAGAGTGCAAAAGTAATACAGGGTGTTTGAAAAAGAACTCTCTAGTTTTAAGTATAAATTTAATTGGGAAATGAATGAGTATCATGAAAGAGAATTCTTTCAAGTTTTGTTTAATGTTGGTAGACTTCAACTTGGGATCCATTTGTGGCCCTGCACACGTAGAGACGAATTTCCACTTCTCGCCACGTATTCACCAACATTTCAGGTGTAACTGTTCCGACCGCCGCGACGATTTTTTCCCGTAAATGATTGATGTCTCTGATATTTTCACTGTACACAACATTTTTTATGTGGCCCCAAAAGAAAAAAGTCCAGTGGAGTTAAGTCTGGGCTTCGTGGTGGCCAAGGTATTGGGCCAGCCCTGCCTATCCACCTTCCTGGAAAGCGTGTGTCAAGAGCCGCACACACGTGGTTACTGTAATGAGGTGGGGCGCCAGCTTGTTGGAAAACACAAGCCCCTTTTCCGCCTCAATATCATCCATTTGAGGAAAGAAGTATTCTGTCAGCATGTTATAGTAAACGTCCCCGTTTATTGTTTTTTCTACAAAAATGAAAGGACCAATCACACGATCTTTCATCAAACCGCACCAGACATTAAGTTTGGGAGAGTCACGTTGATGCTGAATAACTTCATGTGGATGCTCTGCCCCCCAAATTCTGCAGTTACGACGATTAACTGTTCCACTAACATGAAATGTAGCCTCATCAGAAAATTGAATCTTTTTTAAAAAATTGACATCATCAATTCTGTGTAGAAAGTCAGCAGCAAACACACACCTTTCGATTTTATCAGTAGGTTTGATTTCATGTAACAGTTGCAATTTGTAGGCGCGCAACTGAAGTTTTTGTACGCACATCATACACAGTACCTTTAGGCACTCCTAATTGTAGACTACGTCTGGCCAATGACTTCTTCGGGCTCCGAAGACAAGAAACACGGATCTGTTCAACATCATCTTCAGAAGTTTTCGGTCTACCTGGTGATTTTGCTTTTAAAACACTACCGGTTTCCTTGAAAGACTTTAGTCAATGACGGATAGTTTTTGCTGTAGGTGGTTCACCACCATACTCACGTCTAAAATTACGTTGCACTGTTATAACTGACTCAGTTTTCACAAGCCAAATAACACACTGCGCTTTCTGTTGCGGAGTACACATTGTTGGTGAGTTGCTCTGCTATGCACACCTACCTGGACTGAACTAAGGAAACAGAAGGAAAAGCAGCACTGGTGCCGTCTCAAGGTCAAGCAGACCTGCCAACTGCAGGGGAGCCAAACTTGGAGAGTTGATGAATCAAACACCGTAAACTAGAATAGAGTGTGTCACTTTGTACAGATTCTAGGACACATTAAAGCTAGGGAGTTCTTTTTCAAACACACTGTATTATTGGTCAGCATGCGTTTAAAAAAAATGATCTGTCAAACACCGCATAACTCGAAAAAAATGTCTACATCAGTTGCTAGATGATTGTGGTACTTCGGTACCCTGTGAAAAAGAGACCTCTGTATAATTGCCAACCTAGGGCAGGCAAGATGGAATAGGTGGGTATTCCAGGTTTTGCAGGAATGGACACGTAAATATAGTTCTTAAAGAAAGGTTTCCGATCTCAAGTTGTCATTAACTATCTTATGGAGAAATTTCAGGTCAGAGTTATTTCTGCATACTTCCGGAGTTTGAATATTAAGATGTTGCGAGAGTTCCTCCTTAGCTAATATTCGAAATGCGGGAACACGAAAGCGTACCATTGCAATAATAAAAATTAAGAATCGAACCAAGTCTAGAGAGATGTATACGTACGGCCATTGCCCATATAGAAGAACAGTATTCGATCGTGAGCGCTATTAGAGTTTTATAGAATGTTGCTATTGATGGCACAGTGCGTAGTTTAGTGAATCGGTAAAGTTGCCCCAACATACGCATTGATTTCTTAACTATTAAGATGTAGTCAGAGAACATGAGTTTTAAATCAAAGACGACACCAAAATCATTATGACGAGCAGAATGTGTTATAGGGAAATCATTAATATGGTAATTAATATGTTATAGGAATTTCATGAAAGGAATAACATGGATTTTCGTTTTTCTGCTCCATGTTGTGATAAAAATGGAGGGTATGGGTTGACGCTTTATCCATGCGGGTTCACTGCTGGTTCGTGGTGGCTCCGTTTAAATGATGGATGTCTTTCCGATATTGTAAGGCCATGATGAGCTTCTGAAAATAGACTGTTATTCTATCACGTCTTCCCTTTATAACTGTATCCGGCTACAATCTCTATTCTCTATTCTCTTCAGGAGTTCCTCCGTGGCTATGCGGTTAGCGTACGCGCCTTTGGCGCGGGAGACCCGGGTTCGATTCCCGGCGGGAGCTCATGTGGTTCGGATTCCACGTTAATCAGTAGGTCCACGTCCTCGTTGCTGAAAAGGGACATTAAAATCAACTCAATCAATCAATCTATTCTCTTCAGTTCCTTCGTCAGGTATGTAACGGTAGGTGATTGCCCGAAGTTACCATTACGCATGATAAACGTAAGCCTCCTCCAATGAGACTAGTGCCTTTTGTACAGTTTGTCGTACGTTCAATAATGTGGCCTGTAGAAAGTTGTAACTTCCCCATTATGTACGCACTGCAGGCCAAGATGGCGACAAATGACGTGGTTAACAGTCGATGCCACTAGATTCAACGTCTGGGCCGTGTCAAGTTGGGGTATTAGATTCCCCTGGCGTACCATTCGATGAATTCCACGAAACACTTAGGGCGACACTTTCGCCAGTGACCTCAAAAGTGTTCTTCGTTGGCAAAAGATTCTTCAGTGGTTGGTTGGCTACGATGTCTTTAGCTAAGGTGACTCCGATACTTACACAATTTCTCAATACTATTTCACTATTCGGTCGTGAAAAATGTCTGTAGAAAAGAACCATGTTGTACCATTTCCAATAACGATTCACTTTCTGCGGCGTTTCAGTACCGCTAACACGACACTCTGGTACCTGGAAGCTGGGATACGACAGTGATAGCGACGTCGATTTCATGTTCCTGGTTTAATTCCATGGGTGACAGCAACGTTGTCAAATCAGCAGAGTTAACATCTTTTTCAGCACTGGGGCTATATGAGAAGTGGACTTACAGCTTAACGTGGGATACCAATCACATGAGCTTCCACCTTAATGCATTAATGTAGGTTTTTTTTTTTTTTTTTTTTTTACGCATATTCTTTGTAGGGGCCGCAGTGGCTCAGTGGTAGAGCGTTCACGTCTGGTGCTTGTGGTCCCGGGTTCGATCCCAGACCCCGCCAAGTAAACTTTGTGGTGGACAAACACTGCGTGCGTGGGTTTCCTCGGGGTTCTCCCGTTTCCTCCCACTTTCTTCATTCCACCATTTCATTCATTACTCATCATCACCGTTTATTTTAGCCTCACCGGCATAACCATGGGACGCAAAACTCAAATATTTCATTTCATTTTTTTGCATATTCTTTGTACAACTAAGAAAGAATGAATTATTACTTTGGCGCGTAATTTCCTTTTTCTCTATATTTTGTTTGTACAAATGCTGCAGACATTCTCGAGCCACTTTTCAACGAGAGACAAAATCTCAAGAAGTACGTGATGGACCGCCATCAATTTTGGCCAGGGTGTACAGCGTCAAACGGTAGAAATAGGTGCAGGTGATTCGTTGATTCAGGTGATTTTCAAATAAGTAGTAGTAGAAATTACCTTTTCCGTTTTTAACGTCAATCACTATAGAGCAAGAAATTATAGATAGCGAGAAGCTGTTTTCTGCAATCGATTAAGCGTTCCAAGAATACGTTACATCTTCGTTCTTAACTTTCTACTAAAAAACGGAAGTGATAGAAATTCATAACTGCTTCCAGTTTCAATATTGATATACGTAAAACAAGAATAATGGGAGAAAGCGAGAAGCGGTTTTCTGACTCGATTTTACGTTCTAAGATTAGGTACCATCATTTCTCTTAATCTTCTATTCAAACCGGAAATGACAGAATTCTACAGTTCCGGTTTTAATGTTGTTCGCTATAGAGCAAAAATTGCCATAGATGGCAAAAAAATGTTTTCTGCAATCAGTTATGCGTCCCAAGAATCTATTCCATCTCCACTCTAATCTCTCTACTAAAACCGTAAGCAGTAAAAATCTATTGCTGCTTTCGGTTTCAGTATTCAGTAAATATCATGCCATACAAACCAAACTCTGTCAAGTGGTGTACACGTGACACTGCTACTTGTTAAACACTGTTTTGTTACATCCAGTGGCGGCGATTGGACGTTAAAAGTGGGGGGAAAAGACTTGATGTAAGGTTGTATAACTAATAGGATACTATCTTTTTTTTTGTTTGTTTGTTTGTTAAAATACTATATATCGTATTTCATATTTTATTAAGTAAATTGACAAGTCCAACGCAAGTAGGTACTAGCCCTTTGTACTCTTAAACAGAGATTTGATTACTTGCTCATGAACATCTTAAAATACAAAGCGGCTGATTAATATATTGAATCCTTGTAAGAAGTGAAAGTATGCTGAAATTGTTGCGTTGCAATAGGTTAATTTTTGGGTTATTTTCCGTGGTAATTAAAAGACAATTTCTACAGCTTTCTTAGCTCCACGCGAGGATAACTATCACGTACTCACGCAACGGCGAATAGTATATGGCACCATTTTTTCTATGAACCAATACTACGTACAAAAACTTTACATTTCCAAATGAAACTATATACATAAATGGGTTACATCAAAAAAGTAGGGGGGGCAACTACTCCCCTTTGCCCCCCCTCTAATCGCCACCCATGGTTACATCCTACTAAATCTTATGGTAGACAATAAGTATACTATTAGGTACCCCTATTAAAGGCTTTGGTACGGGCTGTGGAGTGTCTCTATGTTTTGATCACGATCTTTTTTTTAGCATATTGTTGTAATAGGTTATCTCCTTTTCATCACCCGTGATCAACCGCTTTAGTAGTGCCTTGAGTTCGTTGCGTTTCAGCGATGATCCGCAGATGGAAAAATTGATCAATTAAATGTTTTGAAGTCTGATCATGTGGCACCCGGACACAGAGATTCTTTTTGTATCTAGCGTTTTCCAACTGGTTTAACGTTGTTTAGTATTGGATATTAGGGTTTTTGGTGACGTCATGACTGCTTGCTTGCCGGTCTTGCTGATTTCAGCCAGAATATCTTCCACTTTTGCTATGATTGGGCGCCTGTTTTGTTCATCGAAATTAAAGGCCGCGGTGGCTCAGTGGTAGAGCGGTCCCGGGTTCGATCCCAGCCACCGCAAAGTGAACTTTGTGGTGGACAAACACCGTGTGCGTGGGTTTCCTCGGGGTTCTCCCGTTTCCTCCCACTTTCTTCATTCCACCATTTCATTCATTACTCATCATCACCGCCTCCTTTAGCCTAACCGGCATAATCGTGTGACGTAAAACTAAAAGATGTCATGTTCATCGAAATTTCCAGAACGAAAACGAGAAAACCATCATTTGGCTGTTGCTTTTTATAACGTATCTTACCTATAAAGAGCACAAATTTCCTCACTGCCATGCACAGGATTTGTGCCTTTATCCATATAAAATTGTAAAATGTATTGCAGTTTTGCGGAAAGTTTATTCATGTTTACGGCGCAATATCTTACGCTTGATTTTAAGAATTCCAACACATTTTACACATCTACTAGCTTCAGCTGTCAAATTACGTTAAACCTGACCCGCTGCGACTTATATGATTTGGAACACTAACGCCATCTCGTGAGCAAAAGACTCAATACTTTTTAGACTACCTTAAGTGTCATTTTAACCAAACTGTTCCTAACTTAGGAATGAATTAATTAATTCGTCAGGACTGTTTTCAATATCTTGAAAGAAATTGTCTGTTTATATATTATAAATGTTGTCTGTCTGTTCAGAAGTAATGAATAAACATGTTGGGTGGATGCCATTTTTTTTACTGTCGACTGTACAAAGAGCTCAAAAACATTATGGTTGATTAATTTGTTTCATGCTATTTTATAAATGCTTGGCCTTTTTTTTCTACTACATTGGAAAATGTAAACGAATTATAAGGAAAAATGCGCTGGACTTAGTAGGTTTGTAACATGGTAAGAGTTGTAGTACATATATAATTAAAATATTGTAGCAGTGTCTGTAGAGTGTCATTGTTTTGTTGTTAAAATTATATACAGGGTGCTTTTCCAATTTATATTACAACATTTGCGAGATTCTCTATTCACGAAAACAGCGGGAAAGATATACGTTGACAGAAGTCGCAATCAGCTTCTGTTTCTTAAGTTAAAGTCTCACAGTGTGTGAGGAAAGTAAGTTTTGAAATTATATATAAAAATATCAGTGATATTAAAGCAGCGTAGAAAATTGTAAAGCAAATCACACTCGCATTTGTCAGTGGTATCTAATTACAGAAAGAAAATTGTATTGATGGTTGGTATTTTACATATTGATATACTTTTGTTAGAAAAATTGTTTGGAACTTTACTTTCTTCGCAGTTCCTTCCGAAATACTCTCAAGATTTTAAATTACGAAAATTACGCTGAAAGCAACGAGCAACAATTAACTAAATAATAATAATAATAATAATAATAATAATAATAATAATAATAATGTATCAGTCAATAAATAAAGGTAAACAAAATAAATCGTGGAAATCTATAGGTTTCACTGAACACGTGTAGGTAGTGTCATCGCGTGAGCGCAGGCAGCTGTTTTTAAAATAAATTCCTTTTTAAGGAGGGAATTTATGCTTTTGAAATTCACGATAGATTCTAGTGTGTGTATGAATATGTATACATGAGTGCTAACAGTGTTAGGAGATCGATGTAACATTTTAAACATGAAATACCAACATCCAAGCTCAGCGTCGGAACGGTAGCCTACGAACTGTTTACACAGAACGTAACATATAAACAGTTGACATCATTATTAAAAAAAGAAAGACAAGTCACTGTTTATACAGAAGTTGCTTTGGGACACGGTGCAGTGCTGTAGGGAAGAGAATTTAGTTATTAAACTTCGAAAAATTACTTGTCACTGGATCCCGTGGGTACAATACTTGCTATAGGAGTTCGATTCCCGGTGGGATCTTGTATGTTTCGGATCCTGCGAAAAGCCATAGGCACACAACTCATACAGCCTCACTGCTGAAAAGGACACTAACTTGAATAAATCAAGTTGCTATAGAACACAGTGTAGTGCAGAAAATATTTGCAACGTTAAGCTATATAAAAATTTGTCGCTGTGTTCCGTGGATACAGTGCTTGCTCTAGGACACAGTGGAATACAGGAAATGATTGCAAGGTTAAGCTATCGAAAGATTTGTCGCTGTGTCCCGTGGAATAATACTTGCTATAGGACACAGTGGAGTGCAGGAAATAATTACAAGATTAGGCTGTCGAAAAATCGTTGTCGCCAGAAAAATTACGAGACCACATTTATTGACACTGAACAAATCTATCGAAAGAACACCACTCAAGAACTTTTTCAAAGATATCGAAAGGAAGAAAATAATTTTAAACTGAGTATTGTGATTAGTGATGAAAACTAGAACGATTATGAACTAGAAGCGAAATGACAGAGCAGGTAGTAGCATCGTTTCACGTAGCTTTAAAGAAAAAAAGTGTCCATCTGTTAACACCGTCCTCTAAAATGCAGAAAGGTACATTTTGTTGAATTTCGTGAACCTAAGAAAAACATAAATGCCCATCGTTAAGTTCAAGTACTTCGCAATTTCCACTGTGCGTTGTGGAATAGAAAGAAAAGCACCATTCAACAGGATAATGCACGCCCGCACTCTGTTGAATGCATCGGGGAGAAAATTGTGGAAAATGGGGTGGGGAATTGCCTCACTCTTCCTACAGTCCCGACATTGCACCCTCTGACTGTTCGGTTTTGTACAAGACCAGTTACAAACCCAACGCTACCAGATGCCGGAGGACATATAAAAGATAGTGCAGGTTAGGTTTCCGAAAAGTTGAAATGGAGTTCTACTGGAAGATTATTTTTAAACGTTCAGAAAAGTAGCATAAATTTGTGAAAAGAAGTGAAGACCTTGGTGAAAAGTAAAGAAAAATCTACAAATTAAAATTAGTTTCTTTTTCTTTAATAAAACCAAAACTAAATTCATGAAAGACTTGTTCTTCATTACTTTCAGTATAACCTTAGATACTATTCATTTGTTTAAGTGTATATTAAAAAAAAAAAAAATCATTTCCTGTAAAGAAAATTGTGTCGTGTACCCTTACAAGCTATTTTCCTACATATGTCGAAATTTCTAACTCGCAAAAGAAGTTAATTCCGACTTTCCTTCACTTTTTTTTTTTTTTTTTTTTTTTTTTTTTTTTTTTTAAGAACAACCTGTTGAATGTTCTAACGTGAGTTTTTTTTTTTTAGCATCCTGTATGTACAGCATGTTTTCAGTAATTAGAGTAACAATATTTGTAGGAAATATTACTTTCGCTTAAGTATTGAAACTGTGACGAAAATGTGAATAATTTCCAAAGGTTAACATAGTATAGTAACGTTATTAACGTAGATATTGTATATTATGTGTAATATGCTAAAGTTTGATTAGTAGAATTAAGATTAAAGACACATTAATTTTCAAGATGTCTTTTCTTCCAGTGATATAGTGCTTCGATGCTGTTAGTTGTTAAATGTAAATATTACGAATAAGTACTATAAAATGGTTATTATTCTTACAGAGACCCCTTATCCCTAGTTTCGATTCAACTATCCAGCAATATCCAATGTGGAGAACAGGAATCCCACCCCCTACATCCAGTTTCGCCGTAAGTTAGATTATGTTTGGGTTTATTTTCATTCTGTCTATACATCGCAAGGAATAAAATTTATTTATTTTATTTTTATTGATTGCTTTTTAACCTGCTAGAATGTGTGATGCGAAGCAGAGTCTTTTTATTAATTTAATGCAGGTTGTGTCTTTCAGTATGAGCATCAACTTTGTCATCTTAGCAAGCCGTTTCAACTTCCTGTAAAACTATGTCTACCTTTAACACTGCATTTGTTTCTATCTAGTTTTTCTGTGATATTGTCGACGTGCAATTGTTGTTTACCATGCCTTACTTTTAAAAAGCATTTCCTAATTTACTTATACTTACGATGAGATGCATATCAACTGTTTAAAAAGACGTTCCTCTTACTTCAAGGATCCTGCAAAGTATATTGCTGAGAACTGTTTCAGAGCACTTCTAAGTCCTTTGTCAGCGCACCAAAAGAAGACTCGCTCTCGTACATAAATGATATGCTTAAATGTAGACTAATTATATTCTGAGCAAAACTATATATTTTCATTAAAATTCAATACGTGTCACAGTTTCGCCAACTAACTCTTTGGCTTCATCAGACACTATGTGATACGTGTTGAATTTTAATGAAAATATATAGTTTTGCTTAGCAAATAATTAGTTTATATTTAATTATAACAAAGTAAAGCTTCTACTTATGGAAAATATCACAAATGATAATGTTGTATAGGATTCTGTCCTTATCCATCCTGCAAACTGAACGGATGGAGCATGCTTAAAAACTGATTGATATTTTTCTTATTTTTCCAATATTTATGAAACTGGAACTCCTTAAATATACTTTGTTTGCTCAGGAAAAACAAAACCAAAAAAAAAAAAAAAAAGGCTTTTAAATTTATTTCACTACAGTCGGTACGATAAACTAATTGAAATATCCGTTCTTCGCACCAAGAGAATATGTTCATGGAAGATATTCAAACCTTTCTCCTCCCCCTTAGGACATGCATGTGGGATGAATTTGGATTTAAACGCCATCGAGTGTGTTATTATTCATCTCAGTGATCCCGGAAACGATGGATTGGACACTAATATCGACCAGTTTCGATTCATGCCATCCTCTCCCCCATGCCAATGGGGAATGGGTTTGGACTTAAAATGGCATGGGGGGTGTCATTTTTTGTCTCATTGACCGAAAAACTATGAATCGAATACTAATATCGGTCGTTTTCGATTATTTTTACATATCACCCTTTCCTCCTCACGTCGAAAACCTAAATTAGACCAGGGTTTATTCAACGGGGTCTCAGGGGGGCGCGGTGGCTCAGTGGTAGAGCGTTCACCTCCGGTGCTTGGGATCCCTGGTTCGATCCCAGCTCGCGCCGTGTGGACTTTGTGGTGGACAAACACCGTGCTCGTGGGTTTCCTCGGGTTTCTACCATTTCCTCCCACTTTCTTCATTCCACCATTTCATTCATTACTCATCATCACCGTCTCCTTTAGCCTAACCGGCATAATCGTGGGACGTAAAACTCAAAGATTTCATTTCATTTTTTCGACGTTGTCTCAGTGGTAGAGCGCTTACCTCTGGTGCGTGGGGTCCCAGGTTCGATACCCGATCAAGTAAGTTTGTGGTCGACAACATCGTGTCTGTGGGTTTTCTCGGGGTTCTTCTGTTTCTTCCTACTTTCTCATTCCATCAGTTCTTCCATCATCATTCATTTGCCTTAATCATGGTCTATCTTAGCCTAATGGGCATAATAGTAGGACGTTAAACTGGAAGTTTTCATTTTTCAGTGTGTATTCTTGTTCCGGAGATCATCAAAATCAGTGCTGATGTCTCAAACGAGTTCAATGTCAAACATCATTATATTAATTTGTATTTATATAAATAAGGAGACGGTTTCATACATCATGTCATTTATGTAGCAGCGAGTCGTCTTTTGGTTCTCCAACGGAGTGACGAGTGCTCCGAGACGATTTTTTTTTAAGATGTTCGAAGTAGGAGGAATGTACTTTTAAAATTTCGATGTTTTTTTGTCACTCGTCTTCACTCTTCACTTCAGTCTTTTTAAGACACTATATGCTACGATTTTACTTCCCTCTCCTGATCTATGTAGTTCTGTAGTAAGTAACCCTGAATAAAAATTTGTAACATTAATGTCCGATCTTCGTCACGTAAATAATCTACTCTGCGCACACTATTGCCTTGATTTATTTTCTATATACATTTTTAATTTGTTAATTTTATAATCTGTTATTTATAAGTGGATGGTATACGAGGGTGATTCAGAAAGTAATACCTCCAAGGCGATACCTTCATTTGTGTTTGACGTTAGTACCTATACAGATACCAGTGGAAAGCTTGCAATGTCAGCTACAAATGGTGGCATCATCTTTCAACATAATCCCCATTACGGACAACACACTTGCACCAACGCGAAACAAAGTTTTTCATTCGTCGGCGAAGAATTGTGGTGGCTGTTGTCGACATCATTGTCGAACTGCTGCTTCCATCTCCACGTCACAACTGAAGCGTTGGCCCGTAAGGTGATCCTTTAGCTTAGGGAAGAGTCAAAAGCCGTAGGGTGCAAGATCCGTACTATAGGCAGGATGAGGCAGAATGTCAACAGCACTGTGCCAGCAGATGGGACAACTTTTAACTTTTTTTTGCAGAGGTGGGAACGTATGGCGGTACTTCCGTCGACTAACGCTTCGTTTCCGGTTGGTAATGGTGTATCCAAGACTCGTTGCTGGTGATGAATATTCCTGAGCGCACAACCTTCCTCATTCAGATATTCAGTGACAGCCCGCTGTTTGAACCAGACGTCAGCACGGGATGCCATGAATTGCTCCATTACTCTGGAACAAGAAGAGATAGGAAGGTGAAACAAGGGACATTCTATAGCTTAAACATCAGTGCATTAATAACAGACAGTTCAGAATGCTTGCAGTACTATTGTCCAAGTAGTGGACTTGGAGACATTACTTTCTGAAACACCCTCGTATATGTCCTATTGATTGCCTATATTTTAGTGAAAGCAAATTGTATATATTACATTGTTATTGCTCTAAATTTGGCATTTGACGCTTTTAAATATCTTTTGGAAAGGTCTGTTCAACATAAATAGATTTATTGTGATAAATGTTACGGACTTCAACGTCACTTATTTTTGTTATGATTAGAAAGAGTAAGGTCCAAAATGTGAATTGACATGACGGATTATAATGAGGCTTAAGATTGAGGGAGGTTTGGACAGATGCTTACCTTTCGCGAGTCACAATATATTCCTAATAATATTAAAACCGTAATAAAAATTTTGTGTCTCATTAATATTATCCAATCTCTTAGGTATTGTCCATATACAAAATGCGAATCGGTTTGTATCCGACAGTTTGACAGCGCTGCTGTTGCCTGTGTAGTTGCACCAGAAATGTGAAACCGATGACGTTATCACTGCGGTATCTCAGCTTCCAGCTACCGTAGTATCGTCCTGATACTCAAAATACCGCCGAAAGTCAACGGTTATTGAGAAAGTTACATCATGGCTCTTTTTCGCTTTTTTTTTTCTTTGTAAGACCGGGAAAATGGTTTAACCATCGAAGTGACACAGCTAAAGATTTTTTTTTTTTTTTTTTTAGATTACCAATGAGTGTCACCTGACATGCTTCGTAGAGTTCGTCGACTTGCAAGTCAGTGCCGAGAAAGTTTCCCGCAGGGAATCACGTTTGTTGCCGAATACGGTTATGAGGGAAAATTGGAGGTATCCATGGTTATATCAATCTATCGAGAAGGTATCCCTCGTATGTATGAAGCCAACAAGAGCCAGACGCGAATTTGCATGGACAAAGCATCCAGTCACAACGCCAGATCATCCCACCGATTACATCATAACATAGAGTAGGAAATAGGAATCCATATTATTCCTTTTCATAACATCCTGTAACTGTTTAAACCGGAAGTACTAGTAATTTTCAACCGCTTCTGTTTGAGTAGTGTTCCGGATGGTGATTTTCTCTTAAAACGCTGAATCGACTGCCCCGACCCTCACTAGCCTTGGGAAACTCGAGGGGAGGAATATGATATAATTCATATACCAGTACTGTAATGTATAAAGGTAACCAAGAAAGTTATGTCGCTTTTTCACCCACTACCTTCGAACATCGATATGTTACCTAAGACGTACCTCGAAGATCAAAAATAGTCCCCATTAGCATCGACGATCTTCTGCCAACGTTCTGGAAGACTATGGATTCCATCGCGGTAGAACTTTGGCGGGCTGTGAAGCGATGAAGGTATCAAGTGCGTCTTGCACCTCTACTAGGGATTTGAACTGGCGTTCTCTAAGGTAATTGTTCAAGAAATGGAACAGGTAATAATCGGACGGTGCAATGTCCGTGGAGTATGGTGGATGCAATAGTGTTTCCCATCCAAGGCATAGAATCGTGTCCCTAGTCATCCTAGCCACGTGGGGTTTAGCCTTGTCCTGTAACACGACTCCTCCTTTGTGATTCAGAAGTGCGGGCTCCGGAGTTTTGAGTTTTTCTTGAACATGGCTCTACTGCTGACAGTATACAGTTACATTGATGCTCTGACCAACTGGTAGCAGTTCCTGGTGCAGTGCTGATTTCGGCTGTTTTGAACCTGTTAGATAGGATGATAAGCAATGATGACGGCGCCGTGGAGTGTCGTACAGGACCCACTTCTCATCACATGTCAACATCCTGTCCAGAAATGACTCCTTTCTCAGACGAGACAGCAAAGAAACATAGATATCTCTCGCGTTACCTTCTGGCCCGGACTCAAATCATGTGGGACCAATCGACCTAACTTGTATTGCTTCCCAAGTTAATGGAGGTGCTGCCGAATGGTTTCTCCACTCACACTGAATTGTAGTCTCAGTTCCTTACATGTCTGGCCAATATTCACCTCAATTGCTGCTTGGAGATCTTCATTTTGTACATGTGTGGTCTTCTAGCATGTGGTGCGTCTTCGAGTGTTTCGTCACCGTCCTTAAACTTGTTAAATCACCACTGCACTGTCCGCATAGTCACGGCACCCTCACAAAAGGTCTGGCATATCTTCCGCCCCGCTGCAGCGGCGTTTGACCCCAGTTTGAATTCTACAGCATATACGCCCTTATGACGCTCTGTGAAGGTTCCATGTGCACTCTGTCCTTACGCAATTTCACGGTATAACTGAACTGCCACAACGAAGTACTATGTTGGATATACTCACACCAACAACTGACCTTCGCCTTATCTGTATTCGCATTCAACTCACGGTGTGAGGACCAATTGAACACAAACTTCCACAAAAAGCGACAGAACTTTCTTGGTTACCTTTATAGCTTTTTTGCAGTGATAATTGCGATGTCAGGCAATAGTCCATAAGGCTGTTAATCCGATGAAACATACTTGGTGCTGTTATCACAGGTTTTCACAGAATAAGTACACTTTGAAAACCTGCCGAATATAACCCGATCCGCCTTTTGTATATATATATCAAGTAGTTAAAACTGTGTATTCCTGGTAGTCCAGTGGATATGGTAGTCTTGTCTTTTATCTGAGAGATTTCTGTGGAACGCTGAGTTGTCGTGTGGTAATTTGACAACGACGTAAATTAAAAGGAAGCGAAGTCCGATGTGAAAACCGACGCTGTGACCACCCATTATGAGTTGCACGTGCATCATTTGACTGGCCATATCTCATAGTAGGATGCGTTGTCATTTTAATCAGTGTATTTATTTATTTATAAGTATAGTTCCAGATACAGCAGGTTGGCGATTTTAGACTGAAATATATATTAGAAAAAGAAACAACGTCAACAAGAAGCATTTAACAATAGTAATAGCAAGAAATAACAGAATATAAACAAAAACATGAATAGATATTTAGAATTTAATGTTGCACATCGTGGAACGCAAAATTCTTTCAGGATTAAAGATATCTGTGAAGATGAAACCCTGAATTCAGTAAGGACCCTGTACGTGATGGACCTTCGGACAATTGCAAGTCTAGGTTTCAGAACATGCAAGAGCCTCATATTCCATATTGTACGATTAGTTACTCGGAAATTCTTTGTGCGAAGTAGAGTGACAGTTTAATTCTTCATTTACTATTTTGTGTGGAAATAAGATATCAGCTTTTTAGCAACTAGTACTGTTCATTGAGAAATGTAACAGTGGATAGCTAAAAATTCTCATTAAACTATACGTCTAATAACTATTGTAAACTAAAGCAATAAGTATGAACCGTATGTATGAATAATGATTAAATATAAAAGCAGTGAATTCATAATAAGAAAATACGAGAGCAAGTCGAAAATTACCCATAATGTAGCTATAACTTTTCTTACATTTTCCATCCTCGTTTATTTTATTGTTATGCCGTTTTAGTCATGCTATGAAAGTTTGATCGTAATTCTTCCATTTGTCTTCCTTTTGTTGCAGATAGATCATGGCTGTTCCATTAGAAGTTTGCACCAAAGAGGAACAACGAGCAGTGTATCAGGGACCAGACGATGTGCCACTACATCAAAATCATTCGTCTGTCTAACAGTAACAGTAACAGTACCATGTCAGGTGCACGCTCAATGTTGTTATCCTCCAGGGGCGGATTCAGGGGCAGTCACCCCCCTCCCAGAAGAGGAAACTTTTCTATTTTATATATATAAATAAAACCCATCCTAAAGTTTGGAACCCTTAAAAGTAGCAGTATGACGACTCACTGCCCCCATCCCTCCAGAAGTCAGTCCTGGATCCGCCCCTGTTATCCTCTGTGGCTGTAAATGTTCGTCCGTAACATTGGTGCGATAATTTTTGAATTTTTCAATCCATTCGTAGACACTTCGTTGCTGCAAGATACTGTTCCCGTATTGAGCCGAAAATCTTTGATGTATTGCAGCCCCTGATACACCTTTCGACTGCAAAAATCGGTTCAATGCTCGTTGTTCCTCTTTGGTGCAAATTTCTAGTGGAGCGGCCATGATCTATCTGCAACAAAGGAAGACAAATAAAGGAATTGGGATCGAACTTTCACAGCATGACTACAACAGCATAACAATAAAAGAAACGAGAACAGAGATTAGTACAAACAATCTAAGAAAAGTTATTCTATAGCTACATTGCGGTTAATTTTTGACTTATCCTCGTATTTACCTAAGTACATCTTCTTTTATTTGTTTGCCCGAATTTTCGGTATCTCTTCACTGTCTTTTTGCGAGGGGTGAAAATACGACGAAAAACAAGATTCCAACTAGTTACATCCTTACTTTTACCTCCCTGTCCTCCAAAAAAATTTGACTATCCTGTTGTTGGTATTTTTCTTTCACTACTAAGTTATTTTCAGTTGTTCTTGTCTGTAAAATTCAATCCAAATAGTGAAGTTGGGATAAACAGATAAAAGACGTACTTAGGTAAATATTTTATTTTACTTGCTATTATACATTAACACACAAGTACGTAAACGAAAATGAATGTGTTAATGTTTCATAAAAGTGATGACAATTGTATTCTTCGCAGCCTGAGTTGCTCGAGAAGAAGCTTTCCTCAATGACAGTTGATGACGTATGTGCCATTTTGAAGGATGTAGGAGATATACGGGATTCGAGGAAATACGAATCAGTTCTCAAAGAAAATAATGTAAACGGCCGAGTTCTCCTACACTGCGACTTGGACGAGTTGAAGCAAGTAAGTTATATTTTAATATCAAATTTTGACATTATTTTACATTTGTAGAGAGAGAATGTCGATGTACGTAGTCGAAAAAGTATTTCTTTCTTTCTTTCTTTCTTGTTTTCTCTTTCTTTCTTTCTTTCTGTCTTGCTTTCTTGCTTTCTTGCTTTCTTTCTTTCTTGCTTTCTTTCTTTCTTGCTTTCTTTCTTGCTTTCTTTCTTGCTTGCTTTCTTTCTTTCTTGCTTTCTTTCTTTCTTGCTTGCTTGCTTTCTTTCTTGCTTGCTTTCTTTTTTCTTGCTTTTTTCTTGCTTGCTTTCTTTCTTTCTTGCTTTCTTTCTTTCTTGCTTTCTTTCGTTCTTCCTTGCTTGCTTTCTTATAACATTAGTATTAAAATTCAATAAAGGAATGGTTCTGACATTGTGATATGGATGTGAAAGAGTTCTTAACAAAATACGATCAACAAACCTGTGATTGAAGTAATTTATACATAATTTCATAATATTCAGAAGTGTCAGTCAGCCTTCAACTAGATTATATCACAGTTATTTACATAGGACATACTTCGACTTAAAAGAATTTCACAGTATACCTATAATGATACGCATAGATATACATCGGAACAGCCTTAAAGGGCTCTTTCCCCAACCACTGCTTCTTTTCACCCCCACAACCCTCGGTTAGCCCTCGCGAAGCGTGTAAGCTGTCACTGCTCTCAGTGTTGCCGTACCTCCGATCCACTTGTGTAATTAAAGTCCGGCAAAATAAGGAGAAAGCTTTCCTTCCTATTTTTAGTTAATAAAAACAAAAATTAAATATATATATATATTTCAACTAGGAAAAAGGAAAGAATGAAGAGGAATCGAGGCAACATTGGTTTTTAGCCAGAAGGGATCATAAATCTCTACCACATGTCGCAGAGACTAGTTAGCGGAAGGTTTAGAGGGGTGGACAGGGTTTTCAGAATTCTTGGAAAACTAGCTCCCTAAGTATGATCCAAAGTTTACTTACCTAATATAAAGTAATCTTGTGTGGGATCGCATCTCGAGAAAAAGACTGAACCGTTTGAAATGAATTTTTTAATATACGTGGAAACAGTGGCGGATCCAGGAAATGATCAAGGGAGGGGCTAAACCATAGTTTGTCGCTGTATCCGATGTAAAACAGGATTGAAGTCCATTTTATCCAGTGTATACCTGAGGGTCAAGGGGGGAGGCTATAGCTCCCCCTTGAATCCGCCCTTGCGTGGAAGGATCAAACACTAAGGTTAAAGGCTGATATTTCAAGAGTTTCGTCTGTTATAAAGGAATGAGGAGTGTGCGGTAATTTTAATACATCGAGTCGGCAACTGTGCAGAATTTCAGCTACCCGCCACCTACGGCGCTATTTGTATGTAAACACAAATGACGACCGTGGAAGGATCAAACACTAAGGCTAAAGGCTGATATTTCAAGAGTTTCGTCTGTTATAAAGGAATGAGGAGTGTGCGGTAATTTTAATACATCGAGTCGGCAACTGTGCAGAATTTCAGCTACCCGCCACCTACGGCGCTATTTGTATGTAAACACAAATGGCGACCGTGGAAGGATCAAACACTAAGGTTAAAGGCTGATATTTCAAGAGTTTCGTCTGTTATAAAGGAATGAGGAGTGTGCGATAGTTTTAAGACATCGAGTCGGCAACTGTGCAGAATTTCAGCTACCCGCCACCTACGGCGCTATTTGTATGTAAACACAAATGGCGACTCGTTTGGAAAACTGTTCTCGCAAAGAAGTCCGTTCAGTTATTAGATTTCTATGGGCGATACATGCAACTGCGGCTGAAATTCACCGGCAGAAGTTTACAGGGAGATTGTGTCGAAAGTTTGCAGCTGGTAGAGAAAACATCACCGATGAGGAGCGCAGTGGCCAACCCAGTACGGCATCAACAAATTTAAACACAGCTGGATCATCATCGACCACCCTTCCTACAGCCCGGACCTCGCTCCAAGAGATTTTTACTCGTTGCCGCACTTGAAGGGGCATCTAGGAAGCCGTTGCTTTCCTTCAGACGATGACTTTCTGACAACGTGACTGAACATGCAAGGACAGGATTTTTACCAGGAGGGAATGTTCAAGCTCATCCCACGATGCGACAGGTGCCTCAACCTCGAAAAATAACCTAATGTATGTGCTATCTGTTGGCTGTATTGATTGTATGAAATAATATATACACGTTTCACTGCAGGCTTTGTAACCTTACTTTCCGATCACTCCTCGTATGTAGTTATCACCTACCTCAAATTGGGGTTTTTATCTTCACATTAATTAAAATGCTTATCTTCATTGGGGGAGGGGAGGATGGTCTTTGAAAATTCAGGTTTTAAGAGGAGAAAGATAGAATATGTTTATTTTTTTCGTCACTTTGAAATCGTCGTTATCTGTTGTTTGTGGGGCATCACGAGAAACAGCTATTCCATTTGAAATTGATTTTGAAACACGGTTTGATCATGTCTTCTTTGATTAAAAGGCATATTCTAAGAGGGTTCGAAATTCATGCCAAAATAAAGTTCATCACCACACTTCCATTGAAATGCGTATCCTAAGAGTAGGGGGAAGGAAATTCCAGTTCTTTCCACAAACTTATTCTCCCCACGCAAATAATGGGCTTTCATGTAGTGTATGATATTATAAAGTTTCCCTTGGATTGAGCAAAAATAGAATAATTATACTCGGGAATCGTTTTCTCAATTTATTACAAAATTCCGTTCTAACACAGGATAATACAAAATAAGTACAAATTCTCTAATGTTTGGGCTAAAATAGACGTCTCCTAGACCTTAGAGCCTCGGGAAGGTTTCCTCACCAAGCAAGCTAAGTGAGGAGGTTTAGGACATTCAATGCTCCACGGCGAGGAGAGATGTGTTAGAGTCTCGACAAAGCTCCACTTCAAGCTAAGCAGGCAAGGACTACCACGAAGCTCCACTGAAAGCAGAGAGAGAGCTAAAGCGGGAAGGGATACCTAGAGCTCCAAGCAAGCTAGAGGAGAGGAGGTGACCAGCAGAAGACTGATAGTGATTGCTAAAAACATGCTAACTGTCTTCTATTTGCAGACGACCTCAAAATATATATTAAGGTAGATTCAATTGATGATTGCGAGAAAGTACAACAAGACTTAACTAACATTATGGAATGGTGTAATAAAAATAAATTTAAAATGAATGTAAATAAATGTAACTTCCTACGTTTTACACGTAAGAATAGTTATGTAGACTATACTTATTCGATTGATGGGACAAAATTAAGCTCTCCCAAGTATATCAAAGATCTTGGAATTTTCTTTGATCAAAATTTAACCTTTAAACATCATATGGAAACAGTAACGAGCGAGGCTTATAGAAACCTTGGTTTTATCATGAGGCTAGGTAAAGAGTTTCGTAATGATTTAACTTTAATGAAATTGTACTTCACTTACGTTCGGTCTAAGTTAGAATATGCTACTGTTGTGTGGACACCAAATATGCAAAAATACTGTGATATGATTGAGGGAATACAGAAAAAATTCCTAAGACTTCTAACGTACAGGAAAACTGGGCTTTACCCGAAATATGAATCTTACAGAGAGTTACTGGAAAATTATCAACTACCCACTTTATACGAAAGAAGAAGATATAATGATCTAATATTTTTATATAAATTAATACATGATAAAATTGACTCTATTGAGCTGCGTTCGTTACTTTGTTTTCAAGTCCCATCAACCAGAACGAGGATAGGAAACACATCTACGTTTTATCAAAGAAAGGCAAGAACAAATATCCTTCGGAAATCTCCTATATGGAGGATAAGCACTCTCCACAATGAAGTCGAAAAAGACTTCAATATTGATATATTTAGCATGTCGGAAAGTGTGTACAAAAGAACAATTAAACAGGCATGTTTTGAAAACGGCATATAAGGAGCTCATATGCTAAAGACAATATGAATGTGTTTTTTTTAAATTGTCTATTTTGTTATGTGTATTTCTTTTAATTATTTGTATATCTCATTGTTTTGTATTAATATGTATTTCGTTGTCAAAGGCAACACAATAATTGGGCCTAGAGCCTGTTGTGTTGTGCTTGAACTAAAATAAAATAGTGGCGCTGGTTGTCCTGTGTCGTCACATGACCAGTGACGTCCCTGGTGTTCGTGTCATCTGGTACTGTAGTAACTTGTAGTAGGACGCACATGATTGATGTTTATGGGCACGTTTTGGTTGTTAGTGAACAGAGCCATGTGCAGGATATTACAACATACATAATATATATGTTGTAAGCACATAGAGTGAAAGACATCTCACAAGTAAACCTTACGTTTGGGTGAATCGAGTTGCTGACTGAGACACATATGAGAAAGTAGTACTAAATGTGGTCAGTATTGCAGTAAAGTTGTAGGTGCGAAGCTCCAGGGGTTTAGGAGATACAGCTACCAGAACATCACATGGAAGTACAGAATAGTCTTCATACAGTTGGAGGTAAAAGCCGTGTAAGACCTCTTGTAACGACAAAAGGTGAATAACAAGTATATGGGTACATATTAGGACTAGGGGAAAGTCATATAGTAAGGGTATACCTGACGGTGGCCATCTTGAAATCCACCATATTGAATTAAGGTTAAGTTTTTAAAATAGGAATGGGGTCATGTGATACATGATTTAAGGCGCAAATTTAATCAGAAGAACAATGGTGACGTTAATTTTGATTTACGCGCAATTGGTAAAAAGTTACAGGGAAATGAAATATTGTTGCAGCATATGTATTAGGTCTTTACCCCACCTTGTAAATAAGGTGTCAATGCTATGCGTTTTGTTTAAAACTTTTGTCTGATTCAAAATGGCGGATTTGAACATGGCCGCCATCAAGGCAACTCTTACCATAGACCTAATATTTATCCATTTGCTTTTTATTTAATTATTATCATTAACACAAAATTTACAAGATGGGGTAAAGTACTAATACATATGCTGCAACAATATTTAATTTCCCTGTAACTTTTTACCAATTGCGCGTAAATCAAAATTAACGTCACCATTGTTCTTCTGATTAAATTTGCGCCTTAAATCATGTATCACATGACCCTATTCCTATTTTAAAAACTTAACCTTAATTCAAAATGGCGGATTTCAAGATGGCCGCCGTCAGGTATACCCTTACTATATGACTTCCTCCTAGTCCTAATATGTACCCATATACTTGTTATTCACCTTTTGTCGTTACAAGAGGTCTTACACGGCTTTTACCTCCAACTGTATGAAGACTATTCTGTACTTCCATGTGATGTTCTGGTAGCTGTATCTCCTAAACCCCTGGAGCTTCGCACCTACAACTTCACTGAAATACTGACCACATTTAGTACTACTTTCTCATATGTGTCTCAGTCAGCAACTCGATTCACCCAAACGTAAGGTTTACTTGTCAGACGAAGAATCCCTCCCTCGGGAACTGGATCATCTCAAGAAGACGCTACTCCAGAATAATTACAAGAAGCATGATATCAGTTTGGCCCTGAAAAGGACCTTTTCTGAACAGAGGAAATCCAAAGAAGAAACTGAAGAACCATTGAGTATAGCAGTTTTACCATAACTTTCTGGAAAGATCTCCCGGATTCTGAAAAAACACAACATTAAGACCATACACAAGCCGCCACCAAAAATCAGAAACTTACTTCGCCCGATCAAAGATGACTTGGGCTTAAAGACACCAGGCGTGTATCGTATACCCTGTGAATGCGGAAAGGCATATATAGGACAAACAGGACGCACCATTGAACAACGTTGCAGAGAACATGAAAATTACATTAGACTATTCCATCCAGAAAAATCAGGTTTAGCTGAACACAGTTTAACAGAAGGCCATAAAGTTTTATTTAAGGACGCATTCATCGTTACCAAGAGCACAAATTACTGCACCAGGATAGTAGCCGAATCTCTTGCCATAGTTCATGAACCGAACAACGTTAATAGAGGCACTGGATTTCAACTCAGCCCCCTGTGGAACCCGGTCATCAGTATTACAGCAAAGAAAACGACACACAAACATCCAGATAACCCTCAGCCAATCAATACCACGGACTACGGAACATAGCCAGCCAATCACAGCTCCAGTTTTCAGATTGAATCAGCCAATCAGGAACCAGCATTTTTGCCAGCCCAGAGTATATATTACTTATATCCGCTGATCTCTACATAATTGCCCTGATGATGAGAACGATGACAGCTCTCGAAACGTTGGCCTATCCACCAGTTTTCACGTGGCTGATTGCCCGAGAAGAACTTTATCATACATGATATATAGTTCACACAATATCAGTTGAAAAAATACATGTAAAGTTGATTGCTCAACTGGTGATGGCTCAAACTCGTAGTATCCCGCTCTCAAAAAATTAATCGTGTCGCATTCTCCCGGTAATACAGAGAGTATAACTCAAGTTTGTGCTTGTCAGAGGTCAGATTAACCTACTTTTTAAACAGTACAACATTAAGTAGGTGCTATCTTAAAACATGTCTATGTTTTGAATGCTTCATAATTATGCTTCGTTCTTCTTCTTATTATTATTATTTTTTTTTTTCTCTTGTAGGTTTTAAAAATGAACTTCGGCGATTGGGAAATATTTAAGATGTTACTTATTTCTCTGAGGTCCAGTGAATTTACCAAAGTAATGCAGCTTTCCGAACACAGCCCAAAAGTACGCTTTAATGTCCCATCCAAGTTTGGCGCCAGAGCGGCAAGCACTCGGGATGATCCAGGTATGTAACAAGGCAATTCTCCGGAAAGATAAAAGAAATGTCTTCAAAATAATCCAACAGTCAAAAATTATAGCTATCAGATTCCATATAAGGAAATGCATTGCATAATTAGAAATTGAACAGTTCAATCTGTCTTTTATTTTATCATTCGTGAACTTACCCATGCTACAGTTTAGTACAGCTGGACATCGATAACTCGAATTCCGTGATAACAGCATTTTTTTCACATTTCCTTCAGTTCTCCATAACACTCAATGTTAAAGTAACCTCTGTAAATCTAATGTTTAAAAATTACAACCTCGATAAGTCCAATTTCAAGGGTTTCGTAATCATATTTAGAAACGTCGGTAACTCGAACTTCCTTATCTGGGAGGGGGCGCGGTGGCTCAGTGGTAGAGCGTTCACCTCTGGTGCTTGGGGTCCCGGGTTCGATCCCAGCCCCCACCAAGTGAACTTTGTGGTGGACAAACACCGTGCTCGTGGGTTTTCTCGGGGTACTCCCGTTTCCTCCCACTTTCTTCATTCCACCATTTCACTCATCTCTCATTATCACCGTCTCCTTTAGCCTAACCGGCATAACCGTGGGACATAAAACTCAAATATTTCATTTCATTTCATTTCATTTTTTCCTTATCTGGGAACCTCTACAAGTCGAAGTTTACTTCCATGAATCGAATTTCTCTTGATGGCACCTTGGTAACTCAAAGCTATAGGTCTATGCTTTTACCTAATTATCATCGTTTCTAGTCCTGTCATTGTTGGTAATGCGTACTATAATTGTTTTCTACTCATGTCTACTTTTTTTATTTTTACTAATCATCGTATTTAATTTAAGGAACTTCGAGTTATAGAGGTTAAATGAATAAATCTTCGAGTTATAGTGGTTAAATGAATAAATCTTCGAGTTATAGTGGTTAAATGAATAAATCTTCGAGTTATAGAGGTTAAATGAATACATCTTCAAGTTATAGAGGTTGAATGAATAAATCTTCGAGTTATAGAGGTTAAATGAATACATCTTCAAGTTATAGAGGTTGAATGAATAAATCTTCGAGTTATAGTGATTAAATGAATAAATCTTCGAGTTATAGTGGTTAAATGAATAAATCTTCGAGTTATAGAGGTTGAATGAATAAATCTTCGAGTTATAGAGGTTGAATGAATAAATCTTCGAGTTATAGAGGTTGAATGAATAAATCTTCGAGTTATAGAGGTTAAATGAATACATCTTCAAGTTATAGAGGTTGAATGAATATATCTTCGAGTTATAGTGGTTAAATGAATAAATCTTCGAGTTATAGAGGTTGAATGAATAAATCCTCAAGTTATAGTGGTTACATAATCACTTTTCGTGAAGAACGCGGAACCTCACTACCTCAAATTTTTGTTGTAGCCACCCTTGATAACTTGATCCTTGATTATTCGAAAAACTCGATAACACGAATTTTTGTCTTGGCGTGGGAAGCTCGGGTTCGATTCCCGGCGGGAGCTCATGTGGTTCGGATTCCACATTAATCAATAGGTCCACGTCTCATATAGCCTCGCTGCTGAAAAGACACGTTAAACTCAAAATCAACTCAACTCAACGAATTTTTGGCTATTTCCTTCAGCTTCGAGTTATCGATGTTCACTGTATTTTTACAATTCTCGTACATATTTTTCATTTTGTTCTTTCTTTTTAACCCCATTATTTAGTTAAATATTGAAAACTATTAAGACGATTGTAAAAGTGCGTCTATCAATAGATGATAGCACGATCTGTTTCAATCTATTTTTTTTACTGAGTGATAATATTCAGAATAATTCAGTCGAATTCAACAGATGAATGTTGAAATTTTACTCGAAGACAAATTGAATAAGTCTTCAGAAAATAGTCCATGTACTCTTTAGACTTCCAAAGTATGTTCTGCATAAGAGTCGGAAGTCTTAACAGAATTGTCATGTCCGTCTGTCTGGCGACAGATATCAGAGCAAAAACTGAAAGAGATATCGAGGAATTATTTTTTGCAATCGATTCAGCTCTCAAGAAGAGATTCCGGCTCCACCAGTAATCCTCTGTTCCAGTGCTGCAATAGTCCGTCACTATAAATTTGCAGTGTTGTCAACTATGTTTAAATTGAACAACCCTATTCCTCTCCATTTGAGGAAGGGTTATATATATATATATATATATATATATATATATATATATATATATATATATATATATATAATATCATAATTTATTACCGAAGTGGGCTGTTTTTGCAAAAGAAAACAGTTTATCATTATCTTTCCTTTATGACAGAATGGTTCTCTTTCGATCTCATATACAGTTGAAGTTGAGTGATTAGTCTTCTTGGAAACCCGACGTTTTCCTTTAGGTGTCTGCTGGCTCTCAAGAACACAATCTACTACTAACTACAAACCAAATTGTTGGAAACAGACCGTAGAACTGATGACAGAGACCATATCCTCTTCGACTCTTTATTCTATCTGTAAAGAAAGTGGCTCAATCGACTCTCCAAATCCAAGACTCGAGCTTACTTTTCAAAAACCAGATTACTATTTAAAATTTATTTATTTATTTTATTTATTTATTTATTTATTTATTTAATATACAACACAACAGGCTTAGTGCCCAATTATAGTGTTGTGTACATACAGTAAATGGTACATACATAAAATGCTTAATTTCTATAGAAAATTTCTTGTTTTACATATGATCGGAACCTGTTTCTTGATAAACTAAATACATCCACTTTATCAAACTTATTTACAATGTCATTATATAACGTACACAGCCTCCACATAGGGGATTTAAATAATATATTGCTTCTGTGTTTTGCACAATAAAATGTACGTGTATTCTCTACTTTGGTTTTGCAAGTGGGAATCCGCAATGATATTTTCGAGACCAGCTCCATACAATCAATCTTATTATTTAATAACTTACATAAGAATAACAAGTCCAACATCCATCTTCTTTTTTCTAAAGTTTGAAAATTAAAATTGTTTACTAGAACATTGTAGGAAAAATATTTGGGATAAAAACTTTTTTGTATGTAAGCATTTTCAAGAATTTCGTTTGAAGGCTTTCTATTTCTTGAGAGTATTTTTTATTATTGGGAGTCTATATAGTAGAACAATATTCTAATTTTGATCTAACATATGTAAAATAAAGTGTTGCTACCGTTGTCTCACTGAAAAAGTCTTGCCCTATTCTGTACATTAAACCTAAGTTTCTATATGCGCTGTTTGTTATATTTATGTGTTGATTGAAATTTAATTCAGGATCGAAAATAACACCTAAATCTTTTAACAGTACTTGGCCTAGACAGTTTGGTTTCTTTCAGTGTATAGTCAAAGGTGATGGGATTACTTTTTCTCGTAAAAAAAGGGATTTACACTTAGATACATTTATTATTAATTTGTTGTCATCGCACCATGTTTGAACTCGCTGTAGGTCTTGTTGTAGTTGTATTCAGTCTTCAGTTGAATTAATTATAGAATATGACTTGAGATCATCAGCGAATAGGAGAATCTTAGAGTTTTCAATAAAAAGCGGAATATCATTAATAAGTAGGAGAAATAACAGAGGATCCAGATGAGATCCTTGAGGAACCCCAGACAGAGTAGCAATCTTTTCAGTGATATGTCCCTTGTATAGAACAGATTGTTTCCGATTGCATAAATATGGCACAATATATTCAGTTGCCGACTTTGTAAAGTTTAGACTTGCTAATTTTGCCACTAGAACATCATGATCCACGACATCGAATGCCTTACTGAAGTCGGTATAAATAACGTCTACCTGGCCGCCATTGTACGTTGCTATAAAATTTGTTACAACTGCTAGGTTTGTTGCAGTAGATCTATTGCGTAAAAAAAAAAAAAAAAAAAAAAGTTGATGTATTGATATAGCTGGTTTAACGTGATTCAGAATTCGCGCATATAAAATACTCTCAAGAATTTTGGCAAAAGGAGATAATATAGGGATAATAAAATACGGGACCTTAGCAGTACTCTTTTTTGTCCTTCTATCTTTTTCATATTTGTTTTATAGCATTGGCCTAGAAATATATCTATTTTGCTATGCTCGCTTATTTTACATTGAAATTATGGGGAAAAAAGTAGTGTTCGGTGTGTGAAATAAGCTATTTTGTTTTATCGTTAAAAAAAAAACAGACAAAATGAATGAATGAATGAAAAAAAAATGAAGTTGACTTCGTGGTGCGTAATTCCAATTACCTGTTCCTCTATGTCATTATGAATTCAGAACTTACAAAAAAAAAAAAAAAAAAAAAAAAAGACACATTCTACCAGTTTATATAGACACATTCTACCAGCTTAAACAATCTGTAGAATGTCAAAATTAAAACTTTTTAAAAATATAATTGCTGTTACTTTTTTTTCCTTATTTTGCTTTTCATTATCATACTTGATTGTGATGCATAGAAAACGTTTAGTATCTCACTATATAAAATAATAATAATAATAATAATAATATAATGGTTTTCTTGCCTGGACCTCTCAGGTCTCCTGCCCATCTAGCTTGCCTGGATCTCTGTAGGAATTCAATCTTTCTCTGTGCTTGCCTGGAGCATTTGGAGATCCTAATCGCAACTAGTTAGCGTGCCTGGAATTCTGTGGTTTTCCTGCCTTCTTAGCGTGCCTGAAGCACTGAGAATTCCTAACCATAATCACTTAGCTTGCGTGGACCTTTTTGATATTCTTCCCTTTGCTCCCTGGGCCTTGGAACACCTATTTTTCCAGACAAAGTACATAGAAAACACTGTATTAGTCTTCGGATTACAATTAGAGTGATTTTGTGTGCTATATTTGTATATAACAAGACTTTTATAATAAAGGGTTTTGGGAGAAAATTGAATCCCATTACTGTACATTGCTCTTATTACTTTATCAAGATAATTTTCTAATAGCAATACTGATAATCTTTTATATATCTCTGAAATATTCATAAAATCACTTAATTTTTTCGTAGGTGCTGAAGGAGCTGCAACTTCCATGCAATCAGTATTAGAGAAACAAGTGAGTACTAGTATAGAACCCTGAACGTACTTCATATTTGAACAAAATAGTTTGCAGTTGTCAATTAAAAAATCTACATTAGTAGAAATATCAATTAAGAAAATATTTAATTTTTCGATACTAATAAAATATCTTTAATTTAAGCTGCTTTGGTGGCTATTTAATTACAGTTGACTTCGAGGATATTACCAATTGTAAAATGAAGTGAAAATGAACTTGATAGAATGTGCTGTCATTTTTAGGCTGATCAAATACCTTAATGTATTTTATTAGCATAGATTTGCAAGAACATAGTTCGAATTTCTCTAATTGATAATGTTAAACTTACATGGCGTTTTCAACTTCTCCCCCCCCCCTCCTAACATAACTTAGTCACAACCTCTTAGTTCTATATTTATACTAGGATGAAACATAACTTCCATCCTAATTATGAAACGCCATTATTATTTAAAGTTTGTGAAACAGTTGGGAGTGTATAAGTGTTTGTTATTCAGAGGATACATTAGAAGTGTTGTCAACTATTCTAAGGACTTTCTGCTGACGAGAACTACAAAATATGAGGGTTTTTTTTTTCTTTTAAGTTCCGGTAAGGCACTATAAAAGAACTACAGGAGGTGATGAAACGTGAATTAGTCATATCTGTTCATTGGAGATTACACACCCTCCAAAACAGACTCATTGTAGAGTAGTCATCGTGAAACAGTGTGGAGTGCAGTCGAACCGCTGGCCAAGTGTGAACTACGTAATATAATTCTATTTCTCCACGTGGCTGCTGATTTCCCTGAAATTCCAAGGTCAGGCAGTTCAGAAACCACATTTCATCCCTTTCGCGAACTACATGATTCATGTATTCATCAAGGTCATCTTGCACCAGAAATATCCACCCTTGCCTTCTCTCGCCGTGTAGGTCGGTAAGTCTTTCTTTAAACTCTTTGTAGCACTTGTGCCCACAGCAATCATTTGTAAAGTTACCAGCATAATTCTTAATTATTCGACTCTGAATGGCGTCTGTATTGTACCTTTCCACCTGGAGAAATCGAATTACATCAATGTAGTTCACACTTGGCGGGCGCTTCGATTGCACTAGATACGGCCACAATTTCACAACAATTGAACACTAAGAGTTTGTCTTTTGGTATGAAGGATGTGCGATCTCCAATGAACAGATTTGACTAATTTCTGGTTCGCCATCTCACGTCTTTCTCCTCTGGTGGACATACCGGAGCTTTAAACAAAAGGCCCTTGTACTATAAACATGAGATCAAAACAGCATCGTTTAGATATAACTTTCGAAACGTTTTACGTGTAATTTTAAATATACCTCAACATAAAAAAGTATACATGATTTCCTAAACTCATATAGAATTCTTGATCGTCTTTTAGGCAGCTATAAAACCAGAGCAAGCAGTAAGTTATAGGAAAATTGAGAACCAGAAATTTTAAGTGCTGTAAATCATCCAAGGTGGCTGTCATTTTGCTCTATGTATTATTATGAGTTGAATTATAGTTTAAGTGCACATATGTTCTGGTGTATTTGCCAGTTAGTAATCCTTGATAGCACTACAGTAATTCTACGATAAAAATCACTGAATCTTCACTCTAATTTATCGAGCCACACTTCCAGCTTCATGTCATCGGTAAACGAATTGTCTCACAGATGGTTAGACAGTGACCGTAAAGGTGATAATCTAAAGGTGCTAAATCAGAGGAATACGATAGGTAAAGAACTACTACTATTGTAGAAGCACACTTTTTCGACTTAGGGTCTCTGTCCATCTGTCCATTTGCTGAACGTAAAGCTGCGTTTGATGTCGCGTTATTTTGAAGCATTCCACGTAGGATTATCTTCGTAATTGCATCAAATACGGAGCAACAAATTGCTTTACATGAATACAGCTCCCTAAGCTTGCTTGTCTAAATTCAGCTACTGTTTCCTCTTCTTTATATTAACGTAAATGCACTTTTTTTTTATCGCATTGACGATACGGTAATAACTCTGCATTCATGAGTAGTATGATTTCGAGCGAGCAAACTGATGGCAGTAGTGGAGCACTGAAGTGGAATAGTTCGTTCAGAGTGTGTAGCATGCATGAACCGAATTTGCGGTGATGTTCAGAGTGAAGAGAATAGGCAACTGTATCATAAAAGCATTCTATCTGGATGACTAACTTGTTGGCATATTAACATGAATGAGCTCGTTTACTTAATCTTCATTGATATGGAAGGTCGAGGGAATTGCGAAGAATATGTAAGTTTGAATATCCCCTCCTTAAAACGTGAAAGACATTTAGATGCAGATCTGTCAGTATTATTACCTTCTCCATACAGTACACAATGTCTCGGCCAGCTTTGGCTTCTTTGGAGTCTTGTTTTAAAGAGAGAAGAAGCAGGAATCAGTAATACCCGCAATCGTCTCACGCCTGAGAGAGAAATTTCAATCAAATTTCAAAAACGATGAATAAAGGTTATAGTGCAAGAATAAATGTGCAAATAACTATATTATAATACTATGATAAAATATATTTCGTGTTATTTTGAATAACGTTGGGCAAAGTTGGACAACTGCATGTGATAACTTATGGTTCAGAAATGCTTTAACATGTATAATAAAAGAGAATTTTATTGTAAGTACTTTCGCCGACGATTTATCAGATAAGGAAGGACAAAAAGAAGTATTCAAAGAAGATCTGGTAGTTATCGTGGCGTCGGATTCGATGTTACTCAGCAACTCCTTGTTCTTTAATAATGATGTATTAACAAAAATAGCTTACGACATAGTTTTCTTGTGTATTGTTGGATAGTACTTTTTAATTAGTTATTAGTAAACGGTTTGTTTCCCTATGCTTGCTTTGGAATTTTTGTTTCTAGTCACACTATATTCATTTCATTGATGTTTGGTTAGCTGTGCTGAATCTAAACTTTGTAAAACATGGCGTTCTGCGTATGAATGAGGCGGTAGGCTGATTGATCTCCTTCTGTGAACATTTAACCGAAGTACGTGTAAATTCACTAGCTAGAACTTAAAACTGAATGTTTACATAAATGTCTCTTAATTAGTTTCGTTGGCGGAAATAAGTCCCTAGAATATTTAGACACGAATGAATGGTATATTGAATCGTATAAAATTACGAACCAATATTTGATGGGGTGAAATGGCAAGATAGGCGTTCCTGTTTTGTGCAGGGTAGAAGATACGGAAGAAGGCGCTCCGAATGGGAGTCGTACTTCTACCATTAAGCGGATCAATTGCAGCGTCTGGACAGAGAGAGTAGGTACATCATTTAAATATTAAAATTAATAATATTGAAAGTGCGAATGTTTGCTGAGAAGCAGGTAAAAGTAAGTAAACTTCGATTTAGTTGTATTTTAAAACTTCTTTAGAAGTCCTTATACGACTTACAATTAAGAACATTGGTGATCATTACGGGGACAAAGCAAAACTCTGAGACAGAGATTTTGAAAACTACATAGAGATAACTCGAATATTGTGAAAATTATAAACAGACCGGATGTAATATTGTTTAAAAAAAACTTAACACACTCCTCTCTTTGAAAATCCCTGTACATTTGGAGCTAAGCAAATGTTGATTTTTAGGCTAAATGAGATTTTTATTTAGAAGCAAAGAATTTAAATTTGGTGCGTACATTTACCAAAATATGGCCTTTTAAACAAGATGAGTGGCCAAGATTTTTTTGAACAAGACTGTACAAGGTTTGTCAACAAAGTTCCAGGACTGATGGTATCGTCATCCGCAAAAAAAAGTTCGCATATACTGTAACTTCCACATTTTCATTAATAACTCAGTTTTCTTAATATAATATCGCTTCTTTGTGCTTTCCTTAACAAAGCAGTGTAGTAATGAATAATTATTTATGATTTTTGTGAAAAAATAAAGCAAAATAAGAAAATTATAAGCAAAAAACTGTGATTGTTATGAAACTTTAGTCTGTCAGATAATTACGCGAAGAATATCCCGAGGGAAATTCACTCCATACAGTGCACAGGTATTAGGAGCACTCACAAATACGTAAAATTGAAGGAACAGAAAATAATGTATTTTTGAGATGAACATACAATTCACACTTCACGTGAAGTTCCAATATGGGAAATCAATCAATATCTTCAGTTGAAATTACTGAAAAAAAAAAAAAAAACAGAAAATGGCTATTTAAAACTCCAAGTGTAAACCTGCGCTTGGAGCGAGTCTATTTCCAATATCAGAACTCGTTATTTCGTAACATGCCTGCGTGGCCAAGCGGGTTTAGCAATGCTGTTGAAATTCTAGAACCGAAGGGTGGCAGTTCGAGCCTGAGTGCGGAACGCTTTTTTTTTTTTTTTCAATATAGTGAAATATTTTTTAAAATATAAATGTCTAGTTTGAAGTGCTTAAAAACACAAGACCAGATGAAGAATCACTTTTCAAAGCTCAGTCACATTTATTCACTATGTTCATCAATTAGGCTATATACGAAGACACTAAAATGTGGAACGTTAACGATCCTTATTAACGTTAATACAGCATCCGTTATAATGAGAACAGATTTGTGATCTGAATACCAACCTTAAACCATACGTCCAAAATGAAAATTATTCATGTTCTTGATACCTCAGTTGTAATATAGAGAGTGAGAGTGCGAAAGAGAGAGATAAAATACTGTATACAGGGTGCGGAAAAATTCCCGGAACGGTCCAATATCTCGCGAAGTATAAATATCACCAAAACAAAAATAACACATGTTAAATAGTTTTAAAGAAGCTATCCAATGATAGAAAACACAATCACCTATCCCTACCTCCTTGGGAACTACGGGGGATAACTTTAAAATTTTAAATGGGAACCCCTATTTCTTATTTCATATGTGGATTCTCCAGAAAAAGTGATAGTGATTTGATCAAAAATTGAAAACAGTGTGTGCGAAGATGAAGTTACATGGAATACAATATCGATAATTGTTTTGCAAAGAAGCTTTATGAAGTAGTTCTTAGTAGTAGGGTTATTTACAACAAAAATAAGCCATTTTTGTCACCATTTGTATTTTCTTGCAAATTAATGAATATGGACAAATGCATTATTTTATGGAAGTTAAAATGTATGAATTCGTTATGTGGGTAAAAAAATCACATGAAAATTTTACTCTGCGTGGAAATCGAACTCATGACCTTTCATGCCGCAGTCCCGTACGCTAACCGCATGGCCCAGAGCTCGACACTGAGAGGCCACATTTTCATAAAGATTTGCCGCCTCCATTTTTTATGTGTCGATTCAAGTGCTATCCGTGAAGGCACTGTTTTCAATTTTGGGTCAAATCACTGTTACTTATTCTGAAGAATCCAAATGTGCAACAAAATATGGGGATTTCCATGTAAAATTTTAAAGTTACCCCCCGTGTGGGAATGGAGGGTTGCGTTTGGTATCATTGGATAGATTTTTCAAAACTGTTTAACACGTGTTATTTTTATTTTGCTGATCTGTATATTTCGCGAGATATTGGACTGTTCCGGGACTTTCCCCGCACCCTGTATAAGCTTGTATTTTTAATTAAAATAGTTAGTGTAAATCATAATCTGGATTTTTATAAAGTAAATGAAACAATCATATAGAAAATGTATACAGTTTAAAATTGAATTAAATTGCAATTCCAGAATCTGTAACATTATACATTTCTTATTTATTTACATCAAATGTTAACTTATTGTATAGTTTATAGCATGAGTATCAGCTGATATGTAACACAAAATTATCTATAAATTGAATTTAAATAGGAAATGATATAGTTGCTATAAGAACAAGTTTATGAAAATGAACTCTATAATAATGGTTGTATTTGAAACAGAGTTTGCGTAATGGAGTAAATATTTACACCGCCAGATTTGCAATACTGTGCGGTTTAAATTGTCAATCTCATCAATTTTACTTATTTCGCTTGAATGTTTATGGAATTTAGTATAGCATTATGAAACATTCAACAACTGATCTAGTAGTGAAACATATTTAATAAGATTACCGCACATTACGGTAGATTCCGAGATCGCTCCCAGCTTTGCGAGCACTTGATAATATCTTATTATTATTTCAGATAAAATATTATGTGGAAGAGCTAAATTAAATTAGAAAATGAAATGAAATATTTAACATCCCACTATTACGCCCTTTAGGCGGTAAGGTTCTAGATTGCTGGTCCTCACATAGAGGAGAATTTGGATTAGTAACCAGTTTGGTTCTTTTCTTTATCAAATCTCAATACACAATTCATATAGTAATGTCGAGCAAGCGATAGCGAGTGAAGGCAGGTTAACCAGGTTGATTGCTTTCTTCATCACCACTCATGTGGTATACGGACCAGTGTTCTAGAATCCTGCTATTTTAGGCTAAGGGAGAAGATAATTAAAGTAAGAAAATGATTTAAGAATTGGTGGAATGAGAAAGTGGAAGGAAAAGGAAATACTTTGAGAAAAGTCACGGACATAATGTTGTCCACCACAAGCTTACTTGAACGGAATAAAACCAGAGACCGCATGCACCAAAGGTAAGCGCTCTACCAGTGAACCATCGCGGCCCATAAATTAAATAAGAAAGATAAGTAGTAGGCATTTTATAATTGAATATTGTATGTAAGAAACTTATTGTCCATAAAGATTCTTTCTCTTCAAGCTTTTTTAATTGATGTTGCAAATTGTCCGATGCTTTGCAATGCGGGTCAAAGGAATAAATGCATTTTTTCGGGATAGTATCGTCTGCCCCTTGCTGCTATTGATGGTATAAAAGTAGTGTTGAGTTGATTTTTAGTTTCTTGTTCCTTTTGTTATGTGAATATAGACTAGACCAAAATTTTTTACTGGTGTTCATTTCAGGATCACTTGGTAGCATGTTTTTAGTGGAGGAATGTTACGTGAATATATATTACACCAAGTCACAAATATTTTGGCAAAGATATACATTTTTATTACACAAATAGTTTCTGCTTTTCCTTTTACTGCAAATGTTTGTTTCTAATAGTGATTTTTATTCTTATTGTATCCGTTAATACACATTCAAGACTTTTTTAAAAAAATAAGTTGTTTAATAAGGCACTGAAAAGTGTTGGATTTTGTAACACTCTAACACTTAAAAACATAATACTGAGTGATCCTGAAATGGACACCAATAATTAATTTTGGTCTAGTCTATATTCACGTAACACTTTAAACAGCGAGGCTATATGAAACGTGGGCTTACTAATTAACGTGGAATAAAAATAAAAAATTCTAGTGGCTAGCGCGAGTGTTTTTGGTTCTTGTAGTCTCGGGTTCGATTCCCGGTAAGGGTCGATTCAGGTTAAATTTTCAGGGGAGTTTATGGGAAAAACGTTAAAAAATATAATTGCAAAAGTCTGATGCCAGTGTTTTGAAAGCTATTGACAAAATAATAGAAAGACAGGAAAGAAATTCTCTTGAGAACTGAAAGTGAACAATGTTTTCGCATTTATGCTTAATTTGCTACTAGCGTGACACAGTAAATTGAATATAATATAAATATTAGACACAAAATTCGCTACTTCACGGTTGATAACATGGTAAATGCTAGGTTTTGTTAAACATTAAACGTAACACCTCAATTTTATATCAATAAATAACTTAAATAAATAAATAACAAGACAGAACAATACTATTAACCTATATTTGCATAGTATATAAATTAAAAACACGTTGTTTATCATAACGAAAAATGGCTGAACCGTTTGAAATGAATTTTATTAACATAGTTAACACCTACCTCGGACTGGGTTGTTGTCACGCCATTTTTATTGAAATGCGTATCCAAACAGAAGAGAGGGGGTTAAAATGTATGCCAAAAATAGAATCTCTCACGTTTGTGAGATGAAATATGATACATAAATTCCTTATTTAAAACGAGTGTGCACGTGTCCGACCGTGTTTAGAAATTTCGGCACTAAATGGAGAAGAGGGGCAATTTGTATCGTTTTTGCTCAATATTTAAGAATGATGACATCGAGATTGTGTTTTGTCTTCACAGCAAAACGGATGAAGCACTTGAAATTATCTTTTAAATATACGGTATTTAGCATTTGGTCCAGTCGGATTCATTAACACATATGTCGTAAGAGGAACAGATGGATATAAACACCATATTTTAAAATATGTGAGCCCATCTTCCGTTGTCCTTAAAAATCCACTTTTGAGGGGGAAATGGGGCAAGTTCCAAAAAAGGCGGTCAATATGGAAATCAAATCAGCCGTTTGAAATAAATATTTGAATACATTTAGTACGTGGAAGAAAATGGTTAGCTGAAGTTCACTAGAAACTTGACAAAACTTCGATACAAATTAGAGGATAGTCAGCTATAACTAAATCTAATATTGTAGGTGGAAGTGAAAACGACGAACGAAGTAACAGCGGATTAAAATTTAGCATTAGAAGTCATTGAAAAACAGAATGTGATGCGCGAAAACGAGAAAAAAAGAAAAGGAAAAACGTAACGTTGCCGACGACAACACACTGGATGGTGCTTATTGAAGGACCCATAAACGCTATTCATTAGCTCATTCTTCACGGTTTGGATTGCAAGAAATAAAACTATTTCTTCGTGCTAATACGCCTCTCAAAACGAAATGTTATATTTCTGCAAAATTTGTTTTTCTCACATGACTGGATATTTTTTTAAAAAATTCTATTGTGCTGAAGAAAACAAAACCATATGACAAGCTGTATTTGATCTGAAGACCCCATGATCTTTACTACATGTTGTTATTCATTACATCAGCGAGACGTTGTTTGCAATGACACTGATACATTGAGTGGTTTGTTCGAGAAAGTTGCTTGTCTCGATTTTGTTTACTCTTTAGGTTTTTCGTAGAATACATGAAAAAGAAATACATTTTTCGCTTAGATATCCAGGAATCCTGTTTTAACTGATCAGAAAACAGCAATCTAATGGTGAAATGATATGGAGTAATGTGTAGCATTTTGTTTTCACGCCATCGATAGCAGCAAGGGGCACATGAATTACATAAAAAGGGAGTGTGTTGTTATGAACTACTAATATCTTTTTCAAAAAAATCTACGTGTTACTTCGTAGCTCAGGGGATAAGTGAGAGATTACAATACACAAGTTCGCAAGATCGAGTCTTGTCCTCTGCTATTATGTTTTTTTTTTTTTTTTTAATTTTCATTGTTTAACGGTGAAAGTGACGTAGATATATTTTCATTGGCATTCAAAAAATAAAAGAATGGAAGGGAATACGTAGCCCTGAAAAGGGCTGTTTATATATAAGTGTCTAATAGGAGGTCCAATGACCTTCTACATCGATGACTGCCTGGAGCCTTCTGGGCATGCTTTCGGAAAGTCTGCGGAGAAAGCGTTCACTACGGGAGACTTCCTCCCAGCTGTTTTCAACGATTTCCCATAGTTGATTTTTTGTGGATGGAGGCGGGTTAGGCCAGTTCTCCTTCATCACCCTTTTGACCTCTGCCCATACTGTCTCAATTATATTCATATCGGCTCCACGCGGTGGCCAATCTAGGACCTCTAAATCAGCCTGCTGCGAGAGCCAATTCTGAACTAATTGACACATATGAACCGGAGACCTGTCGTGCTGAAACTGGATTACTCCATCGGGGTAGATAAAACGCACAGATGGCAACATAACATCCCGAAGGATATGTAAATATTGCTCACCTGTAAGACGCCCCTCTACCCTATGGAGTACTCCACGACACTGTGATGTCATGAAACCCCAAGCAGATACAGATACGCGTCCACAGTGACGTTTGTGGAAAACGTATCTGGGATCATGCCTGGAGCCTCTCGGACGATACACGACTACTTGGCCATTATTTGAGGAAGAAAATGTGCATTCGTCTGTGAAGACAACATGTCTCCAATCACGGTTCACATTTTCTTCCGCAAACTGAAGCCGTCGTCTTATATGCTCTTCCGAGAGGAATTCTTTCACCGCAGCACGACGGGCGTGAAGATTAGCTTCCCTAAGACGCCGTACAGCAGTATATCTCGAGATCCTGGAAAAGCTGATGCGTGCCGAAGTTGTCTGGCGGTCATGTTGGGATTAAGTCGCGCAGCAGCAACAAGCTGGGTATCCTGCTCAGGTGTTGTCACACGACGCCTACCACTACCTCGGCGCCGCATAGTTTCTCCAGTCTCTCGAAAACGCTTTATCCACTTCTGTGCTGTTCTTGGTAAAACTCCACACCTTTCAGCGGCTTGTGCAGCGCAATAGCCTTCTTGCACTAAAGCAAGAACACGCTCTTTTCTATTCTCAGCCATTTCTGACTTCTACCCTTTTCACGAGTTGCACGTTGAATGAGCACCCCTTTTAGTTGAAGCTATTAAACGACATGCGCAGTTGGTTACTCCAAGAGCTAGTAAGATCGTAGTTTTTATTTACTAAGAGGCAGAAAACACGTTATTTCGATATATGTTGTTTGACTACAAGGGAGCACTTCACAACTGAACAGATCTGTGGTATTCTGTTCAACTTTCCTTTAGGCAATTTTAAACGTAATAGACAATATTTGTCTGACCTTGTCAGTGCCTGAGGCAGAAGACAAAATCAATGAAAATGTTTTCAACATAACATTTTCGATTTATGTTTATCTCCTATCCGTTTTTGTTACGATTGCCTCCTTTAGAAATATCAGCTCTCTTTTTTTGGCCCCTGTAAGGAAATGCTATTGCGGTTTTCCAACGTTCAATATTTTTGGCAAAATTAACACTTTCAAATAAAGCTAAACAAGCATATGTTTCACAGACAAAACAATATGTAAAGTTCTACTTTCCAGTTAGGCAATATTCCTTCAAAAAATTGCAACTATAGTTTGCATCTCAAGTAATAGGGTAAATGTGCCAGTAGTCCACCATTTAAGTAGATTTTCAACTTTGTTAAAGTATAAAAAAAAAATATTTTTTACTAATAACTTTTACTGCATATGTAATTAGAAAGAACAGTGTTTAAATTTTACGTTTGTGTAGCTCGCATAGGAAATCTTTTATACATAATTACACAGGAAAAAGAAAATACCAGAAACCCTGAAAAAAACAGTAGTCGGCCTATGAAAACCAAAGGTCAGCCATTACTTTAACCAGTACTCAGCCACACTATAGAATTGACTTTTTTAATGGAATTTTAGAGATCAATTCCTCAGTAGCAAATTAAGGGACAAATATATTGCTCTCAGAGTTCCTACAAAGAAAAACTACGTGGAAAACAGGCCCGCAACTAGAGGGAGCTAGGGGGCCTGGCCCTCCTAAACTTTTCGTGGCCCCTCCAGACCTCAACACAAAAAACACAATTTAGATATGTGTAAGAGATTTTTAATGACTTGCCCCCCCTAACATATCTATGTCCCCCCAAACCTCTGTGGCTAGAAGCAGACCTGGTGGAAAATATATTGCGATACAGGAAAAAAGACTTCTTGTATGATATTTACCATAAACTAAGAAAAATGTGCCTCGGCCTAGACTAGCCTATTTAAAACTAATATATAGGCCTATTTATATTTACATTTATATTTACATTGATATTTATATTTAGCTATGACATTAACCCTTTAATATGAAGTTCATTAAGCACATTCAGGACACATAAGCACTTGTTTAGCAGGTTCCTCGTACGATAATACACTGAGGCACGTGCATTTTAAGTGGTACCAGTGATCACAAAAGTGACACCCAATATATTTAAGTGTATCGTTCTCAATATCACTTATGAATTCTTCTTCAGGCCTTAGACGGCATTTCAACAACTTCTTGCGTCTCGTCTTTTTAACTACTAGTGCTACTTGGCTTGACAGTCCTTTTCTTTTTGTTTGACTTAAAATTTTTCCTTTCTTTTGTATTCTCTCCCTTTTTCATTTTAGACATTCCTCTTCTAGTTTTCTTTTCTTTTCATTCTTTACCATCTGATAATTTCTCCATGCTTGGGAGGATACTGCACTTTGAACTTTTTCTCTGGGCACATGTTTGGTAGTTTTGTTTTTGATTGGAGCTAGCCAGAAAAGATGCTAATCAAAGCCAGATGATATGGAAGTATTTTACGAAGGTTTTCTTTGAATTTCTCCTGAGATCATATGGAGTTATTTCTGGCTCTACTGACTGTAGAAACAGAAGCAGACCTTTCACCTTGCGTCGCTTCAGTACAAGATGCCATAACGGATATGTTGTTTTCCTGGTTTGAGTCAGATGTAACGTCTATTTCTGATATCGAAGATATATTTGTAGGCTCTAGACGGCCAATTGCTAAAATTTGGTATGTTCCAGGACTAAGATATCGAGCATTTCACTAGCAAGTATCTACTGATAGCAGATCGATCCTCTTCGGACAGAACAATAGCCTTATATGTGTTCATTAGTGTAGAATAAGAAGACTCTTTGGATAGAGTATCCTCAACGCACCTGATTGCAAAAACATCTGACACTGAGTCTATTCCAGTAGATGTCTTTGGACTGGTTGAAAGAAACGCTAAATCACGCGTTCTTAAACTGTTAGACATATTTTCCTCACGCTCATAGTGAGTTAGAATGTAAATATTTATGATTATTCTGTATTGTTTCGGCAATCAGGCAACTCTAGGAACAGAGCAGATAAGAACAGATAATAATAATAATAATAATAATAATAATAATAATAATAATAATAATAATATAATAATAATAATAATAATAATAATAATAATAATAATAATAATAGTTGAAGAGCAATTGCAGCCTTGGAATTAAAAACGTGCAGAAACGCGACATTGTGCGGAGTAAATCAATTAGATATGGATAACCATTACTTTCTCATAGCTACCTTAGATTAAAAGACTAAGCTATGATCAGGGTCAAGGGCGTCGATCCTGCTAGGGCCGGGGGGCCTGGGCCCCCAAAGCTTATGTAGGGCGTATGCTTAGGGTAAAATAAATACTCATTACCTGTCCTTTTTAAATTTTAGAGAAATAATTCAGACCAGCCATAAATCCTTAACCTTTTTTCCCTCAGTTCTAGAAAAATACAAGAATTGAAATGGTTACAATACCAGACTGATATTAAAGTACGGGACAAAAATAAACGACCAACATCGTCATAAGTTTTAATGGCATTTTCGATCGTTTAATTTTGTCCCGTACTTTATAACTGTATTATACTTGTATGATGCAATTAGTGACATCATAACAGTTACTTTTTCATTAAATCGTTAGAAAAGTCTTCTACGTATTAGTTAAGTGTCTTAGTTGTATGTCATGTGTCATTTAAATTGAATGAATGATAAGTGGATGACTACTGGAGTATATGTGGGATGACTACTGGATTATGGTCCGCTGAAAGTAATGGGGGGCTGGCCATTGGAAATTGAAGTGAAGAGTCATTTCCAGTAGTCAGCCCCTAATGGCTGACTACCGGAAAACGTTATCAAAAATGCAACTTGTAGTCAGCCCCCCTTATTTCTACGCAATATCTTGTTTTGTATCATAAACCACGAATTTTTGATAAGCTACGATACATTCATGCATAGAAGAAAGCAATAACTCGTACTATTTTACAATAATATAATTTTAACTTAACTTTGAAGTAAAGCTTCTTCCTTATTTTTTTATTAACAAAATGCGCACTTTGCTCACTTGCATCAGCAGACCTCAAATGATAATTTTTCTTTCCTGCCACGAGGAGTCACACCAGGCCAGAACAAATGAGGTTGAATACTGGAGCTCTGATTTAAGTTGTAGTTGATTATTTGTTTGATAACAAGCTACTGTATGTTTATTTAATATGCTTTTTACTGAAAAATGGCTGACTACTGGAGACGGCTGACTTTAAGCACACTTACCCTCCTAACTAACTAACTAATTCTATGGCCTATGGAACCCGGAGGTTCAATGCCGCATTCACAAAAGCTCTCCACTGACTTCTATCCTTAGCTAACTGGATCCAGTTTCTACTTTGTATTCCTATTTCTGCGAGATCCATCTTAATATTGTCCTCCCATCTGCGCCTAGGTCTTCCTAATTATAAGCTCAAGTAATATGTAACATCATAATAATAATAATAATAATAATAATAATAATAATAATAATAATAATAATAATAATATCTTAGTATCAAACTTTAAGCGATTTTTATATGATGCATATATTATGAAAATAGTCACTACTTGTTATGTACTCATTTGGTGTTCCCCTAGGGTTAATAGGAATTGAAATCAGGATCTCTGACTGTGCAGTCCAGTATGCTAACTGTATGACCACAGAGCACGGATCTGACAAAAAACATTTTCATAACGTTTTGCTACCCCTCCTTTTCCGGTATCGATTAAAGTGCCTTCCGTGAAGGAATTGTTTTCAATTCTGGGTGAAATCAGTCACTTTTTTCTGGAGAATCGAAATGTCCAATAAGAAATGGGGGTCCCACTTTAAAATTTTAAAGTTATCCCTACCGCCAAAGGGAATGGGGATAGCGGATTTTGTTTGGTATAATTGAACTAGACATATAAAGCAGAAACATATATTCTCATTTTGGGCGTGTGTTTTCAATTTGATATTAACTTAGAAATCTATTTGAACTTTGGTAGTGCTAGCATTTCCATAGCGTCATCTTCGTATACAAACAGATGATGAATAAAAGTGACAGAGGTTTGAAAGCTGACAGTTTATCTGATTTTGTTTTTATAACCAATTCAAAGGTTAAAAATGTAACGTTGTATTTAGAAAAAATAAAATATCCTTATATTGAAAGAAAACCGGACTGGGAACCGAACCGTCAATCTTGACTGTAATTTCAAGCGCCTCGCTAAACCCACTTATTTTCTTCTTAATTTACGTCGCGAAAGGCGGCCCCGAAGTTCACTTACCAAAGTCTACTTTCCCCTTATCAGTACTTTCTATATATTTCCTACTCGGTTATACACGTTTTACAGTAACCTTGAATGATAGGGACACAAACACAGACACGTCGAGAACATTAAAAATTCCAAAATTCTCCCACCGGGCATCAAACCCGGTACCCCGTACACCACAGACACACATGCTAGCCACTAGACCACACAGCCAAGTTATAAAGCCAGCGCGTTTTAATAATTCTACTGGAAATGCACGAGATATGCACTTGTAATACATTGAGTGATTTATTCGAGAGAGGCAAAGCACTTTACTTTGAATTCATTTCTTGGTTTCCTTTCTACTGTGTTTATTCTTTGTATTTTCGTACACTACTTGAAAAAGCAAATACATTTTTCGCTACGGTGTCCAGAAATACTATTTTAACTGATCATAAAACAGAAATCTTTCGGTGAAATAATATGGGGTAATGTGTGCTATTTTAGTTTCATACCGAGTTCCTTCGTAGCTAAGCGGTTAGCATACGCACCTTTGACGTAAGAGACCCGGTTCGATTCCCGGTGTGAGCTCATGTGGTTCGGATTTCACGCTAATCAGTAGGTAAACGTCTCATATAGCCTCGATGCTGAAAGGGATGTTAAAATCAACTCAACATTATTTTATACCATCAATTGAAGCAAAAGGTAGACGATAGTATCCTGTTAAAAACATGCATTTATTTCTTTGGCACATATTACAAAGCATCGGACTATTTGCGACACTTCAAGAAAAAGATGCTTTATGAATATTAAGTCGCTTCAAGCGTTCAAATCGCTTTGTAAAAATCCAGATTATGAATTTCAATAACTTTTTACGTTGTAATTAAAATTACAGCATATATTGTTTTCTATTTCTCTCACATACTTTCTCTCTCTCTCTTTCTTTCTCTATATATACACACCTGTATATTACAATAGGTATCAGAACATGAATAATTTTCATTTTGGAAGTGTGATTTAAGGTTGGTATTCAAATCAGAAAGTTGTTCCCATTATAACAATGTTAACGTTCCTCATTTTAGCGTCTTCGTATATAAATGATGACAGGGTGAACAAATGTAACAGGCTTTGAAACGTGATAGTTCATCTGATTTTTTTTTTTCAAGCACTTCAAAGCAGAACTTTATATTTAAAGAAATGTTTCCATATGTTGAAAAAAATCAAAACCGCCGGAAGGCAGATTCGAACTGCCGCCCTCCGATGCTAGACTTTCAAGAACACTATTAAACACGCTTGACCACCGAGACAATTCATGAAAGAATATGCTGTAATAATGCTCATATATCGCTCCAAGCGCACGTCCACACCTGAAGTTTTAAATAGTCATTTTCTCCCTATATCAGTAATTTCAACTGAAGATATTGACTGATTTTGCATATTGGAACTGTGCATGAAGTGTGAATTGCATATTAAACGCAGAAATACGTAGTTGACTCTTCAGCTCATGTTTCTGTTCAATAGCTTCATATGTTAGTGAGTGTTTCCTAATACCTGTGTCATTTTCCCTCTTTTTTCCCACGGGATATTCTTCGTGTAATTATTTGACACACTAATGTTTCATAAGATTAAAGGTTTTTTGCTTATAATTTTCTTATTTTGCTTTATTTTTTCTCTAAAATAATAAATAATTATGCATTATTACACTGCTTTGTTAAGGAAAGCACGAAGAAGCGATAATATAGTCAGAAAAGCAAGTTATTAATGAAAATGTGGAAGTTACAGTATATGCGAACTTTTTTTTTGCGGATGAGGATACTATGTATCTGCTAATGACAGACAATTGTTTATCATGTGAGATAAATGCCATGATATTCAAAGGATAACGTGGAGCGTGTTCGCACCCTGCTGAAGTCAGACCGTCTCAAGATGATGGATGTGCTCAACCGTGAAACGGTCTGGGAGATTCTAAAAGACCTAAGGTATTCCCATGATAAACAATTCTGATTATCTCGTAAGTCTCTTTTGATTTCCCTAAAGTTCTTATCTTCTCGTAAGTCTCTGTTGTTGATTTCCCTAAAAGTTCTGCTCATCTCGTAAGTCTGTTATTGATTTCCCTAAAAGTTCTGACATGTAAATCTCTGTTGTTGATTTCCCTAAAAGTTCTGCTCATCTCGTAAGTCTGTTATTGATTTCCTTAAAAGTTCTGATCATCTAAATCTTTGTTGCTTATTTCCTAAAAGTTCTGATCATCTCGTAAGTCTATGTTGTTGATGTCCCTAAAAGTTCTGATCATCTTGTAAGTCTGTTATTAATTTCCCTAAAAGTTCTGATCATCTCTTAAATCTTCGTTGTTTATTTCCTAAAAGTTCTTATCATCTCGTAAGTCTCTGTTATTGATTTCTCTAAAAGTTCTGATCCTGTTGGAAATCTCTGTTGTTGATTTCCCTAAATGTTTTAATTATCTCGTAAGTCTCTGTTATTGATTTCCACAACGTATAGCAAAACTTAATGTTCGCCCTTTGTTTCACGTAAGAATCGATGATCATGGAAACCAGGGTGTCTTCAATAATTGATGTTTAGAAAGACAGAGATTTTCTCGTTACGAAATCTTCACGTGTTCTGAAAAAAAAAAAAAAAAATAGTTGTATTATATAACAAACAATTTATATTTTGTCATTAGCAGTTTCGTAGTACTTGCATCAGTTCTGAACTTTGTCAAACCTCGTGATTTGACTTTTTTTTTTTTTTTTTTTTTTTTTTTTTTTTTTTTTTTTTTTTTTAAAGGAAAGATTATAAAAGCTGAAAATTAATGAAATTATGGTTAAACGTCATTGATTTTGAACATTCTATATGTATAAAAATCACATAATTTTACAAGAAGTGTCGCTCAGAGTAATTATTTTTTCAGTTATTGTAATGAATTGAAAGCTTAAACAATGTGTAAGTTGTGACATTTATTTTTTCAGTTTTTCGTGCCACAGTCCTGTTCAGTGCTTTAAGTTAAAAATACTGTGGCAAATGGAAGTATGTTGAACTGTGAAATTATTACTATCGTCCATGACCTATTCATTTGTTTTTGTTAATCTAGCTTCCCAGATTGCTTGACTCGCTGACACTCTCGCCTTTGATGCAAGCGGTCACGGGTTCGATTCCCGGTGGGGCACTCGGTCGAAACAATGTAAAATCTTTTTCAGGCGAGCCATCCTGAATGAAGTTTTCCTCATTTATATTAGGCGAAAAGCCGGGATGGTACCTGACATAATGGTCCAAGGCCTGTTTTTTCCTTTCCCATTCCTTTCATCCTCCCCTATTCTCGAGTAGTGTGTTCGCCGAGAGAGCCATCGGTCACACGTGACGAGCTAACATGGCCATAGATGCCGAAAGCCCAGAAATCGAATTCCCAGTTCTCCATACACTTGCGTTTCTCTTCAGTATTTTCTGTTCCAGTAGACGAAACGTTGGACGTTAAACTAGATTTGGTTTTATTTTTGGATGAATTCGGGTAATGAACGATAAAGAAACTAAATTTGAATTTATAAAATTCAATTGCAGATCACTTTAATCGAATTTTACTTACTTTTATCAGCTTACTATTATTATTATTATTTTTAAATATATATATATTTATTTATTTTTGCATGACCATCTTTTTTTGTTGTGTTCTAGGTTTGGAATAAATAGTGTGTTGCATGATTTCATTCATTATTGTTTCACTTATTTCTATTTACTCTTGTGACAAAATAAGACTTGATTTTTTAGCTAACGTTTCTTGGTTTTAGAGTAAATACCGAACGTATCTTACGAGTTAACAGCAAATTCTTCCACAAAACGTATAGTAATTGAAAAATATGTATACTAAATACAATATTCGAAAAACATTCTTGGATTTTCAAAATATTTATAAAGGGTAAATTTTTGTATCACTAAATTTTGGCACCTTTATTAAGCTTTTTAGAAAAAAGGATGTGACAAATCACTAAATAAAATGAATCGTATCAGTTTGGTTAGATATTCCATTGCGGAAAAAATGCCGCGCATGTGTCTACGCTAACTATAGACTATACAGTTATGAAAGAAATACTTCTTCAAATACGTATAATATTAGATATTACTAGCATTAAAAAAAATGGTTGAGCGACAATATTTGTAATAATTCAGTAGAATTCAAATGATTAATGTTAGAAACTTTAACCAAAAACAAATTGAATCAAGCAACGTAAGATAAACGTGCATATATATATATATATATATATATATATATATATATATAATATACGTGCATTTTAATTATTTTGTTTGAATTATTATCATTCTTTATTTATTGTTGTCGCGGTTAAACATATTTTCTCTTTCTTGCAGTAAGTGCTGCATTATTAATTATGAATTTCTTGTAAAATCTCTTATATCATATGTATTTATGTTTATTAAATCAATAACATTTTCATTGAGGTAGGTCGGATAACAATAGCGTCACATAATCGGTAGTAGGCATTGTATCGTGAGACTAAATTGGAAAAAGGAAAAAGGAAAAATAAAGGAAAAAACTTGTGATTATGAGCAAAGAGGAAAATTTTAAAAATATAGATTGTAAAGTGTAGGTGAAATGCAGTGCTCTGGATACTACACCACAAGGAGCCATTATTAGTTTTGACGAATGAAGCTATCTTCTGTTCCTGGATCGGTGCAGGAACTAATGTATGGAGAAAGGTCCATGTCATTAGGCAGCTACGGTACAAATGATAAATAGTAGATGTGAAATGGAAGTTTAAGTGGCAAAGATTTTGAGGTCCATGTCAGAATCTAGCTGTAAAACTATTTTCCACCTCATCGCCATTCTTTTCAATATTATTATTATTTTTTTTAAAGAAATAAACAAAACAAAATAATTGTATGTACATGTTTATCCTCTTAAGATTTTAATTTCTCCTTGGTTAAGGTTTCAGCAACAATCATTATCTAAATTGGACTAAGTCATTGTGAATGTTGTCATTACATAAAAATACAGTACAAAGATAGGTGTAATTTTCTGTTACTTATAGAACAGAAAATTAGGTTAGAGTGGTTTACACTTACCATAAGATGCTCTGCTTATATTAGGTAGATTTTAATTTAATTTTAATTTAATCTTTCTGTTACGTGTCGACGCTATGTTAGATATCGAAGTACGCTTAATATAGGTTTCAAACCATATCAGCTTGGACTAAGAATTGTACCCGAATCTCACACACGAAAGATATAAACTTAATCACTTCTTACCTTTTAAAATTTGAAGCCCTCATGATTAGCCTTGCCTCTCGTGAAGGTACTCCATGTAGAATGTCTTGTTAAATAGACTTGCGATAAAAATGTGAAAGGGACAAATAAGGTAATCCTTTGATATAGTCTGCGTACCGAGAAGTGAAAATGGTACTTGTAATGTTGATTCAAAAGTACATTCCTATCTCATAAAGTAATTAACAGTGAAACAAGGGCAGAGATGGGTATTCATTATCGTTAGCGAATATACATGGTCATTTCATAGGCGAAATAATATTAGAAATTGGTTATGTAATAGGCTGCGTAGCTTCGTTAGAATATTTTTAGTACAAAAGCCATAAAATGTACTGAATGTATAACATTATTTTCAGTGTCATAATCATGTAACCATATGTATACTTTCTTTTTTAATTTTTACTCCAATTTCTGACATTCGTGTCAGTCTATCAGATGTTATTACAAATCCTGTGAACTCTTTCTGCAAATTCTTTTCGTACGAGAAATATATCCCATCATATTAAGTGCTTTTGCGTAATCACTTACTAATTGTTGAGTGATTAAGCTCATATATAGTATGAAATTATGGGTGATAGAATCTTTGTACAAACATGTGTATGAGTTGATTTCCTCTGACGAAATTTCATCAACGAGTGCGTTGTGGTTAAACTGAGTAATATGTGGATAATGTTTGTTACTCAAAGATTTGCATTAAAATTGATGCTCTGTTCGCCAGTTCTTTGTCAAAAGAGCATTTATCACAGAAAATCGGTGTGGCTGTTAAGAAAACTTAGTAAAATTAAAATATTGTTTGAAAGTATAATACTATTGTATTGACTGAATTAAAAGCTTAGATATGAGCACCTCTTATACTCTATGTGAACAAAAATGATTGAATCTCATTGTGTAGTCGGAGTGAAGCACACTCGCAATAAACATATAGTCAGCTTGGTATCTTGTTTGCATGTAATATTTTCTGGAGAAATGGTGTTAAAGAAGTTTGATTAGCTGAATTGAACAAGTGTGGACTCCTAATTCGACTATGGCCTTCATCAACAAGTGGAGGACGAAAACGTACATCGACTCGAAAGACCTATGGAACTTCTGTCAAGAGATGAAAGGTGCAGTGAGGAATAAAGTAAAAATAGGAGATGCACAATTGCTCTTGGCTGTTAATGTGCATGCAAATTCGACCAGAACACTTCACAAAAGGCCCATGCACTCGTGAAGATAACCGACCATAAACTTCTAATCACAAAGAGCGAAGTCCGTCGCTTACAATAATATAAGCAGAACTGAAATTTTCTTGCGTATGTTACTTCATGATAGATCACGTTTCATACTTTTCAGATTGGAGTGAGATTTTTAAGGTTTAGTGATCACCAAAAGCACATCTGCTACCGAAGTGTATCAGATCCACTGTGCAGTTTAGAGTGATGGCGTTATAGTATGGTATTGTTTCAGTTGAAATGGCTTGAATCCACTGATTGCTTGGCTGCAGAATTCTGCAATATATATACAATTGTAAATAACTAGTGAATGAACCACATGTTGCCATTTCTTTGAGCGCAACGATTTTTCTTCAGAATGCCAATGTTCCTCGTAATGTTTCTAGAAATTTCTGGTATGTCATTAGAAAAATCATATCTGCTCAATATAAAAACTTTAATCTTACTTAAAGCTTTGGACGGAATTAGAGTAACAGTCCAATCTGGAGCGACCCAACTTACTTTAATAAATGAATTGGTTCCCGCAGTATAGGCAGAATAGAGAACTATCGTATTCACTTTCCTCTTGGTAGTTTAGCAAGACCAGTGGTTGCTATATGGATACATTGTCAGCTCCGAACCCGTGTAAAACGTGACCTACTGTTTGTGTATCTGAATTATTGCTGTTATTCTTATCCGAGTCAACTACTAGATCTAGAATCAACCTGGGACTACGCGCACAGGAAGTACACACGTTAATCAGTTGACCACACATAAACACATGTGATTGCTGTAATAGGTGTACATGGCGGCCCTACTAATTACTGAAATGATCCGTGTTGGTCTCTCTCCACATTTTTTGTTTCTTTCTACATCGTGTATTTAGTTTCTTGGTCCTTCAAGCATGTTTTCTTTGTGATGTCGAATATCTTACTTATTTGAAGAGCAATGTGCAAAGGCGTGCATTAAATGTAAGCTCAATTCGAAACAAAGAAGATACAAAAAATGTAAAAAAAAATTAGAAGCCGGAACCTTGTTGTTCTAGTTAAAAAATGTTAACCGTTTGTGGTCCTTTGTCGAGTAAGACTCGACGTTTAGTTTGTTCATTCCAGTCCGATGTCGAGTCACGCTCGACATCACTTTTTGACAGCATAATAATAATCTATAATTTAGAACCTGAAACCTGTAAGAAACTAAATACCCATTGCTGTAATTTAGCAAACTAATTCAGATTTATAATTCAATTAATAAGACTTTTGAGATTCCACCCGTGTTTATTTTATTTGACCGACGTTTCAAACATATTGACTGCATTTATTTTCAGAGTTCTACTAATTCGAGAACTTCTACATTTATTGTGTGTTATATTTTTGTATTTTAATTTTACCGGTGTTATAAGTTTATATTTCAATATTTAATAATTAAATATATTACAAATACAGAATAATATTTTATTTAGTGTTATTTTATGTATATTGTAATATTCTACACGTGGTCTATATTTGCAGAGAACACATGCATCTTATTTGTAAATAAAACCACGTACTCTCTTACTACAACAGCTACAAGCAAGCAAACGACAGGCAACGTCACTAAGTCATGTGATGGAAAAGGAACACAGGCTCCACCGCTGTCCAGAAGAGGGTATAAAATACGCTTTAAGACCTTTATCGTTATCAGCTTGGGCTGGTCATCTCCTCTCTCGTATCTTACGTGGAGCTCTGAGAGGTCTAACCTAACCCAAGCCTCTTAGCTTGCCTGGAGCTCTGAGAGATCTAACCTAACCTAAGCCTCTTAGCTTGCCTGGAGCTCTGAGCGATCTAACCTAACCCAAGCTTCTTAGCTTACCTGTTGCTCTGATGTCTCCTGCCCACTTAGCTTGACTTGAACTCTGTGGGAACTCCTCTTTTTAGTTGTTTGGAGACTGATAAATCCTAATCGCAGCCACCTAGCTTGCGTGGAGCTCTGTGGTATCCTTTTGGCTTCCTGGGCCTTGAGACACCTATTTTACCCAGACAAACCACACAGGGAAGATTGTATTGGTCCTCAGACCACAATTAATTATCACTTCCGGTTTTAATGTTAATCTTCATAGAGCAGAAACAGTAAGAGTTGGCGATTTTTTTTTAATGGTTTCAGCGTCCGAAGAACAGGTTCCTTCTTAGTCTTATTCCTCAATTGCAACCAGTAGTTGAATTCGCATAGTTTGGAAGTTTCTATAGTTTCACAGTGTCTAACGAAACTCACTTGTATCTATGGCTTCTCTGAATAACCTTTTATGTCCATGAGTGAATCTGCATATCACCGATGCGTTGTCAAATAAAATTTTATGCTTTTCTTCTGTTGTAAGTTGCGCTGATGCTGACTTCTTTGATTGATTTAATCGTGGAAATCTTACGTGCTTCTCACACCTAATCTAAATTATATGTCCCGTTTGCCCAATGTATGTTAATTCACATTCATTACGTGCTTCTCACACCAAATCGTAATTATATGTCCCGTTTGCCCAATATATGTTAATCCACATTCATTACATGCTTCTCACACCTAATCTTAATTATACGTCCCGTTTGCCCAATGTATGTTAATCCACAATCACATGAGATTGAGTAAATACCTGATGTGTGTGTGTGTCTGAATCTTTCTTGATTTTCCAAAGAGGGTAGCATTTGTCTAATCTTTGAAGGTGGCATTTGAATTGTTTTTATTCTATATTTTTTGAGTAAACAACCTATTTTCTTTTCTGAGTAAAGGGTGTAAATATAAACTTTTATTCCTCTTCCGAAATTCAGTCTGAACTTTGCTTCTTGTGACAATTTAGGCATTTTATTACTGCCTCTTTGATATTTTTTTTTATTATAACCACTTTCTACAGAATAAGTTTCAGATGACTTGTTTCTTCTTGAAGATGATCTTTATTTGATATCGCCGTTACTCTATGTAATAATGTGTTTAGTAATGCATTTTTTGGGGATGGGTGATGATAGGAATCAGAGATCGATGTGAGTAGGGTTTCTACCAAGGTATATACACTTTTACCTAATCGCCTCAAATTTTCCCTCAAAATGAATATATCAAGAAACGATATTTTCCCTTCTTTTTCAGCTTCCGGTGTTACTTTAATGTTGTGATATGCTCTTTATCTGATTTTGAAGTTCAAGTAATTCCTTTCTTCCATGTGTTTAAACGATGATTCTATTATCTACATACATACATTCTATTATCTATATATTTTGGTTTCAGTTTAGCTGTTTCTAAGGCTTTTTGTTCCCAAAATTCCAAATAGAAATATAACTGGTATATTCTGTATAACTGGTAGTAATTAAAATTATGTTACAATAATTGTACAACTACCCGAATTAGTACAATTCTCAAGATAAATGCAGTTATTGCGTTTGAAATGTTAGTCAAATAAAATAAATACGGGTGATGTATTAAAAAATCTCATTAATTGAATTATAAACACTCCGTGGGAATTAAGTGAAACATATAATGCAGACTTGTTCAGACACATTAGGAAAAAAAAAAAAAAAACTAAAACTAAAACGGGCAGCAAAGGATTAATATATCGAACAGTTCAAATATGTCGTATCGAAATATATCTTCCATATATTATAATTCGGTTAATTCTGCTAAGGGATGGAATCAGAACCGGAAGTGGTTTGTTAAATGTAGTATTGGCACTACTTAAGAGTTCTATTTGACTCAAAAAAAGACTTATAATTACATCATTATGACGTGAATTGATTTATTATTATTATTATTATTTATTTGTTTACATTCTGTCAAAAAGTATCCGGAATTTCTAATATAAAAAGCCAGTGTAAAATATTCTGTAATATGGTGTGACAATGCGTAGTTGTGATGTGCAATATGAGCGCGATCAGTCAGTTAGTCTATTTACAGGTGCTGGTTTTGTTAGTGCCTAGGTAGACCTGAAGTGTATCTTGCGATTTTTACAATAAACAAAAATATTGAGTGAAAATACACCTGAAATTTTGTGTTGGCAACGCAGTTTCATGTGCGGAATCCTTGAAAATACTAGAAAAGACCTATAATGAATCAGTTTTATCTAAAATTTAAGCATACGAGTGATACAAAGCATTCAAAGAAGGCCGAGGAGAGAGTGAATATTTGCCTTGATCCGATCGTCCTTCAACGTCTTCGACCCCAAAAATTAACAAAGTGAAAGAAATCGTGATGGAAAATCGACATTCAAGCTTGAGAGAGATGACCCTGGACTTCAGCATTTCCCATTTATCCGTTCGTATCATTCTTACTGATAATTTGGGCATGAGATGCGTCTCCACTCTACTTGTTCTAAACGAACTTAATTTTCTCCAAAAAGATCATCGGAAACTAGTTGTTAAAGACATATTCGATCGGTCCAGATCCGATCCTACATTCATGAAACGCATTATTACGGAAGACGAGATATGGGTTTACGAGTTTGATATTCAAACAAGTCAACAAACTGATGAATGGAGAGGGAAAAGTAAACCAAAAAAGATCAAACTCCTCCAAAATCAAGATAATACGCAGTGTTGTTTTCAATTACCTTAGTGTTGTGCATTCAAAATTCCTACCTGGGAGACCCGGGTTCGATTCTTGACGGGAGCTCATGTGGTTCGGATTCCACGTTAATCAGTAGGTCCACATCTGATAGAGCCTCGCTGCTGAACGGGGCGTTGAACTCAAAATCAACTCAACTCAAAATTCCTGCCAGAGGAACAAAAAGTAAACAAAGAGTACTAATTGAGCGTCATGAAATGTTTATGTGAAAATATCCGTTGCGAAAAATCCGAACTATGTAAGAAAAATTCATGGATTGTGCACCACGATAGCGTACCATCATCCAAAGCGATTATTGTGACCGAGTTTTTGGCAGAAAATTTCAATGAATGTTCTTGATCAAGCTCCGTATTCACTTAATATATCCCCATCTGACTTTTTCCTGTTTCCGAAACTTAAATTATCACCTCGCGGAATGTATTTTGATTCAGTTGAATCGTCGAACGAACTTCGCTTAAGGAGCTATTATGGAAAATGACTACAAAAATGTTTTGATGATTGGACTGTTCGTTGGGTTATGTGTATTGTTTTCAGTAGGACATATTTTGAAGACAACAAAATAAATTTCAATGGTCAATTAATTAAACATTGTGTGTTTTACTTACAAATTCCGGGTACTTTTTTTTTTTAACAATCTATAATGTAGGTCATATATGTAAAATTAATGCAATGATGGCCTTTTTTTCTCCTTCCAGATATATCCTTTAATCCCTGTAAGAACCCCTTCCTCCGTTCCATCCAAAGAAACCATTTTCTTCTTTCCTCTAAGGTAGTAATTCTGATAATACCGTCATAAGTACAAAGTGTGTGAACGGTACATGGATACATAATAATAAGGTAAGAGAGTTCGTATCTCAGCACTTTTCTTGAGTTGCATATTATTCATTAGGCATGTGCGATATTTTTTTTTAAATTACCAAAATATGTCAAGTTATTTTTTGAGTACGTAACAATTTTGATTCTTCAATTTACCTCAAATTTATGGGATAATTTGTTCTTCTTGTGGTCAACCGATTAGTACTTAGGATTTCATTTTAAATTGTAGATCCCGTATATGACCTTGGTGTTGAAAAGATCGTTAAATTTCAAAAAAATAATTAATCATCGAAACAGGTGAATATTCAAATCAGTAACACCATACGTGGAAACGGAAATAGGATTAAAATAGGATTATGTACTCTAAATCTGGGTAACTAGGTTGATTGTGCGAGATACATGGGCATCTCCTGATAGTGAGACCTGGGTGATTATTTTTAAGGAAACTGGCTAAAAACGTGCTATACAGTCTATTTACTTCAGGAACGAATTTTTTAATGAGGTGTAGGGTGTAGGTGGAACCCAGCGAAAGTATCGTTGTGTTACAAGTGACGTAAGTAACTTTGAGTAATTTTGGAGAAGGGACGGAGTGAGGATTTTACAGATTTGGAAAAATAGTAGTAGAAGGGGGAGAGAGATACGTGTAAAATACTAGAATCATTTGAAATGCGTAGAATAAGGTTTAATAACTAAATTCCTTAACGGGTTCTTTCCCTGAAATATTCGAGAAAAAAAAAAAAAAAAAAAAACATTTTTTCGTCCATACTAAACTGAACTGAAGTTAGGATTTCATGAGCTAGATGTGATGAAACCGAAGTCAATGTTCTTAACGCAAAACTCAAAATATTCAGCTGCAGATATTCGTCCCTCTGTAGAACACCACTTTGCATTTGTATGTAGCTGCATAGTTGTTTTGGAGCTTTGAACATGAATCAACTTATCCTCATTCCATTAAATGTTCAAAAGAGTCTTTAACAGGGGGCGCGGTGGCTCAGTGGTAGGGCGTTCACCTCCGGTGCTTGGGGTTCCTGGTTTGATCCCAGCTCGCGCCGTGTGGACGTTGTGGTGGACAAACACCGTGGTCGTGGGTTTTCTCGGGGTTCTCCCGTTTCCTCCCACTTTTTCATTCTACCATTTCACTCATCTCTCATCATCACCGTCTCCTTTAGCCTAACCGGCATAACCGTGCGACGTAAAACATACAGATTTCATTTCAAAAGAGCCTTTCCAATATAATGCACCGTACAGAATTTTGTATTGTGAAAGTAAATTCTTGAATATATTTGACTTGAATTCTAGTATGATTTTTAGATCATGCATTGAAACATTGCTCATGCTGATACATGCTTCTAATGTACTTTTAACAATTTTAAACCTAATTTGAATAAGAAAATGAAAGCAGCTAGTTTTCTACAAAGAGCACTAGTTTTAATAATAATAATTCTGACAATAAATAGAGTTATTGCATCAACACTTGAAAAACATATCGGCAATTACAATTACAATGAGAAGTATACGTCCTCAGAATTTGGGGACTGAAAACTACAGGCAAATTCAAGAACCAAAATTATTATGTATTCAAAAATTAGTTCGAACATTTTATCTGTGAGCAAAATTTGAAAAATAATAATAAAGTACTTTTCGCTTATTACTATTATTTGTAGAAAGCTATGTAGGTTCATTGCTAAAGAGGAATGTAGGTTTCTAATGTTATCGACTGCATATGATCTGCATTGTAACAACGTAATTGACAGTAATAAACGCTAGGAGAGATTAGCAAGATTTTGAAGATGTCATTGGACTAGACATGAAATGACATTTACTGTTGTGATGCCATTTTGTAGCGTAAAGAACACACAAAGCTAGTTTTGTTGTTGTAAATTGTAGTAAGTTGAAAGCAAATGCGTTGTAATTCAAACTACCAAATTGACAAAGCTTTCTTTAACGAGCAAATAATGAGTTTTGGCTTATGTACATATTGCTATAGGTGCCATTTGGTATTAGTACACTGAATTGATTTCACTGTCGTAAATTAACTGTCATATTTTTTCCAGGGCGGAAACTAATTATTTTGCGCTTAAATAAGTTACAAGTTCATTGTTTGTTTTGTTTTTAAATTGTTTTTACTATATTCTTTTCTTATATTTAATCTACGTTTAATCAAATTTTGGAAGAATAATACGTATAAATTGAACTGTATTGCTGTTGAACAGTGTTTTAGTGCAGGAAGTAAATTAAAAAAAAAAAAGAAAAAAAAAGACAATTTTAATGAAATTAATCGGTAATATTGAAATGTCTTTACTTAAAATTACACAAAAACTATAGTGTTTAACAAAGTAAGGAATAAGTTTCGTGATACCAGTTTAAACCAACTATTTAATTTCACATTTGGTCTTCTTATAGAACTTTACCTTAGTTGCTCCTTAGTCCCTACTTTAATTGAAGCCATCTTTTTATTTTGACCAATGCGAGTGCTACGCAAAAATTTAGTTCTAATTCAAGTGTTTTATAATGTCATATATAATAATTGGATGTAACCGATTTTATATCACATCGAATCCTCTATGATTGCAACTTCAGTAATATACAGAAAGTGAAAAAAATACACGGTTGAATCGAGATGTGAATCCGGGACCCCAGCTTACCGTACCAATGCGTTAACCATGCATCCAGTCCACTCTCTTAACTGTCATACACTCGTATCACTCTTACAATCGGTGTGAAACCACGTACCCTACTAAGACTAATAAAATGCGTGTTATTCAGGGAGTAAACAGGGAAGCATAGTGGATGATGCATCAGCACGGTATAGTAAGTCGGAGACCCGGCTTCGAATCGTGGTTCAGTCGTGCATTTTTCTTCACTCTTTGTATATTATTGTACAACCTAATTAAGTTAATGCACACACTATATTGAAATACCATGGTGTAAAAATACACTTCACAATGTAGAATTTTCTTTCGTTAGAGTATGGAAACCAATTTTAGACACTCTGCAAGCTTCTTGGCATCCACTTTGCAATTCTGAGAGAGAGATGCTTTCCCTCAACATTGGTTATTACTCCTTTCTCCATGTTTTGCTTTGAGTATCTCTTGGAAATGTTATGGCTTGGCGTAACTTGCATTAGCAATGCCAATCCGACAAATATCCCATTGTAGTGATAAAGTTTTTTTTTTTTTTTTTTTTTAATTGACTGCTGTATATGTGTGTGTACTTTGAATGTGTCATTCCAACTTACAATTAAAAAAAACTGTCAGTCTAACTTACCTAAGAGTCAGTCCAACTTACAATCGATAGTAACTTCAGTGTTTCTCCAAACACATCGAAAAATTACGATAATATCTTCAGACCTCAATTATTTTCGCTAATTGACCTAGTAGCGTATTAGGTAGTGAAAAGGCTATTAAGGATACTATAAATACGGAGGAATGTAAGGAAATGCAATATATGGAAAAGATAAAATAAAATTCGTATTTTCACACTGTATAAAATAGCTCTTTATTTAAAACGCGGTATGTTCATCATTTGCTTGGAGATGCAATGTTTTATTCTTATTGGAATGGGTACATGATTATTTCAAAATCGCTTTAAAGTCTTTTTTGGAGGAAGTTTAGTGTATGAGTCAATTAGTTTATCTAGCTTTGGCTGCGTGGACAGTTGCCATGTAAAGTGTTCCAAATATCTCTCTGTTTCAGTATGTGTTCTTATTATTAGTAGTAATAGTATTGCTTCTGTAGATTTATATGATGGTTATTTTCCTTGAGGTATTTAGATGGTCTTGCAACATGAACATATTCTTGAATTTTGACTGTTTGTCGAGTTTTGTCATGTCAATCTAGTCGTGCTAGAAGGTATGGTGGCAGGAAAGAGAGAGAGAGAGAGTGAAGGAGGCTGCAGTTGATGAACGATATCAAAACAGAAGAATCATGCGTGAAGACGTGGAGCATAAGAGCTTCTCAGTTGCGGCAAGTGACCTGCCAATAGTGGCAGAACACCTATGATGATGATAATCTATGGTTATGAAGTACACCAATGTAGCAGTTAATGTGTCGTATATCAAGCTTTTTGTTTTCACAGATGTATTACATTGGTGCAGATGAAATGTCCAGAGCAGGTGCGTCATTTCCAAAGGCCAAAAAATGAAAATTATACTGTAATACCTGGATAATCAAAATAGTTGTCGTCGTCAACGACACATTTTTACCATTGTTCAGGTAACACTTAGATTCCATGATGAAAGAAGTGGAATCTGCGACCCGGAGTAGTCCTCAATTGTACGTTGTACCGCCTGATCATCAGGGAAAATATTCTTTTTCAAGAAGTATTCGAGATGTCGAAAGAGATGGTAGTCAATGGGAGAGATATTGGAGGAATATGATGGCTGACGAAGAATTTTATATAACAACTCATGGAGAGTCTGCACCATTCTTAGCGCGACATGTGAGCGAGCATTGTCGTCCAACATGAGAACGCCATGTCTGTTAACTATTTTTGGATACTTGCGGACAATTTGCGGAGCATTTCACTGAATTCAGCATTGTAATGGTCTTCATTTATGGTTTTACATCGCCTGAAAAAGACATGACAGATCGCTCTCTCTAAAGATCGTCATACAGACAACACCTTTTGTGGGTGAAGAGGTAGTTTGGGAAGCTATTCTGGACGTTGGTGACGATCCGACCATTATTACGATTGTCATAGCAGATATACACCAATACAGGAAACTTACCCGCTTATTCCATACATTTAGAGAACTGCACATTTCCGTACAATAATTTTTGTTTTCTAGTGTTGAATGAGGTGGCACTTATTGAGTCCCAACTTCTTCGCCTTGCCGATTGCACGGAGCCGCTGTACGAGAGACCAATGTTGTAAGTCTAACTCGTCTGCAATGACATGAACACTTTTCTTAAGGTATGCTTCCACGGGATTCCTAAGGGGCTCATCCGAACAACATGATAATTGGTGCCACCCACGTCGCTCATTTTACAATGCTATGTCACAGGAATGACATTTGACAAACCAACGGCAAATTGTGCATTCATTCCCCATTCCTGACTCAAATATACCATTAATATTTTTTTGCGGCTTGTTGTGCAGTGTGTCCCAGTTTGAAATGACAAAGAAAAATTACTCGCAGTTGTGTTCTTGGTGGTGCACTTGCACTTTCATATGACCCTATACACACATACATAAATAAAAGATATATATTATCTTTTATAACATAATTTACATTATATATTGTATATTATCTTGTACATATATTATCATATATTATAATGATTTACATAGATACATCATATATTATCTTGTATTTTTCTTTTCTATTATTATGGGATTTGAAATATCCAAAGTATTCAAATAATAGATGACAGATAATACTAATAATTCCTATCGCATGACGCATAGTCCTGATGACGAATAAAGTACGAGGGGAGGGGAAGTCAAAAAGTAAAGGGACTCGCAATTTCTCGCACTAGAGTTTGATAACATTGCTAGTATCCAGCGCTGAATTACTGTTGTTTGCAACACTTCTATGCAAAGTGTCACTCTTGATTCCGGGTCAGTCGTTGGAATGTAGCAGACTGTTAAACATGGCAGCTCCATTGTCGATCTGCACCAAGGAGGAAATTATTCGTCGAATGCAAGCGCAGTATGATGGCAACTGTTTATCGCGAAGCAAAATCTACGAATGGAGAGAGCCGTTTCAAACCGGGAAGAACTACTACTTTATGTGACAAGGAAAAATCGGGCAGGCCATCGACGTCCACGGCTGTAAACAATTTGAAAGTCGTTGAGGGTATTGGAAAACAGACGAATCACAGTGAACGAAATCGCCAATACTTTACATATCAGTCAATACGTATTCTAGTGAAGGAAGCACTCAGAAGAAGATATGCAACAGATGCAGAAGTCCTCGATGCAGTGCAAAATCGGTTACAGGTGCAACCGAAAAACTTTTTTTTCGACGGAATCAGAAAAACTTGTGAAACATTGGGAAAAGTGCGTGGAAGTGCAGGGAGATTATGTAGAAAAATAATATATGTTACAGTTTTCTATCATTAGAGTAAATGTACCTTTTCTCAAAAGTCCCTTTACTTTTTCACTGCCCTCGCATATCCGAATAAGTGTTATCGGGTAAATTTTGTCGGGTAACGGATTTGAAATATAGGGTAATTCGTTTAAGTTCTATCAATTAAAGAGTAATCCGAATAAGTCCTGTCGGCTGACGTCCTCGTAAAAAATACTAGGTAATGAATAGTATACAAACAGTGGATAGTAACCTGATATGATCATCCCTACTATAATGTTCATCTTTAGATGTAGATAGAAGATCGAAACTGGTCAATCTATATTGTTATTTTATAAAATATGGTTACAACAAAAGATTTCCAGTGTTCACAACTTTCTATGCGAATGTCCCCTGGTTGTTGAATTCCCAGTGGAAGTACTTTTGTATTAAACTCCATATTCACGTGTTACCAAGTCTTGGTGCTGGAAAGAAACGTTAAATTCCAATCAAACAAATATCCAGTATGCACTAGGTAAAAAATAAATAAATAAATAAATAAAATAAATGAATAAATAAATGTGAAATTTTAACTTGGCTTGTAATATTAATGTATGTACGTATTTTAATATGTTACGGGTGAGTGTGCATTAATTTTGGAATTCTTTCTTTTTTTTCTTTGCTTTCTTTACGGATTCTTTATAGTATCAGGTGAGTTCCTGTACTTTCTACTAGTTTTTAATATCTGCCACACTCTGATAACTTATTACACCAAATTCACGTTTTGTTAATGTAATTAATACGAATTACGTAGTATAGTGAAGCACAAGATCGTATTTTATGCTTACAAGTAGATTGTTAGCAATAACGCCATGCATAGGGGCGTTCACAAGAGTATTCTTTGTTATTGCTCTGAACTTTGAAAAGAAAAAACAAACAAAAAAAAAAAAGAGTGTACTTTTTCTTATACTTCTAGTACTGTTTCTTTAATTTTAATTGTTCTTCGTAAATAACAAGAGAAAATAACGTTATTAACATAATGAGAATTATAATGAGCACTATTTTGTACTAAAAATTTAAACGTAACGTTCACGAAAGATTGAATTGGTTTGCAAGTTTTGAGCTAACTTAAGGTTCTGTTAATCTTTCAAAATTAGGAATCAATTCAGAAAGAATCTCTGCGGGAAATTTTATTTCGGAGGAAACAAATCTGCCTCCGTGGTCAAAATTTGCTGTGGGTTTAGTGAGTGTACTAACACTCTTTCTCACTTGAAGGGTTCATATTCATCCACAGCTGAAGACATCTAAATTTTCCACTGCTTAAAACCTTCTTCTTCGAGAGAGTTTATAATAAGGAAGAAACAAACACTGTTAGTTGCTTGCTTCAAAAAAACAATAGGTTATCATATCCAAAAATGTGTTGGAACTTATTTGACATGGTTATTTATCTAGATACAAACATTGCGCCTTAGCTTTTTACATAAATTCTCAGCAGGAATATGTTACTTTTAATATTTTACAATAAGAATGGCCCATGTTTCATAAAATTTGATCTAATTATAGGTACAATTATTTTTTTTAAAGACTGATAAAATAAAAATTGTGTTAACAAAGTAATATATCAAAGAAAATTTTGAAAAATACCATTAAATCGGATGGTACAATCCTGGCAATGAATATTGAATGACGGGCAATATGTGGATAGCAGGTAGTATTATCTGGATAACTTATAATATCTGGATACTTAAGACATTCGAATATTACTCCTCATCTGGATTTGATAATCTCTAATATGAAGTTCATTTTTATGGTAATGATACATAAACGATCGAAAGAGATCTAGATTTTGCTATATTATTAAATGTGGTAAATGTGGTTAGAGTAGGATTTCCAGCACTGACAGCTTTCTTTGCCCATGGTGCTGGTTTTATTTACAGTGAAAATATACTTTAAATGTAAAAGGCTAATTCAATTTTAGACTGTTGAGTTTAACCAAAACCGTAATTCTCAAGTATTTTTTAACCCTAGGTTATAGTCAAGATTAGGGTTCGTACATATTCCGTATTTTACGGTTGTCCTTGTTACGAGGATTGTGTTCCGGCATCCCGATAAAATTTTTCAAGGCGCAGAATATCCCATAATTTTGGATTTGCGTTTAAGGTTCTCGTTCGTAAATTTAAAACATATAATTGCTAAAAAAAAACGATATGTCATATTAATTGGCAATACTGTTGTGTTACGAAAATAGTGTTCCTAGCGGACGCGGTAATAACTTTTCAAAATGCTGAAAAGAATGTCTGTTCTCACAGAAAATCTAAGGAATAAATACCTCTTTATTATACTATGTAATTGTGATAGAAAAGTGTTCCTTATTAGTCAAATAGAAAGTGTCCTGCTTTTAACTTTTTTTTTTTTTCTTTCTTACAAAAATATACAAACCCTAGTCAAGATGTGATTGTCTGCTTACGAGGTGAATTTTGTTTCGTTAGCATTTGTATTAATAGTATGCTTTTTTCAACCAACTTTTAAAAAAAATGGTGGGGAGTTTCAGTGTTAGTGTAATGTACAAACAAATGTGACTGCATTCGACAACAAATGTTTCCGAAGGCTGTTAAGAAATTATATATCCAGATTTTGGAAGAAATGTTATGCTACAAATTTAATACAGTGGACTTACACGAATTTAGAAGAGATCGAAAAAATACGTCAGACATATTGTCAGCGATTTATCTGATGGAGACGTTGTTATAATGCCGAATTCATAACACTGTTTACTAATATATTAATTCAATTCTGGTTCTTTATTCAGACTTCTGTTTTAACTGAATTTTAATTCACACAAAGATTCAAATATACATTTTCAAGGCGAAATTGACAACATAGGATAGAAATAACGCACAGATAAGTGGCCTACTTAAGGAGTAATAAGTAATGCATTCTTACGAGAAAATATAAATTCTACTAAAACGAGGCCAAGTTCTACGGATTTTACTGTATTGCTGTTGATTTCCAAAGAATTACGGTGACATTTTACTTTTCGTGTAATGTTGAACACCATAGTTTATTATTATTATTATTATTATTATTATTAAAAAGAAAGATGTTCTATTGTTAATTGAAATTGTTCAACTGTGCATTTGCTGCGGAGTATAGTTAATGAATAGAAAAATGAAATGAAATGAAATCTTTAGTTTTACGTCCCACGGTTATGCCGGTTAAGCTAAAGGAGACGGTGATAATGAGAAATGGGTGAAATGGTGGAATGAAGAAAGTGGGAGGAAACGGGAGAACCCCGAGAAAACCCACGAAGTTAATGAATAGAGTAATACAATACATATATTCTCCAACTACGTAAAATGCTCGTTCTAAGAAATAAAATTTTCCTTGCGTGTATAACTATTATTTCTCAAACTTCTTAGTTTACGTTTAATTCAAATTAATATTCAGCTGATTATTAAAAGCATTTTCTAGTCGTTTGATCTGCTTTGAACTTGTTCATGATGCTGTTAGTAAAATTGGTTGCTGGTCAAACTTTTCTTATTCGAATATTAATAAATACTCTACTTTACAAATGAGCATAATTAAATATTAACTCTTTCATAACTATTGGCACGGTATTTATATACTTCTGTTTATTTATGAATTCCATCATAAATTGGCATTTTAGTAATATGATACTGTTGATGAGATTTAACAACAAACATTCCCATATTTTACCCGAAAGTGTGTATATATATATATAGGGTGATTCATTTAAAATTTGCCACCCCCTGTATCTCATAATAGAGATATTTGTTTGCAAAATCCCAAAAAACGTCAATTTTAATTTTGAGGGGGCGGATACTTCTGGCAAATTCAGCCGAACTGCCCCACGCCCTGCGGTGTAGTGGCATAACCTTCATTTTTCGTAAATGGCAACATGGGTCAAATAGCATATCGTTTGAACGCATATTTGATACTAGTTATGAAAATATAATTGTTTTGAAACTTCGCCTAGCGCGTTAGGAGAAATTGCATTTACAAATGTTACCCAGTAGACTCAGGAATTCTTACCCAAACAAGAGTATGTTTAGCGTTTCTAAGAGTTCATATTGTGAAGACTTACCGTTCCGTTGAGTACTCGGCACATTCTTGTAGACTGTGCGAAATACTCAAATCTGAGAGAACGTTTACGACTGACAAATAATTTCATTTAGGTTTCAGGGGATAACACTGTTTTTATTTGACCTATTCCGTGAGATTAAAATTGTAAACGGTATTTAAGACTGAGTTTTAGCCTTTACTTGTTTTGTTTTAAGACTATTATTACTAATTTTTAGTTATTTTCTTGTTTTATTTTAAATTTAATTTACACTTTGATGATTATTCACTGTACTAAATGAACTCATAGGATACATATCTATTAATGAAATGCTGACCTTAAACTTCACTTAAGCACTTGTTACTAATTTATTTAAAGACGTTTCGATGGCTGCTTGTCATCATCATCACTACGTCATAATTAAGGAATATTTATATTGATTCGTGGATTCACATAGTGCTAAACTAACACTCACTCACTCTCACTCACACACACACACACACTCTCTCTTTCTCTCTCCCCCCCGTTACCAGCGAAACACAACTGATAGTTTTACTGCATTACATCATTTGAAGGGTTGCTGAATTTCCTTGTCATAAAATCCTTTCCTTCGCGGATTTAAAATAATGAGTTCTTCATCCACAAATTATTTAACTAAAGGCATAAGAAGGAGATAGTGTTAAAGAGTATGTCAAATGGTAGTCCGTGTGACCATTAGCAATTGACAAGTTGTTTCTGCAGTGCTCTACTCCAGTGAGTCCATTCCTTCATATCTTCTTAATCCTTTTTTAACTTCTGTAGATAAGGCTCCTAAGGAAAACTAAAAGCTTGGAAGGAAAAGTAATATTTGGGAATTTACAATTGAAAGTAGACGAAATAAACTTAAAAATCACACTTGAAATGGAAAACAATATTTTTTTTCTTTTAAATTCATGTGAATGTGGATTCTCATTTGTCTATGAAGAGCACTTCAATTTGTAACTATTTACATATTGTGAACATTGCAGACAAATCACACAAATTAAATATTATCACTAATTTCGAAGGAACAGATAATGAGCCATGGTATTTGGTTGATAAATACATAAAGTATACTTTTACTTAAACGAATTACATACATGAAAAAGCACTAATTCATACAGGAGGTTGTCTCCATCGTCTGACCACTGGTTTCTATGAAATGAAATGACATCGTTGAGTTTTACGTCCCATAGTTATGCCGTGTGGACTAAAGAAAACTGTGATAAGTGGGAGGAAACGGGAGAATATCGAGAAAACCCACGCACACGGGATTTGTCCACCACAAAGCCTACTTGGTTCTAGCTGGGATCGAACCAGGGAAACTACGTAACAGAGGAACGCTCTATCATTGAGCCACCGCGGCTCCACCACTAATACTGATTGTTATTGACCTACATTTCCGTAATGTCATTCTGTTTTCAGTGCCCGGAAGTGCACATGAGGATAACTTTTCTTCCAAATATGATAATTTTTGACTCCTATTTACAACAACGCGAGCAGTACCTGCCCACAGTGTGCCAGAGTCATATAAAAAGATGTTTGTCTGTTGTAAATTAGGTCCTGATCACATAGACTTTGGAAACAAAAGCAGTCATAAAAATCTTAGAAATTCAGAGTAGTGCATTGCATTCAACAGAGTGTCAAATTGGTTTGTAGTCCAGAGAGGCAAATAGATTATAGACTATTTACCTCGGATTTCTTCTTTGACCTCTGGTTGAAAGCAAGAGAAATGAAATGAAGGAAATTAATTAAGTAATAATAAACTCTGATAGACAATAAAAGGGATCACACACTATAAGTTTCAATTTCATCCGGTAGATGTCAACGGCTGAACGATGTTTGCTGCCATCTAGCGGCGAGATGAGTAACTTCTACTACCTTTGTTTCAATAATAGAAAATGAGACTTGTATAGCTAACATGAAAGACACTGTTACAACGTTAAGATCTTAACGAATTGACTCCATTAACGAACTCGACTGAGACAATCGCTCTAGCTGAGGATGTTAACGAATTGACTCCATTAACGAACTCGACTGAGACAATCGCTCTAGCTGAGGATGTTAACGAATTGACTCCATTAACGAACTTTACTGAGACAATCGCTCTAGCTGAAAATGTTAACGAATTGAATCCATTAACGAACTCTACTGAGACAATCGCTCTAGCTGAGGATGTTAACGGATTGACTCCATTAACGAACTTTACTGAGACAATCGCTCTAGCTGAAAATGTTAACGAATTGAATCCATTAACGAACTCTACTGAGACAATCGCTCTAGCTGAGGATGTTAACGGATTGACTCCATTAACGAACTTTACTGAGACAATCGCTCTAGCTGAAAATGTTAACGAATTGAATCCATTAACGAACTCGACTGAGACAATCGCTCTAGCTGAGGATGTTAACGAATTGACTCCATTAACGAACTTTACTGAGACAATCGCTCTAGCTGAAAATGTTAACGAATTGAATCCATTAACGAACTCGACTGAGACAATCGCTCTAGCTGAGGATGTTAACGGATTGACTCCATTAACGAACTTTACTGAGACAATCGCTCTAGCTGAAAATGTTAACGAATTGAATCCATTAACGAACTCGACTGAGACAATCGCTCTAGCTGAGGATGTTAACGAATTGACTCCATTAACGAACTTTACTGAGACAATCGCTCTAGCTGAAAATGTTAACGAATTGAATCCATTAACGAACTCTACTGAGACAATCGCTCTAGCTGAGGATGTTAACGGATTGACTCCATTAACGAACTCAATCGAGATTAACACTCCAGATTCCTATTGCAAAAAAAAAAAATCAGAAATTCGTTTTCGTTCAAGAGTTTCGTGTGGAGTTACGGACGGACGTACTAGCATTACAATATTGAGAGTCCCACTTGCGCATTATAGTAAAATAAGTGGAAGCACCTAAACTGGGATATTGTAAAGAGAGTTATTTTCTATTTTCTGTAAATCCGATTATCTATTCCTCGAGTACCTGAATTTATTATAGAAAAATAGCGATTTTTACATTTGTAAGACATGATATTTGACCTAAAACTTAATGCGTGTATGTTAATGTAGAAATAGATCTTGTAGGAAAAAATTCGTACCTTGGAATTCATTCATTTTAAAATACAAAAGCATAAAACATATTCCTTTATTTTTCTGATTGAGCGACATGTTGACTTCGTTTTCTAAAGAAAAGTGAAGGAAAATATTTTGTCCCTTTGTAATTACTTTAGACCCAACATACATTCGAATATAAATTTTTTGTCAAATTGAAAGTTGTTCAATACTGTATTATATTATGTATTTTTTAAAAGGTGAAATAGTAACATCTGATGTACATTGAGTGCTCACTGAATTGCAACCTCTCAGCAGAAGAAAATGTAGCCAGCAGCCGAGCTGATTACGTAACTACCCTGACTGGTAATATTGCAGAAAAAGAACTCACTCGAAGCTACATGTTGGCACACAGCAACTGTTACTTTGAGAGGTAGACAGGATTCATCCGCATTTTTAATAGGACATGATTGTGGATACCCGAGCAAGAGATGCGTCAAAAACCCAGACAGCAATGTGCGCCCGTTTCGTTGTAGTGAAAATGTACAAGGAGTGGGAAGAAAATGGAGTAACGGTTTCCAAGGAACGGAATTTGCAGGGGCGTACGGAAGTTCAAAACGCGGGGCGGGCGTCGCATCAAATAGCTCGTGACAGCCAAACGAACCATCAGTGTCCGAGAATTACCTGACCAATACAATAGTGGATGCACAACATCCATATCCCACGCAACTATACGGCATACACTGACACGCATGCAGTTCCACAGCAAATGACACACTCGTCACCCACTCCTTACGACTCGTCACTGCCGACTTCGTTGCACTCGGACACATGAACACGCTACTTGGATCATGAATGATTGGAAAAGGATATGTTGATCCAACAAAGTATTAGGTAGGTGGTTGCAATTCAATAAGCATTCAGTGTGTATTAAATTTTTTCGGTATACATGTTGAGTTACAAAAAACAATTTTGAAATATGTGTTCCGTTTGAAGGAATTAGGTATGAAAGGTATTCCTTTCTCGAGAATAGAACTATAAGGGGAACTTTCCCTTTTATAAAATGCAGTAAACCCAGATTTAATGGAGTAATGGGGGTGAAAGGGGTTTGTAAAATCTGAAGTCTGTTGAGTTGCAAATTGTGTTGTGAACAGTATTTAAAATAGCATATTACATTTTAAATTGTGCTATATGATGGACATCTAAAATGTTTCATGTAATAATATAGTAGAAAAAAACTTGTGAAAGTAAGTGTTAGAAGGGTGAAAATAAGCGGCAAGTTTCAGTAGCTTTTCCGTTGAATGTTGTGCCGTAATAATCAGAAATATAAACTGCCGGAAATATTTTCATACTAAGCTATCGAATTTTGTGTGTTAAATTTGAAGTCCGTTAAATCATGGATTTACTGTATAAATATAAATGGAAGTAAGTTCCTTCTTAAGAGAAATGTTTCAAACATTCTTATCAATTGGGAATAAAACTCACTAGTCAGTAGTAATTTATCAGTGATTGCTAGACGGATGTACACCCTCCATTCCAAAAGAAACCGAACTTTTTTAAAAAACAAAAAAGCAATGTATATTTTGGAACAAATCATTTTTATTAATCAATGTATTCCCCTTCTGCATCGATACACATATTTGCACGCTCCAACAAGTTGTCAAACGACTTCTCCATGTCCTTTATTGGAATGGTCTTTAGGACGGCGGTCGTCGCCTTCTCAATGGCATCAATCGATGCGTGCCACTTTCCTTTCATCGCCAAATGCAGTTTCGGGAACAGAAAGAAATCGCACGGAGCAAGATCTGGTGAATAGGACGGATGATGCAACCGAATAATGTGATTTTTGACCAAAAATTCAGTTACAAGTCGCGAACGATGTGATGGTGCATTATCGTCCAAAAGAGTCCAACTGCCGATTTCGCGATATTCGGGCCGAATACGACGAATTCTTGCCAGCAAACGCTTCATGACGCCCAAGTAAAACTCTCCAGTGACTGTCTGTGACGATTTTTTGTTATGTTTGATGAATTCACGCACTTTTTCGATGTTTTCTTCCGATAATCCGGTTCTGGGACGGCCTGATCTTTCGTCATCATCCAGCGTCTCTCTACCCGATTTGAATCGCCTGAACCACTCGTAAACTTGCGTACGGGATAGACACTCATCTCCATATGCATTTTGTAGCATTTGGTGCGTTTCACTAAAAGTTTTACCCAGTTTAACACAACACTCAATTGCAGCTCGTTGTTTGAAACTCATTTTCCGACCGATGTACACAACACACTGACAATTGAAACGCAATAACTTTGTTGCCGCGCATCCAAATGTCATGACATTTATACCAGTTGTCAATGAGGGACTACGCCATCTACCGGTAAAATATTACAACAGATGGCACTAGTGGTACTATTTGTTTTCAAAAGTTCGGTTTCTTTTGGAATGGAGGGTGTATGTTTCAACGTGTTTGAACATGAGTATGATAAAAAAAATGAAAGGAATTATTTAATCTTTCTTTATATAATAATTTATATTATTACCCAGTTATTTTATATCCCCTTGTCGTATATCTAACGTAAATATATATACTTATGATAAAATTCTCTATATAGAGATTCTTACAACACAAATTATTTTGTTTTCAGTTAACTTCTATGCTTTGACATAAAGCTACTAACACACGAGAGGGATTCAGCGAAAACCAAACGTCAAACAGGATTCATGCTATGCATATAAAAATCCCAGTGCTACCAATAGAAATAATATGCATTTAACATTAGTTTTTGGTTACTTTAACATTTTCGGCCTTAATCGTACTTGTAATCGCGGCAAAATAACTAACTGTTGAATTGAACAGAACGTTGTTACAGTTTTTCTAGAAATATATATTTATGTAAAAATGTCTTACATGTTACAATTAATTGATGGTTGCAAATGTTTCGTTGTAGAACTAGTATTTTTGTAAATTAACTGTCAAGATGCAATACCAGTAGTACTGTTAGTGAATAGAATACAATCTATGCATGTTCATATTAATATCTCATACTGTGTATGATGCTTGTAGCTTTAGAAGGTTTTTTTTTTTTTTTTTTTTTTTTTTTCAAAATGGTACTTAGTACAACTGTATTTATTATTGTTATCTATTTCTAACCCTTAACCATGACAGCTAGGTACTTCTTCTGTTAGTAAAAATTTATGACTATTCATACAAGAGAAATGCAAATTAGGTTAAAGGGATCAATGACTACTACATACAGTACATTCTAGTGCCAAAGATTTTATCGTGCAAACACTTCCTTTGTGAATATATATATAAATACTGTAGATAGTTGTGTATATGTATTATATATATAAATATGTGTGTGTGTGAGTGTGTATTATTTGTAAGACAGAGACTTATCAGAGGGAGTACCCGGTGATATTTATTTATATATGTATATATCTCAAATATAATATATATTTTATTTATTTATAAACGTTAAATAATAAATAAATGTATAATATGGAACTTATACTTTATTTTTTCACGATTCTAATTCAGATTAATAAAAAATACGAAATAGAGTATTCTATCTTCTGTCATAAATGTGATGCCTTATTATTAATGGTAAAGTTGTTAGAAAAAAAAAGTACACAGACTATGTGTGTGTGTGTTCTTTTGTTTATCATTTAATAACGGATTTAAGCACAGTTTTCGCTTGAATAATTGAATTAAGTTCCCTCTACGTCAAAGATAATTTTATTTGATGTCTACACTAAAGACCAAACACTATTCAGTTCCAATTCAGAAAACCTGATAGTCCTTGTAGGTGAAATTAGTTGTTCTCTTACGCGAATTTTCGCTGAACTCGTAGAACATTGTTAGTATGTTTTAAAAAATGGGGAAATAAGAAAGGGTAGCAGTCAAAAATAGAGAAACACTAAGGTATTTTCTTAAAGAACTTTAAATCTACAAGCGTCTGCAGAATTCCTGATGATTTTTTCTGCAAAAGGAAAGATCACCATCAGCTCTACTGCTCTCTGTGTAAGCAGAACACATTTTTTTGTTGGTGACTGTACGAGGCGCATCCAGAAAATAGCTTTCCCACGCGTCCCATAGCTAGAAACCGTATGTTGCGCGAAGCGAATGCGTACACGTAAGAGAGTAAAGTCCTAGCATGGCGCACGCGCCAGTAGAACTTCCGTAGAGCTCTCAGTAGCGTCGTGGCAGTGGTTGAACAGATATGTTCCTATTACAGCTCCCGCCGCGTGTGAAGTGCGAGCAGTGATGAAACTTTTTGAATACATAGGGCATAGCGCCGATTGAAATCCATCGTCCGCTGTGCCAGATCTAGGGACCTAACGTCATGAGCAAGCAGATGGTGCATTGGTGATGTGGACAATTTGCAGCAGGACGCCAAAATGTGCATGATGAGCACAATGGGAGACCACCGTCATCACGGACGACCTTGTGGGCCTTGTTCGGGAACGCATCGTGCAGAATCCGTCATGCATCAGTATTATCAGAATGGCGTAGAGGTGGACGAGGTTGTCAAACAGTGGTTCAATTCTCAGGCGGTCGAGTTCTATGAGACAAGTATAGACAAATGTCTGAATTCCGGTGATGCATATGTTGGAAAATAGTTAAACACATCCTGTATCCATTCAACTGTCTTTTGTTTCTGTACAAAGCCTTTGAGAAAGTTACTTTCTGGATGCACCTCGTACTTGTGATTCGATAGTCATATGATAGCAGGGAATTACAGAGATATTTTTACTTAAAAATTCATACAGTATACTATTTTTATTTCCGGTAATGGACAGGTATCGCTATAAATATCATAGAAAATAAAATTGCAGTGCAACGTTGAAATTTTCCTAAGGTTTGTATTTTATCAATAAATATAAACAATATAATTAGAATACATCTTGTATTAAGATTCAGAGTATTTTATCAATAAATATTAAAAACAATATAATAAGAATACATTTTGTATTAAGAGGCAGAGTATTTTATCAATAAATATTATAAACAATATAATTAGAATACATCTTGTATTAAAAGGCAGGGAACAATTTATCTCTTTTTAAATGAAGATATTATCATAGGTTCGTGACAATAAATAAATTGAAACTAGCACTTAAATTTTCGTTTATTTATTGCTTTTGCGGAAAATATTTCTTATCACGAAAAGGATTCTGCTAAGTTCAATGATGGTGTACAATAGTAACTTCAGTACTATAATAATACAATAGTAATTGTAGACAAAACATCAAAAGCATATTCGCAACGTGAATTTTGAAAACAATCTCATCATTCTTACATTTTGATTTATCATGTATAGTTAACCAGTACAAAACAAATAAATTTCACAGGAATTTTCAATGGTACCGTATTGGAATGTGCAATGATACCAATAATAATGATGAAACTTACACTATTAATTTCGTAAATGAGCTAGTCTAATTTTGTTTCTGCTTATCTCAGTGAACAAGATCGAGCCTGTTTCAAGGGGTAACGATATAAAGAAAGTTGTACGCTTTACAAAGGAAGTTGTGATTTGTTCATGAAACATCTTCGAGCAGCGCATGCATCTTGTATAACATTAAAGCTCAGTTGCAATGCAATACAAAGATTATTGTGCTGCCAAAATGTCTTGAGCCGTGGCAAAAATGCGAACTAAAGTTCACACCCTCACATACCCACGCGTTGAGCCAATAAGGGTTCACCTGTTGCTAAGCGAGAGAAAGCGAGTGGAATTCCTTCAGCCGATAGCAGCGCTTGCAACGGAAGACTAGGGATCAAGTCAGTGTGGTAGATTTATAACAATGCATAAATTATAAACATTTAATTCCATTGTAAAATCGGTGTACGTTAGCGCTACGTATTATATTTTCTGTGAACGGATTTGTAGTATCTTGCATAATGTTTTATTTTAGCAACTTAAAAGAAGATCAAACATATAATTATTTTTTACCGTACCTAGGTGAGTTACGAAAAACTTTGGTATTTCAAGTTACCTGGATTTCATCAGAGTAAAAACAGTAGGCAGAAGGTTATCGTATAGCAAACCACTATGTACCCTTATGTCCAAAAAGATTGTCGCATATCTATAACTGTCTTCTTGTAAGAATATAATTTGATAATGATTTTGCGGGGTATTTTTAATACTGATACTATGTGAATAATCGGGAAATGTATACGTGTGGTAAATTTCGTAAGAAAAGAATTATAAATACGAAAATTAGAATGAGTAAAACAAAATTTTCCTAAATGGACAAGAAAGTTTTATTTTCGTTTTATTCTTATTTACTGTTCTTTTGACATGAAATTTTCCACATACATGTCTTTGATATATTATACACATACTAACATTATAAGAAGTGCCGGGCGAATTCGTTATCAAATTATATTCCTACAACAACGTATTTATAGACATGCGACAATAATTTTGGACATGAGTGTACCTAGGTAAAGAGGTAAAACAGATGCGGTGTATTCATCCATCTGTCGTATTGCCAGGACTAGGAGAAAACTTACACATAATAAACCAAATTAGTGGTGGATAACAGTGCGAATAACTCTTCCTTACCATTGGTATTGTCAGTGCTATCGGAAATTGCTTTTCATAAGTCATGACTGTAATAGATGGGAGGAGTAAAAAAAAAAAAAAAATCAATATGTCTTCTTACCTTTTGTTTTTGCCAGGGTTAGCAGGACTATAGTAGATTCAATATGAATACCTTTTCTTTCCATTGGTATTACTAGGGCCAGGAGGAAGTCCAAATCAGTACTGTAGTAGGTGGGACTAACGAAATAAACGTCTTCCTACCTTTTGGTATTGCTCTCTCTAGGGAGAGGTTGCTTTCTATGAATCAGGACTGCGGAGTAATGACATAAATACTTCTTACTACTCATTGGGATTGTCAGTGGTAGGAGAAAATAACTTTCGTAAACTATTACTGTGGTAGATGAGAGTAACGAAATAAATTTGTCTTCCTATTATTGGTATTGCCAAATCTAATAAAAAGTCACTTCCTACATACCAGGACTGTTTTAGATGGGAGTAAGGACATGAAAACTACTTTCTGCTTACGAATATTGCCAGAGCTAAGAGAATGGTCCCTTTTCACAAACCTAAACGATGGTAACAGATAGAGTTAAAAAAAAAATCAAGTATGGACGAAAAAGTTACTTTTAATAAACCAGGACTGTGATATATGGAAGTAACAACATGAATACCTTTTCCTATTCATTGGTATTTCTAGGGCCAGAAGAAAGCAAGTTTTCATAAAATTTGACTATGGTAGATGAAAGTTAAGAACGAGCGGGAGCTCATGTAGTTCCGATCCCACGTTAAACTGCAGGTTCACTGTCATATAGCCTTGCTGTTGAAAGGGACGCTGAACTCGAATCAAATCCCAGAAAGTTAAGAAATGAATTTGCCTTCCTACTTCTTGGTCTAGGCAAAAAGTTACTTTCCCTAAACCAGGAGTATAAGGAAGTCACTTTTCATAAAACTTCACTATGATAGATGGGAGTAATAAAATTAATTTGTCTTCCTACCCAGGTCCGCCCGAAGAAAATTTTCTAGGGAGGGGCCCATCTCCATGGTTGCTATATTACGTCTAGTATTTAATATACGTGGTTTGCTATATTACGTATACATTTTCGTGAGCCAGAGGGGGGGGCATCCTGCCCTCCCCTTCGGGTGCCCATGTTCCTACCCGTTGTGGTAAATAATGTAAGGGGAAAAAATGCCATTGGTACAGACAGGGCTAGGAGAAAGTTACTTTTTATAGCCAGGACTTGCAGTACATAAAGGGGGCGCGGCGGCTCAGTGGTAGAGCGTTCACCTCCGGTGCTTGGGGTCCTTGGTTCGATCTCAGCTCGCGCCGTGTGGACTTTGTGGTGGACAAACACCGTGTACGTGGGTTTTCTCTGGGTTCTCCTGTTTCCTCCCACTTTCTTCATTCCACCATTTCACTCATCTCTCATCATCACAGTCTCCTTTAGCCTAACCGGCATAACCGCATTTCATTTCATTTTTTGCAGTACATAGGAGTAAAGAAATGAATACTGCTTGTTATTTTCTGGTATTGTTCTAATCGAGAGCTGTCATAACGACATCAACACGGCCTTTTTACCATTGGTATTGCCAGAGGTAGAGGAAAAATTGTCCGTTTTAAAACAGACTACAGTAGATGTGAATAAGGAAATATCTATTTCTATTCATTAGTTTATCCATTGCTAGATGAAAGTTCATTTCCATAAATCGGTACTACGGTAGACAAAGAGTAAGGATATGAATAACCCTTCCTACTCATTGTTGCTACTGGAGTTGGGGCCTAACTATTCAAAACCTAGACTGTACTAAATGGGGATGAAGAAAGAAATATACCTTCCTATTTATTGGTTATGCTAGAATTAAGAGAGTGAGGTTTTAGTTAATTAATATGAATATTATTTCCTTACTTTCTGGCTGCGGTGGCTCAGTTGTAAAATATTCACCTCTGGTGCATGGGGTTCCTGGTTCGATACTAGCTCGCGCCGTGTCCCAGCCTTTGTGGTGGACAAACACCGTGTGCGTGGGTCTCTTCGGGGTTCTCCCGTTTCCTCCCACTTCCTTCATTCCACCATTTCATTCATTTATCATCACCGTATTCTTTAGCCTAGCCGGCATAATCGTGTAACGTAAAACTCAAAGATTTAATTTCATTTCCTTACTTTCATGTGTCATAGATCTTGTTTACTGGAGGTCAGCTGTTCCTAGTTATTTTTATTCCAACACTTTATAGGGATCCTGTGTAAATAACGTAGTAAATGCAATTATGTTTGAATTTTTGATTAAAGATGATGACACAAGATTATAGAGTTGTAAAATTTGTTTTGTGTTGATTTTGCTTTGAAAGCTTTAAATTAAGAGTGCTACATGTGAGTTTCAGATAAATGATTTTGAGTTTGAACCGTTTCGACATACTGCTTACAATTTCGTTAACATTAACTGATCTATCATATTGTTGTAAAATAGGGTTGAATTACCCATGCGTCGCTGTGTTGCGAATAAATGTTGAACTTTATTTGGTAGAAGAGCCAGTTGTCAAAGTTTTATAGAAACTTGTTTTGAAAAATCTGATCTCGTCTTGTATTTATCGAATAAATCCAAGGTCATTGATAACATAGCGTAGCACATAAACCATTAGGTGTTGCAACGTTGCATTTTTGTGTTCACTAGAAAGATATCTGAATCATGGAATAAATGTTGTGAGTTAGATTGTATTCATAGTGAAATAATATTGTTTACCTCAAAAATAATTTCCGAAGTCGTTATATCATATGAGTATATATTATGTAGAGTCATGTTCAAAAGTGTGTTCTTTCCAAGGATGTTATAAAATACAGGATCTGTCCATACAACAAAATCCTGAAGCCATACGTCACAGCTTCGCCACACCTACTCTGCCCACTGCTCGCCACTAAGATCGCAATGATTCGAGCCAACAATCATGGCGGAAGCAAAACTAGCCAATCAGACGTGCCGGTTTAGACGATGCTCGGTTGTTTTTTGGCTTCATTGAGTTCATATGATGAAGATACGTATGGGCAGATCCTCTATTTTATAACATCCTTGGTTTTTTCATGTTAGTGGTTCCAGCCTTTTTCAAATAATGGCTCCCATATGTGTCAAGACTTATCTACGGTACACAAAGGCTAGATCATAATCCTAATCACAATGGAAATTGTAACATGTAATGTTACTCGTAGCAACTACGTAAGCAGCTTATAGCGCACAGTTCGACGACCACTGAGCCTAGTGGCTAGCGCATGCGCCTTTGGTGCATGTAGTCCCGTGTCGATACCTGATGAGAGCACAGAAAAATGTAATTTCACAGTCATTCACTTTCATTAATCATCCTTAAACGACTTACCTGTGGGAACGTTAAACTAAACTAAAAAATAAATAAATAAAAATTGAAAATCGCCGCTCTTATTTTCACAATACTTTTGGGACAGATTGCGCTATTTCGTGTAAGTATACTACAGCTCAAAGAGAAAGGTATTCACTTCAGGGTACATAACACAGCTTGATTACTTCAATCAAAAATTGTAGACAAAAGATAGTTATCAGGGGGATCCCACTTTTGAACTTACATGTACAGTGCATGGTACGAATATATCTGAAAGTTCTATTGTAAGCAAAATTTGTCGTCATTGAACAGTCACAATAAGTTGAACGTATTTTTCTGAAATGTTAAAGTCATATTGGTTTTTGAAACAGAATACAGAGCATTTGACAGCTTTTTGTGTGACTGTGTTTTAGTGATGGAGAATGTGGTAAGAAGTATGTTTTTATTTTGTGTCTGGGCATTGGCCCATATTCAACATTCTGTAATTATACAAGGTGCCCCACATAAAACCGGTACGCCTCACGCACGAGATTCAAGTAGCACTTTAACAGCAACAATGAACTAACTAACAATGTATAGATAATAATAATATCAAACAGTTACTTTCTTGTAAGAGATGCTGGAAGTGGTGGCCATCAGAATCCAGGCATCGCTGACCTCGTCTGATGACGTTACCAGCAACACGCTGCAATTCTGCAAGCGTGATGTTAATTTCTGTAGTAACGTTACGCTTAAGATCGTCAGTGTACAGTTTTCTTTTCAGTATGATCCATAAATAAAAATCACACGATGTTAAGTCCGGGGACCCTGGCGGCCAAAGGCCTCTACTGACAAGTCTGTCTTCAGGGAACACGTTGCTGATGTGAGCCATACTTTGGGTGGATGTATGGGTGGTTGCATTAAATTTCCGATAAAATGCAGTGTAGCCTTTCGTGTGTTGTCACCCCACAAGCAATTTAGCCAGAGATGATTAACCGGTACGTAAGGCGTACTGGTTTGATGTGGGAGACACTCTGTATATATCACGTGCGAAAATATATATAGAGACTGGTTCATTTTGTTATTCAAATTGTAGGGTAAGATAAACAATAAGTCGATTTTCCTTCTTACGACAATAATTGCCTTGACAAATGTGGATTACACACAATTAAAACAGATAATATAAAGGTGTTCATATATAATGTAACTTGTACTCGTTTGTGAAAATTTGCATATAATTAAATAAATTGTATCTTTCCTGGAATTAATAATATCGGGATATTTTCAGTTACATATTTCTGTTCACTCCGATTGTTGATAATATTAGGTACTTCCGAAGAATTCATTGCTCTCAAATTCGTTTGGTTTTCATGATACATTTTGGAATTGTTTTCTCAACGCAGTGGTGTTTGACCGCTACTTCGGAGAAAGTAAAAAAGAATAATCTTTGTAGCATAAAATTTAAAGGTTCAAATCAGTAACAAGGATTAATATACTTGTACTTGAATAAACTCAAGGATACTCACTTTTGATCCTCCAAATTCGTATAGATCGTTTAGAAAAGTATATTAAACGTCGAATTTTCGGTGATGAAACATTGTTAAGACTTAGAAACGGAATTTGTAGCGATAAAGTGTATGAAAATTAAATTGGTACCTGAACTTACCTACAGGAGAAGATATCGTAATTGCTTCGTTGCCTTTTCTTATCCTATTCCTGTTACTTTTAATCTCTCGCCTTTTTTTAAATCATCTTTTCTAATGTTTTCAGAAAGAAAGAAAAAAAATTTGACCTAAAAATGTTAAACTCCACACAGTTACCATTAGGAATATTAAAGATTAGTGTTTACTTTAATCTGCTCTCTTTAGTAGCATGAAGTCATCATTATTGACCTAAATTGTACTTTACTTTACAAGGAAACGTTAATTTATAAAATTTAATATTTAATTTAATAGTATTAGATGGTTACAGGAAGGATCAGGAATGATTGTAAGCAGTACATTTGTCTAAAATATTGCAATGACATTGAATTAAAAGTTACAACGATAAATTCACACACTTTTTTATTCACTAATTCTACAAAGCAAATAAACAAATAAATTACAGAATTTTCCATCTCCTGAATAATTTATTTGAGATAATTATAGAAATACAGGTTCTAGAAAGATTGTTTTGTAGAGGAAAAAAAATACGGGTTTTAATAGGAAGGAATTAACTTGTTAATATTGTTTTTATCATTTATGTTATGATTAAAAAGATTTGGTGTGAAGACATGTATATGAAAGTTGGTCTAAATTTTTAAAACGTATGTATATCATTTATATATAAGTACTATGTCCATGTTATCACTTACCAGTGTACGGTGATTAAAGAAATACTTTATTTTCCATTAGAAATATAATTTACACACGAACATAATAATTAAAACTTTCATCGATAAGTAAGTATTACTACGAGTTTGTCGTCAGTATGGGTAATCGTAAAATTTCAACTTCGGAATTTTCTTACTTTAATATGCACTACATGGAGGTAAACTATTAGAATCATCAGTCACGCGAATGGTGCAGACCTCCAGCAGACTCAGTAATATACCATAACAGAAATAGGAGTATGCCCATTAAATCCGTTAGAGCAGTCATCACCAAACCGTCGAACGCGAGCTACTTGCAGTGACATTTTCGGTAGATCGCGTTAACGCTCGGGTTCTAGGCCTAGTCTATAGGCAATAAAAGTATATATATTTTTTTAAGTTGGTTATTCTTTTGGTTGGTAGCTCACAGTAGGGTTTAAAACTTAGAAGCTTCATAAGTTTGGCGACCACTGCGTTAGAGAAATAGTAATCTTAACCCCTTCAGTGCGTAATTTTCAGATGCAAACCTCTGTTTTTTAACTTTGGATGTTGATTCTAAATCTGTTTCAAAATCACTAATTAATAACTCTTCCTCGATGTCAGCATCGTTGAAATATCGTTTTGAACACATTACTGTGCTGTCTGCTCTCAAACAAAACAAAGAATGAAAACTGTATTTGACGAAGCCCAAACTCTATTTTAATTTCTTTCTTTTTCCTCCTCTTCTTTTAATTAAGCAACAATTGAAAACAGCTGAGCGCAAACTCGCTAAATATTGTCGGGATAACTTACTCATACTATGGGCAAGTATATTCACCATACGCAATACAAAATAGCCAAAGCAAAATGAAAGCGTATATATACGCCATCCGCACAGCAGGTGCGTTTTGAAGATACGAGTTAACTCGCCACCCACACTGAAGGAGTTAAAAGAGTGGTACCAGATAGTGTGTTTGAGTATACAAAATACTCATAACACTCAACAACTTTCCAAGGCTGATGTCACATTTTCTGTTAGGTTTTTCTACTTATCACTAGTTTCTTTAAGGACAATAGGGACCAGATCGGGAAGAAGCTAAATTGTATTTGACAGGTGGAAACTCGCATGGAAATCATCTCTACCAACACTTCCCAAACCAACACGTTTTTTTCCTCTCGGAAATATATACAACTGCAACCCAGGGACTGGAAAGTACTACAAAGGAAGTTGGGAGTAAGTCATCCTGTCATAACACACAACACATGAGTTGTAGATGAACAGCAATAAGTGCGTTTTGAAAATTACTTCATTGAGAGGCTCATGCACTGGAGTACCATGGACAAAAGTTGTACATTAATCTCTAATTACAAAGATGAATGCAATCCAAACCCTGCAATGCACATGAAGTTCAATGCAAAACCGATGACAGAGTATTATGAAGTAATAAATCACGGTTCATATATGTTTAACATATATAGTTTTGGCATTTGAGTGACAACCTTGCTGCCGGAAGGTATCTTGCCAACTGTGGTGCATGAAAGTAGTCAAATTATGATTGAAGTGTACATATGATTCTTTTCTCACGTTCTTGCAGTTTTATAGCTATGACAAACCTCTTTTAAATAGCACTTCTTGTTATATGTTCAGTAATACTTGAAGTAGTATGACAAGCATAGGATACTCGTGATGAACTATCACATTCTGAATAGAGAATCTTTGGAAAAAACTGAATCGAGAAGTCCAACTTTCTTTCTTCAATAATGTATTTCGCTGCTATATTCCAGGCGGAACAAAACATCCTGCTCGTCACATTCTAAGGACTTCGGTATTGTTGTCGAAGATTGATGATGGAGATACTACCTACATTACTGAAATAAATTATATCTTTTTACACTGTTGTCCATATATCAGGTTGTCTAAAAAGCATTAAGCACTGTACGTCAAAATTGAGATGACTTTCTGGCAACACTGTAATCCCCATCGCTATTTAATTTCTATGGTTTCCGGTCAAAAAGTTCAGAGGTGGTTTTCAAAGGCCTCCTTTCAAACTAGCTCAACAGATTCAGGAAGTTCTGCAGACTGACAAATGAGTGACGATTCCAAGTCCAGACTGCATGGTGGATGCATTAACACCTCTCAGTGAAGTTCTCTCAATTTGTGACGGATCGTTAAAGATGTGTGCAGTCAGGCATTGTCAGCGTAATGTATGACCCTCTTTCTGTTGACATTTTTGTTTTAACGTATTGGATGCATTTGCGCTAATTGTCGAATATGTCGTTCTGCCCGGCGGCACCGGCTCATGATGCATGGTGCCCTTCCAATCTCACGAAATACACAGCATAACTTTCTTGGGCTTCAATGTGGCTTTGTCACAGACTGTGAAGCCTTTCGCACATTGTAGTCGTAAGCTATCGAATTTTTATCACCGTGATCAACCGCTTCAGAAATGACTCGAGAGTTGTTACATTTCAGTAGAGATTTGCAGGTAGAAATTCGATCGAGTAAATGTTTAAAAGTTAGATCATGTTGCACGCAAATGTCAATTTTTTTAAGGCCACCTTTCTCCAAGTGGCTTAACACTGATGATAGATGTTTAGGCTATTCGTAATGTCATGATTGCTAACATGCTGATCTCGCTCGACTTTTGCCAGTATACAGGGTCTGTCTAGAAAGTGATGAGACTGGCGGTCGCGCGGCGCTCCAGTCGCCAGCAGCGCGCTCCCCGGTAAGAGAAATTTAGTGGGGGGGGGTCTAAGCTAAGCAACGCACTGGACGTCAGTCGTGTCCGAGCTCTGATGCAGTAAGGATCATGCATGGCGCAAAAGCTGTTTTTGAGTTATTGTCACAACAGAAACTGTAACAAATGGAGCATTCACATTAAAGTTTGCTTTCAGCTGGGCAAAAATGCTTTCGAGACGCTTGCCTTGGCCAAGAAGACTTGCAAAGAAACGCCCTGTCAAGGGCCCAGGTTTTTCGGTGCTTCAGTAAGTTCAAGAACGGATGGGAGACCACTGAAGACATGGAGCTATCTGGACGTCCTCAAACAAGTGGTTTGGACAAAAATGTAGCCAAAGTGAAAACTCTCCTGAACTCTGAACGTCGTTTGAGTGTAAGGTTAATCGCCGAAGACCTCAACATGTGCAAAACAACGGTTCACAAAAGTATTTCTCAAACTCTGCCGTGATGAAAACTCAAAAACAGCTTTGGCGCCACGCGTGATCCTTACTGCATCAGAGCTCCGACGCGACTGATGTCCAGTGCGTTGCTTAGCTTAGGCCCCCTACTACAAATTTCCTTACCGGGAAGCTGGCGACTGGAGCGCCGCACGGCGGCCAGTCTCGGTACTTTCTGGACAGATTCTGTACCATCCACTTTTTCTGTAATAACATCGGCTACCCAACTTGAGGACATCTTGGACATGAAACTTTCCAGAGCGAAAGTGATTGAATCTCTTTGGATGTTGCTTTTGATAACGCACATAAACAGCACAAATTTCTTCATAGACCTTGACTGCATTTGTGCGTTTATCGAAATAAAATTGTAAAATGTAGCACAGTTTTGTGGAAAGTTCATTCATCTTAACGGGACAATACCTTACATCTGATTATAAGTGCTCGAACATGTTTTACATATTTAGTAGTTTGAACTATCAGCTGTCAAATGATGTTAGACCTGACCCGCTGTGATTCATACCGTGCGATTTCAAACGCTAGCGCCATCTCGTAAACAAAATTCTCAGTATTTTTGGATTACCAGATAGTGTTTATCAATCTAGTAAAGGCCAAATGTTAGGATTATTTGTATTACGTAAATAATGACAGGTGTCTCTGTGTATACTAAAATAGCAGAATACACTTATATATTTCATAACTTCACAGTTACTATACAATTAACATTTTCCTCGGAGAAAGAGAGATAACATCTGAAAAGGATGATAAAGTATTTATCTAATCAAGTGTAAGTTGATAATAATTTGCATTTACAGCGTATAGTATTCATCTATATATCACTTTTATGCATAAAAAGTATAACCTGTAATACTTTGTCTTATTTTAGTTTCTTGGTTGGGTTGCATTTACTTGAAAAAATGAACCAAATCTTATTCCTTCCAATCCACTTCCAATTATTTCCTTACGATGATTTATAAAGAAAGTCACGGCCCTGTTGACTGCTTCACTAGTTTTGTTTTAATTGATTTGTTAAAAATTGAAGAAAATTCGCCAACATGGACGAATTCGCCTGTTTTAAGTATAATTGTTTTACCACTATTTTGCAAAAATACATGGAGGGTAGAGGCGCCGGATATGTAAAAAGTATGTAATAATATATAAAGATTGTAAGAAACTAAATTATGTCTAAAAGTAAAATGGTTCCTAAACTACAATAGAAAAAATGAAAGAGCATACAGCTCCAACTGTAAACAAATCCGACGCTATCTTGATCCCCCTTCTTATTCCTTTTAATTCCACCTATGAAGGTACGAAACAATAGAGGATTTTTTACTATAGGTACTAATAATCAAATATTGTTGCAGACAACTATACGATATTGGTTATGAAAGAAATATGCTTATTAAAAGGAACAAAATATTATAGCAAAATAAGCTAATGACGCATCTTTTTTTAACAATCGAAACGTAAAGTAAGTTTTACCATTAATTAATGCATACAGGGTATGTTCAGAATGTAATGAAACTGGCCGTCGCGCGGCGCTTGTCACCAGCAGCGCCCTCCCCAGCAAGGGAATTTGTAGTGGGGGTGTAAGCTAAGCAACGCACTGGACATCAGTCGCGTCGGAGCTCTGATGCAATAAGAAATACGCGTGGCGCAAAAGCTGTTTATTAGCTTTCATCACGTCAGAGTTTCAGAAATACTTTTGTGAACCGTTGTTTTGCACATGTTGAGGTCTTCGACGATTAGCCTTACTCAAACGACGGTCAGAGTTCAGGAGATTTTTCACTTTGGTCTCATTTTTGTCCAAACCACTCGTTGGAGGGCGTCCAGATCACTCCATGTCTTCAATGGTCTCCCGTCCGTTCTTGAATTTAATGGAGCACTGGAAAACCTGGGCCCTTGACAGGGCGTTTCTTAGTAAACCTTCTTGAGCAAGGCAAACGTCTCGGAAGCATTTTTGCCCAGGTGAAAGCAAAGTTTTATGTGAATGGTCCATTTGTTACGTTTTCTGTCGTAACAAAAACTCAAAAACAGTTTTTGCGCCACGCGTGATCCTTACTGCATCAGAGCGAGGACGTGACTGATGTCCAGTGCGCTGCTTAGCTTAGACCCCCCACTACAAATTCCCTTCCGGCGAGCGCGCTGCTGGCGACTGGAGCGCCGCGCGATGGCCAGTCGCATTACTTTCTGGACAGACCCAGTATTCATTACTTTGAGTTTTACTCCCTAAATGAGTCCCTTCTACGTTTAACTGGATAGATGTTTCAGTAACACCTGTTACCATTTTCGAATCCGAATATCCGCGAAATCAGAACCATAGGGTCGTCCACTTTATTTTAAGACGTATTTCCGTTCTCTTATAATTTTTGTGATCCTGTGGATTGTAATAATCCAATTGTACACTGACAGAAATTTTCTGAAGAACTTGTAAAATTAAATTATAAACTAAAGCCTGTTTACAAAATACAATTCGTGTAACAACTTTACAACATTGTCATTTTCAAAATTCTACAGTTACAGAACCAACATTGCCAAACCATGTGCTTCAGTGATTGGTACATTATTTTTGTGGTTGTAAAATGCTGTGTATATTTTAATGAAGAATATAAATGAAACCTTTTAACTAGTGTAAACTTTTATTTTTTGGTAATAAAATTGTTGATTATGTAAACCCATTATTTGTCTAGATTTAATGTTGGATTCATTGTTGTTATAAAGTAAGAGTCCAACATTTGTTTCTGTTTCTTTTATCCTAAATCTTTATGTTGTTATAAAGCGTTTAAGTGTTTGGACAATCACGAAAACATTGGTTCACTTTATTTAGTGCATGTGATATTTTCCTTTATTCTGATCCCTATATTTCTTGGTAACATACCACGTATACAACTTCTAAATACATCTCTTTGGATGTCTCTTCAATCCCAGTTAACGATGAATTATCATGAGACTTGTGGTAAGGGATGTTCCACCACGGATTGCAGTCCTCTTTATATACAGTTTTGTTCAAAAAAAACCTTGACCACCATCCTTGATTTAGAAAGCGATATTCTGGTAAGCAGGAAATTCGAATACTTGGCTCTATATAAAGGTTTTGACTAAAGAAAATTAAAATTTGTTTAATTCCTATTGGGAACAGACGTTTTGAAAAAGAGGTGGATGACCAGGATTTTTTTAAAAGACTGTATCTCTGTTCCTCCCTATGACGAGAGCTTGCACTTTCCGAATATTAGACAGAATAGTTCAGTGGTAGAGCGCTTATCTCTAGTGCGTGAGGCCCTGGTTCGATCCCCGGTCAAGTTAGTTTGTGGTGGACAGCATCATATTCGTAGGTTTTCTCGGGATACTCCCGTTTCCTCCCACTCTCATTCCACCAATTCTTCCATCACTCACTTGCTTTAATCATCGTTCCCTTAACCTAAACGTGGGACGTTAAACTGAGCGAATTCATTTTCATTTCATTTCTGAATATTAACTGGTATATGGTTATTCGTAACAATGGAAGTTGTCATATTTCTACCCTAAAGAAGAGTTGCCTTGCTCCTCACTTTTCCTAACTAAAAAGCTGACTAACTCTATGGCCTATGGAACCCGGAGGTTCAATGCCGCGTTCACAAAAGCTCTCCACTGACTTCTATCCTTAGCTAACTGCATCCAGTTTCTACTTTGTATTCCTATCTCTGTGAGATCCATCTTAATATTGTCCTCCCATCTGCGCCTAGGTCTTCCTAATGGTCTTTTTCCGATTGGTCTTACCGCTAACACTTTGAAACCGTTCCTACCTTCTTCCATCCTGGCTACATGACCCGCCCACCTAAGCCTCCTAGACTTGATGACCCTAACAATGTTGGATAAACCGTATAAAATTATGCAGTTCCTCGTTATGAAGTTTCCCCCATTCCCGTTCCTCTTGGGGGTCCGAATATTCGTCTCAGGATCTTGTCCTCAAGTATTTTCAGTCTACCTTCTTCCCTCAGAATGAGTGACCATGTTTCGCAACCATACAGAACAATAGGCATGATTATCGTTTTGTATATTTTAAGCTTCATCTTTTCCTGCAATGCCACTCTTGGACACTGTGAATCCATGTTCTCTGTACATCTTAATTACGGCACTATAACTGTATTTAGCATCAGAAAACGGCATCATGTAGACTTTCGTGTAGAGATCGATCTTCGGTACCATTCGTCAACACAAAAGTTCATCACGTTTGTCCCGGATGAAGTGAGGTCCAGTATTTCTATGTGACCGGTGACGTTTTTCATTCAAGCTAGGCGTCGCTCCTATCATTTGTAAATATCGCCACTAGGTCGGAATTAACTTCTATAAAATCGTGACATAAATTATTTTATATATATATATTTAATATCTTTAGGCAATTTCAGTGACTGTGGATCTGGTACAAAAATTACAAGAGGACACGATTAAAACGATGTAGTAGGACGCTATATTTCAAGTTTTGCGAAAATTTAAATTCGAATAATGTAAAAATGGTACTGAAACAGTTACCCAATTAAATGTAGAGGAGACACATCTTTAATTTGAGACAAAACATTACTACCAGCAAAGAATAGTAGGTATTAACTTTGAAGCAGGAAACTCTGACTTCGATTCCCAATGTTGATTGCCCTAATAGAAGCTTTTCCACCTGTCAGGGCATCTTGTAAATGGTCATCCAATTCCTAATCAAATGGACGATGTGAACAGTGAGTAACTGAAAATAAAGTTATAATGCATATTATTAATAAAAAAATATATTTAACTTCACTAAACTAAATTTGTGACAGTCTTACTTTAAATTTTGTTCCTAAAGATTCCTTGTACTTCCAAGATTCAAAATGTTGGCTTTCGTGTTGAGCCTTATTCACGGAGAATAAAGAAGTAAAAATCTATTTTTATCCTCTGTGAACAAGGCCCAAGAGCTTAACCGAAAGCTTGAAAATGCACAAAATTTTTCAGGAATCAGAATTTGAAGTAAATACTCATTAAAATTCCTAAGCGTGTTAACATATTGTGTAAATTTCTTGAGGTTACAGACCATGAAAGGCTGTGAGCGACGAGAGGCTTTTCAACTTTCAATTTCTAACTTTCTATATTGGAATACACCCTTTTAATTCAACTAGATTCTCAATTACCTCGCAATGGTAGGTGAACACCAAACATGCTGTACCCTTACGGGAAGTTGAACCAAGGACCAGATTTATGAGAGGCATGTGCACTAATAATTAACTACATGGTAGCATTGTTTGTTTTACATTTTTTAAGAATTATTTTTCAAGTAGTATGGTTAACCAAGATACTACATACAGTAGAGTTCCTAAAACTCGATAACCCGGCAGTGCGGATAACTTGTCCATACCCTGGCAGAGCAACAACAGGACATTACACATTTCTTTAAAATAAGTAGCTAGTTTTTGCAAAGTCGGCTGATTAATTTTCATTATAGACAGCTTTATGCCTTCATGAAGTATTTTTCTGAGGTCTGTCCTATCAGGTAAATTACTGTACAGTGTGGAGTCATTAATTTTCATTTATATTATAGTAAAGGCTCTATGCCTTCATAAAGTACGTAATTTTCGTTTGTTTAAGGCAATTGCGCAGTTCATTGTCTGTTGTCAAACAACCAATAAATACAAGTACAGTACTGTATTTTCTGAGGAAACACTCATACTTATTCTTTTTTAACCGCATTCCCGATAACCCTGGATTCTCACAAACTCAGCCACCCTTCGGTCACATTAGGCCAAGTTTTTGGGACTCTAGTGTACCATCATAACCTACATACTGTTCTATCTTACTCACTAATTCTTTGAGTACGTCAATTCTTAGTCTGATTGAAATGACATCGTAGTTTAACGTCGGACGATTATGCCCTTTAGGCTAAGGGAGACTCAGTCTGCTTGAATCGAAACGCATACGGTATTGCGCAGTATGTGTAGTATTCCTTGTGATACATCGTTACTTTAAAAATTGGAAGTATTAACTCTTTAAAGATTGTTATCAGTGTTTCTTCACATAAATAAGTAAATAGAAATAAAATGGACGCCCTAAAAATCATCAAAACCTATGATTGGTTATTGAATGACTTACTTGAGAAATGCAAATGAGGCTTCTAAACCACACCCGTCATTTGCGTCCAGATGTATTTCTGTACCACACTCGTCCACAGCGCAACAATCATATGTGTGTTTATATGCCACGCCTTCTCTAAAACGTTAATACATAATCTCCATAAATAGAAATAAAAGTGATTTTGTCTGTGAACCGATTCAAATGAATTTTCAAACATAATTAGTACCAGCGGCGATTCCTGAATGGAACAGACGGAACAGGTTGTTCCCTCCCTTTTGTGCCTCTCTAAATAAGATTTAAATTATTATAACACCTGCATTTTCTAAGGTAAAAAGATCAATCGGTGTATCATTGCAAGCAAGCTACATATTGTGTGCTGTGTTGCTGACAATAGTGAGGGGAATGTCTTCTTCCAAATGAAACCGAGCAGGCACGAACATAGCGACGAAGCAGGGGAAGCCGTGCGTTTAGCCTGTTCCTACCAATGTATTGGGCATAGTGGAACTTAACTTAGCACATCATGGAGCTCCGTTTGTTTGTATAATTTTAATTTGCTGAGGAATAAAGAAATTTGTACATCATTTCGTATAACGTTGTATGTGATGATGTATTACTTTTTTTTAATAAAAATTGGGAAGACTTAGGTTTTGATACTGCTAATGAACCTGTGCAGATAAAACAACAGAATAGATGAGTGGTACCTGTTCTAGGTTCAGGAATTCTGAAATTTCATCTTCTACAGAAATGAACCAGCCAGTGCATGATAGATCAAGTGAAGCTGTGTCCTTTTATGTTCACTGAATTTTTATGATAATGCACAATTATTTTAAATGGTAGATCTATCCCTCACCGTACAGAATTTAAAATGAAAATAAAATCTTACACTAGACATTTTCTAAGTATTCACCGTAATTCTGCAAAACGGTTAACTAGGTGTTCATCAAGTGATAAATTAACATATTAGTCACATTTATTTTCTTACTGAAAGGGCGTTTAGAAATCTCAGAATTCAGTGATCATTTTTAAAATATAAATAGTGGGTGTGATGAATAGTCCCGGAACATCTTCATCCAAATTCTGCGTAAAGACAAGAATTGACGGTCATGTACAGGGTTGTACGCAGAAGGTGGGTCCTAGGAATTCGGACCCCTCAAAATCTCGACTTTTCTGTAAATTTAGTCTCATTTTGTGTGTAATTCTACAAATTTTAATATAGTTTACCCTCATATTGAATTTGAAACCCTCCGGAAATCCTTAGACCTCCCGGAAATAAATTTCTGCATACGTCCCTGTACGTAACAATTAATGTAACTGTACATTGTACTTACCTAATAAGCGGAACCACATTTTGTCTACATAATTACGATACACACAAAAGCAGGAAGCAGGTAAGCATCCACCTAGGGATCCACCGGGTCCGGATCCCCCACTCTCCTCTCCCCCCCTCCTAAAAAAAACCTTCGTAACTCTCATATTTTGTGCACTTTCTTAATAAATATATACTTGTTTAGTAGAGAACTGGGTGATGTGGCCGAAAGATTTGATCTTACACTTCATCTGCACTCTCTTTTTCTTATAAAAACAATCTGGTTATATATATATATATATATATATATATATATATATATATATATTTCTGAAAATATAAGTGTCAGTACTTTAGAATTACTTACCGTCTTTCGGGTGTAGAAAAGTACCAGTTCAATACTACACAAACGTAATGTCTTGTAGTATCGGATCCCCGAACAAAAATGTCTGGATGTGTATCTGACGGGGATAACACAACTGGCAGCATTAAAGGGTCAATACTCGTATTTTATGGTTGCTTATGGCACATTCCGCAAAATAAGCATGTACACTCATACCCAAAATTATTGTCGCATGTCTATAAATATGTTTTTGTAGGAATATAATTTGATAACGAATTTGACCGGTATTTCTTATAATGTTAGTAGGTGTATAATCGGCAGAGACATGTATGTGGCAAATTTCATGTCAAAAGAGCAGTAAATAAGAACAATAAAACGAAAATAAAACTTTCTTGTTCAAACCCTTTCTGAAAGAATGTCCCGCATTCGATAATGTTTATTTGGTGGTTCTAGGCTAACGGGAACTCATGCTTGCTGATTACTATTCAATATACACTTTATAGTGAGAAGCATTTCGTTTGGTGTAATGTTCTGAAAGGGTACTTCCAATTGAAGGCCTTCGTTTGACCGTTGTCATTAGTAAGGAACAAATTAATTCTGCTAATTTTTCGTTAATTGTTCGTCGAATGCTGAAACTGAAGCACAAATAAAGGAGAAACAAACAGGGTCAGTGAAAGTTACATAAAAGTATTACTTCCTCCCTCACAGCTGAGAAGCATATGTGAGGTGTGGTGCCTCCTTGAGGAAAACGCACCTGGGATCCAAAAATCCTACCCTTATACAAAACACTTATTTTGTAATAGTAACAAATACAAAATGTGAACAATGCTATATGATAGTAGTTGATGTAATCGTGGCACTACATGCAGATGTTGGAATAGGCCTATCACGCAACTACAGTTGTAACTTTCTTAACGTATGAGTTGGCAACATTACTAGCACTCAAGGAGGGAACGGAAGCTGTCTGCTGGGCCGGTTCTCAAGAATTCTTCTCCGTAATACCTTTATAACAAAGTCCTTGAATAATTGCATAAATACGAGGGGGTATCAAAAAGTTCATGCAATCACCTAGAATAAAACTACTCTAGAAAACTGACACCACGATAGTATTAATCCTTTGTAAAAGTCTGCAGTTTAGCTTTGATACCACAGTTCCACCTCAGAAATAACATCATCCTTACTGTAACAATGGGCGCCCTCTGAGGGGACGCTTCATTTTTGGGAAGAAGTCACTTGGTGCTAGATCCGGTGAGTATGGGTCGGCAATATTTCGTATCCTAATTTCACTGCCTTCATCATGGATGCATGGGCGGAATGAGTGGTGCATTGTCTGTTAACAGCAGCATTCCTTTTGTGACCAATCGACGACGTTTCTTCTTTAGTTTTCTCGTAACTTAGTCAGGAGATGGGAATAATAGGTACTAGTAATAGTTTGCCCCTGTGATAGGTAATCTGTCATGATGACCCCTTCACAATCCCAGAAAACAGAAACCATGACTTTGGCGGTAGACTTCTGCACTCGTGCCTTTTTAGGACGGGGCGGAGGCGTGTTTCCATTGTTTGCTCATTTCCGTTTTTTTGGGTCATAAAGATAAACCCAACTTCTATCCATTGTCAGTAGTCTGTCGAAAAAGTCCTCTTCATCCACCTTACAGCGATCCAACATTTCCCTTGCAGCATCCTCACGATTTGTCTTCTGGAAAAGTGTGAATAGTCGTGGTACCCATCGTTCTGACACGTTCTGAAGACGCAACTTGTTGTGAGTGATATTTCAGGCAGATCCATAACATATACCTATTGCGCACACAACACTTTCAATGGTTATCCCTCTGTCTTCCATTATGATCTCAACTTTCTCCGTCAAGGCAGCATCATCAGTGATAGATGGAGGCGTCCGTGGTGGTCATACGTCCAGTTCGGATTTCCCGTTTCCACTTCGATATAATCTCATAGGATGGGCTTTCATCCCATAGACTACTTTCATCTTTTCGTGAATCTGCTTTAATGATTTTTCTTTGAAGATGGAGGAACTTCATGATGCTCCGTGCCTCAAGCTTATCAATCATCTCACCCTCAGTGATTGACCTGCAAAAAAGAAAGAAAGAAAAAGGTGTTCTAAGATGTCTAGAATTTGCATGGGATCTAACTATTAAAAGGATCTAACTATAAAATAGATGTCCGAGGGGGTTCGTAGTTCGTCACCTTCTAGGTAATTGCACGAACTTTTTGATACCTCCTCGTATGATACAGAGCTTGGAGTGGTTGGTGGGTTAATTTAAAAATGAAAGTAAGTATAAGCAATTAAGTTTTTAATTAAGTACGATTCAACCTACAGTGTAAAGTGAACCCAAGGCTTAGGCGAAGCATCTTGTATCATATAGTTCCGCTTCAATGAAGAGTAAATCTGTTGTCATATGACGAAGCTTACATCGATCTTAAATGTGGAAAATACTTTAAGTGTATGCGTCCAGTTTTCAACTAACGCATTACCGTCAAATTAATTATAATTAACTCCTGTCTTCCATGATGAGTTAATTGGCTCACAGATGCCTGTTGATCTACTTATCGTGTGTTGATTGATGTACAAATGATGTTATCGAATGCGTGGGAATGCACAACAAGTTATGGCATTGTTTCCTCAACATCTCAAGCAGACCTTTTATCTCATGCAGTTAATATGTTGTATCATATCAGTGTGGAAACATTCTCTCGAAACACATTGCATTCTGATTGTTTAGCTATCGGATTCCCATTGATAACAATAATACCTGTGAAGACCCAACAGGCATTTACGTGACAACAGCGTTATAAATAGCATGCATAGAGAATACCATATTGCTGTGTCGTAGTTGAGAATCAGTCTTCTAAGTATAATTTAAGATTTAGATCCACTTTAATGTTTAGTAATACAGTATGTATATTTGACCCCAACATTTCTTTTATTAAGTATAGTCCACGCGGAACCTCAGTACAAAAACTAGAACTCCTCTTTCGCCAATGAAATACCAATAAGTCACGTCAAACTCTTGTACCAACTCCATGAGAACTAAATTGTATCACATTCTGCTGGGAACTGACGTCCCTGGTTATGAATACGCAACTAAATTTGTTCTTGAATTTATTTCCTAAATTCTGTGTAATGTTAACGTGTCTTGTATTTATATCTCAAATTCCTTCTTTTCCTTCGAACCCTTGCGGGTATTATATTATTAGTCGCAGCTATATGAACGTGGTCGACTTAATCGCTATTATTGTTTTAAAGTAAAAAATTGATTATCAAAATGGCCCGTCCATATCGACGAAATGGCCGGTTATAAACAAACTTGTTTTAACTAATATTTGTGGAGTGGGGGGGGGATCAGAGGCCCCAAGCATAATTATTCTACGCTAAATAGTTTTTTTTTTTAAATTGTATCAAACATTAAACTGGTCAGAAAGTAAAAATTGATTAAATACAAAATTAAAAAGAAAGAAGAACTAGACTCCTAAATACTTATCTGTCCGGCAGCCATCTTGATCCCCATCTCAAATTCCGTATAATATGAACGCGTCAACACTGCTTTCTTCTGTTGGTGCAAAATTGCCCGGCAATAAATTTTCGCTTGTTAATAATTGTTACATGGAAAAGGCAAACTGGAAACATTATAGGAAGATTATAATTGGAGAACTACCTTTTGTGCAACTAAAATGTCATTTTTTTTATTGCATTAAAACAATAAATAAATAAATAAATAAATAAATGGAAGAAAGAAAGAAAGAAAGAAAGGAAAGATAATATTAAATTTTACAAAGTATCTTATACTATTAAGCGCCGCTAATACTTATGTAGACCTTGCGGTTTCAACGAAAATCGTCCATCATCAATCGAGATGATGAAACTTCAGCTGCAAAATACTTCACATTATGGAATTTCACAATAAGATGTATTTCGCAACTAACATTTCTATATCTCCATTGATGATAATGATGATGGAGGATTTCCGTTGAAACCACATGGTCTATAAATATTAGTGGCGCTTAATAGTATTACTTTGTGAAATTTAATGTTATCTTTTATTTATTGGATCAAAAGTTTTTTTTTTTTTTCTTATATCTGGAGAACTACATATAGTATAGCCAAACCCAAACTATCAGTTAACTCAGTATAATGTGCTTATTCCGTTAAAAAAAGATTAAAAAAAAAGAAAAAAAAACACGAAAATTCGATTTAGGGGCCGTTCAAAAATGTTGTGGCTTCTGATTCTAAAACTAATTATTGGCCAAGATCGCTATCTTCTGATGCATTTTTTGGATCATTTCTAAAATTTCTGTTTACTCACTTGTTTTTCTTTCTTTTACCTTTTTTTTTTTTTAATTTTTAAATGCAACGAAGAGGATTTGACATTTTAGTTGCACAAATGGTAGTTCTCTCGATTATAGTGTTCCCTGTATGAAGTTTCCAGTTCGCTTTTTCAATGTGACGTTTATTAACAAGGGAAAATTTATACTTATTGCCAGGCAAGTTTGCAGCAACAAAAGAAAGCAAATGTTGGCGCGTTCACATTGTACAGGATTTGGGATATAAATACAATATAAATATACGACTCGTTGACATCATACGGCATTTCGAAAATAAATAAAAGAATAAATTTAGTATTCAGTGCTCATTCACGTATTTAAGGTATTTAACATAAGTACTTTAGCCTTTTGTAGCACTTGCCGAAGGTTATACTCTATAATAAGCAACGTTTCTCAAGAAATCTCCTATAGTTGAATAGCGATAGGTCACAATTAATTTACAACTTAACAATGGAGGACTGAAAACAGTAGTATCGTGATTTCTAAAATCAAAAAGAACGCTTCGCCCCGTTACCATGAAAATGTTCAGCGCTGCCTATATTGAAGTTTATGCTCAGGAACCCTATTGCATTATATAAAAACCTGAACCTGGTAACCAGGTCAAACTATTTTTCTGTAGTTTGAAAATGACATGCAAATCTTAGGTAATCTTTATTTTAGGTATTTCAGAGCGTATTACGTGTATCTAGCCCATCCATAAATACAAATTAAATACAATAAAATAAAAAAAAGGAGATATACGTATAGTTTGAAAAAACAGAAAAATAGTTTGACCTGGTTATAATGTTGACACGGCGATTTTTTATGTTTACATACGATTACAAAGTTGCAAACGTGGTTTGATTAGGCTACATTGGTCATACAGTGATTTAAATTAATTTTCTGTTGGGTGATTATGATGAGGTTTTGACGAAGAAGAATTCTTCAGAAAGAATCTCTAAAATACGAAATTTAGTTAGTGCACTAACATTAGAGCTATATACAGAAAAATAATAACAACAGTCTACAACTACTGAGAAAAGTGAGTGTCTATAAATATGTATAAAATTTAGCGCAGTATTCATAGATTACTGCTGTTGAGGCAGAAACAATAGTAAATAAATACAGTAAACGATGAGAGAGACATTGTAAAGAGAGATTTCACCCATTGAGTTCCAAAAGATGAGTGGACGACATCTCACTCGAAATATTGGGAGGGGGAGAATTGACAGGAAATTACTTGATGAGTAATTTGAAGTAAACTAATTTTACTGAAATGGAACTTAATACCCCTTCAAACGAACTCAACACTTTTATTTGTAACATTAATAAGAATAGGCATTTTGCGTAATATCCAGACTCTAATGATAATGCATCTTGTTATGCCGCACATTCTGTACTGGAATGGTTTGAGAAACAGTGCCCACTTCCAACATTTTCTGTGGTTTCAAGTTCCCCGGATCTTTACTCTATTGAGCCTATGTATAACGCCATGTAACAGCACATCCAGTTTCTCGAGACTCTTCCACATCCATCATGACATTGAAAGCTACATTACACGGATCTTGAGCTCCTCCGTGTCTAAGCGGTTAGCGTACGCGCCTTTGGCGTGGGAGACCCGGGTTCGATTCCCGGTGTCAGCTCATGTGGTTCGGATTCCACGTTAATCAGTAGGTCCTGTCTCATACAGCCTTGCTGCTGAAAGGGACGTTAAACCGAAAATCAAATCAACTCAATTACACGGATGAGCTCCTTCGTGGCTAAGTGGTTAGCTAGTGGGAGACCCGCGTTTGATTCCCGGCGGGAGCTCAAGTGGTTCGGAGTCCACATTAATCAGTAGGTTCATGTCTCATATAGCCTCGCTGCTGAACGGGACGTTAAACTCAAATTCAACTCAATCAATTCAATTACACGGATCTTGGTTAACAATACTAACGAATGACTAAAGGCGTAATTGAATCACTGCCTCGTCGTATCAATGGTGGCGATAGAAAGGCCTTATTAAGTAGATGGTCGTAATACAGTGATTAGTACCTAGACAAAAATCGTACGAAATTATTCCGGCTCTGTTTTCTCTGTTTCTCCTTACTTGTAACACTACAAAATTCTTGTTATTTCCAATATTGACTACCATAATATTTGATATGTTAACGAAGACTTGAATTAGTAAAGAATCAAACTTTCATTACCTTGAAAACTTCAATTACTGAAAGTTCGTAACAATTTAGTTGTTTCATACTACTTACCCTAATTTTTCTGCACCGAAGTTGTTCGCCATGCTTTAGAATGCATCTTCTGAGACATCCAACATTTTCTGTTCTTCGAACATTATGGCATTTGAAATCAACCTTATCAGGGATTAAATATTTTGACAGACAAATGGATAGTTGTATTGTAATCCAGTTTTATCTTAATCTCATCTAATCCCATGTCATGGCCGGAATAATATAAAGATTATCAGTCTTATGTTATTATCTTTGATTGAATACGTTTGATTTCAAGGTTTTATTTTGTGTGATGCCAAATTTTGTTTTCGTGATAGATCAGGAGATTAAACTAAATTGATAAGTCAAATTTTAATAAGTAGACTTTGTGTGTGCTTTCTGATAATTAGGCTTGTTAGGAAGATAAAAATGGCAAAATAAGATTAAAAAAAAATGTATTGGACGCAAAGAAAGCTACATTAGATACACTGGTACAGAGATTATTTCTTCACATAAGTCCAATACATATCATTGTCCAAACGTTTGTTCAAACGCGGAATAAGATTTTGTATCCCACAATCGGAAAAATCTGATGCCTGCATCCGGATTCACTTATGTCTTCTTCCTTGACCTTATCGTCGTCGTCAATTCCATCGAGATGTTTTTCTAGAGATTCAAGCAGATGATAGTCACAAGGTGCGAAATCAGGCTGTATGGCACATGTTCGAGGACATCCCATTGAAAATGTGCAAATAATGGTGCCAGGCGTTGTCATGAATAAAGCAAGTTCCATGTGACAACACGCTCTTCTGTTTGGTTTAAATTACACTGTGGACATGCTTCAAAGTCTGGCAGTATGTTTCAGCATTAATCATTCTTTAGAAGGCATGTGTTAGCCTGAAAATCTTAAATTCAATTCGTATCTCAAGTAGGATGTTACTCCTACCAAGCCAGACTGCTGCTACACTAAGAAAACTCAATATCTTGCTGTGCTTCTTTATTAATATGTATGTATATATCTCTTATCATTCTCTTATGTATCTAATCTTCTATAAACTCACTTTCGTATATCATAATCACATTTCTTAATACCTTATTAATCTTCTCAGTAATCTTAAATCATAATCAAACTATACAAACTATATCAATTCTATCTTATTTTCATAGGCTACTCTAAGTTTACATGGTAACAGCAAGTCTCATATTTATAAACACTTTGTGCCATCTCATATTCCTACAGCACGGATACCTGTCGAGATTTGGTCTTGCCGCTGGCATTTCCATCACGCGTTCCTAGTACAAGACTTCACGCGTCAGAGCACAGCACTGACGAATCACTCCCAATCCTCGCCATATGATTACTGTCAGTATTTCCAGTTTTGGTATACATTTCCCTAACGTTGAGATGATTGTATCTTTACTTTCTTGACAAGCTTTGTAGTAATAATAAATAAAAAAAATAAATAAATAAATAAATAAAGATAGATAGTTAAAATCTTACATTATTATTATTATTATTATTATTATTATTATTATTATTATTATTATTTTACATGTTCCAAATTTTTCATCCTTTCATTATAAATACCAACTTACCATATTTAGTATTTTATTCCTTTCTTACCTTCAACATTTGAACTGCTCCTTCCTAGCTATACTTGATGGATTGTTAACTTCAGAGTTAATTCCACTAAGAACAGGCAACCAAAAAGTCTATATAAGCATATACGTCACACCGCACCGTTCCAGAGATATACAGAGAGCTCCCTCTTGGATGTGTACACGTCTTCGGTGCTGGAGGCCCGGGTTCTATTCCCGATGGAAGCTCATTTGGTACGGATCCTACGTTAAGCTGTAGGTCCACGTTTCACATATCCTCAGTGCTGAAAGGGACGATAACTTCCAAACAACAGAGATATACATAGGGGCGGATCCATCGTCCCAATCGCTCCCCCCCTCGCCCTCCAAGAGGAAACTTTCTTCTTATATATATAAATAAAACCTATCCCAGAGTTTGGAGCTCTTAAAAGTAGCTCTAAGTAGCAGTATTACAACCCACCGCCCCCTCCCCAGAAGTCCGTCCTGGATCCGCCCCTGGATATACAGGATGTTCGAGAATATGTTCATTAGATAATAGGACACCCAATGCACAGGAAACATGACAGTCATAGTTCAGATGGTGGTCATTTTGAACACTTCCTCTAATAACTTGCCCATGACTTCTCAACATCATTAAATTAAATTTTAGAATGAGTGAGGTTGAGAGGCAATCTCATGGGGGCGGCCACTGACAAAAAAACAATTACTATAATAGAAAGTCAAACCTTTACTATGTTATTACTTAAACAAGATTCGACAATATTGCGTAATTAGTATTATATAAGGTACCAAAATAGTTATTCCCGTTTTTGATGTTCCATTTGATGAAACGCTCACAGAAAAAAAAAAAGAAATGATTTACGCGCCTTAAAAGCTGACTGGGAGACCCTGTGCCATCTACCATACTCGCCGGACCTAGCGCTATCAGGTTACCACTTGTTCCATTTCCTGGACAACCACCTCTTCCCTAGGAAAACCTTCAATAATGAGACAGATCTACGAAACACACTAATGAACTTCCTTGCTTCCAAGACCCCCGAGTTTTATCGCCAAGGCATTGCGCAGCTACAGGAACTTTTGCAAAGGATGCTGGAGATTACTTTTAGATCTAACACTTAGTAGCATGTCTGTTCATGGGATCATAAACGGCAAGAGCTTTGGGGATACCTTGTTTAAATCACATAATAAATATTGGTAATAACTCGTTTACAGTTAAAATGAATGTTAGAAATATGTTATTTCTGATTATACCATCTAAAGTTTTCCAGAAAATTGGAACTTGGGGAGAGTTGCGCTAGTATAGATAATTTGTTTACTAAGTCTTCGACTGTACTATGATAGTATGACTTTGATACTATATTTAGTAAGTATGACAAGCTGATACTATTTCCCATACTCATCTTACATTCTCCCTTAACTGCTTCACTTCCACTTTATGATAAATTCAATACTAAAACCCATTTGCAGAGAAATGGTCCCAATATGGCCACATTTTGTCGCCGTTACAATATACACTGCTGTCTATGAAAGTTGCAACACCCAAGAAAGACACATCTGAGTGGGATCAGATTTACAGTATATCACAAATTGTTTACACGACTATACAAAAAATATTACAATTTCGAAACTGTAATATCTCTAACTAGATAAGTCTGTATGAATGAAGCTTTGATGTGCTGCATTCAGAGCGTCTGTACGTCATACCATCCTCAAACAGGCTTAGGGCGTGTTCCTGAGAGATCACTTGTCAACGCTGCTTGTATGCGAGTCCACAAGACATCAACACTGTCTGCTGGAGAATGTGTCGAACAAGGCGTTGACCAGCCACTTGTCGCTCATGATGGATGAGCGCAAACTGTGCAAACCAGGGAAGCAGTAGAGACCATCGCTCCCGAGGGTTTACACATTCCAGAGTACATGTGTGACTGGACATTGTCCTGCCGAAATATGATATACGGAATTCTTTGAAGGAAGAGTATGATCTCGCCTTCTAGAAGTTCCTTGGTTTAATGATTGCTGACGCAATAGACTTTAACGTGCAGCAGCCGAGATCTTCCCGAGATACTCAAACGCCCGAACTATCAAATTACCATTTCGCCATTATGTGTGACAGTGCACACTGGCAGATTACGCTGTCAGTGCCATCACTGTGTGAAAAGTTGAAGCGGAACTAGTCATAGAATACAACCGTCTGCACCTCAGCTTGTCAGTGACTGTATTCACGTTCCCATTGCAACCTGAGGCCGACGCAAAGGCATGCATACTTGCCGCTAGTCTAACATTTAGCAGCTATCGAACCGTCAACTCAGAAAGTAAGTTTACACCTGTTACTATGCTTTAGGGTCCTGCTAACACTTTACTATGCTTTAGCGTCCTGTTAACACTACGGTCTGTCAATGTCACGGCCATATAGACGAGATCTTTCTCATTCCTTTGCATGGTTACACATTGCGATCCATTGCTTCGATATAGCGCATCACTATCGTGGTGGCATATTCTGTATGCACTAATTTTGCTGTAGGCTGACTCTACAGCATCTTTTGAATGCAGTCTACTGTTTATATTTTACTCTTTGACGTCTACGAGACATAATGACACTTGTCACCACATTTACTGTTAGTTTTTCACGCTTCACTAACTGAATAGTGCGTTAACCACTCCCTCATGGCATCGAGTCAAGGACGTTGCCGGGCCTATGCACGCACCATTACGCTAAAATTGTAATTGGTTTTATACGCAGTATCGTACCGTACAAATCCTGAGTTCGAACACGTTACTTCTTCGGGTTGTAATTTTCACAAATAAATTATTAAGAAAGCCCTATAGTCATATCACTTTTATGGCTTATTCACTCTACTTGTAAAGCAAATACGAAATTAATATTACGTCTGTCCTTTATTTCCGCTGTTTCAGGTAACATTAGAAGATCAGATGATTTGTGGAGCACTGCAGACGTTGAATGAGGACGCGTGTGAAGATGCATTAGAAGGAGCTGATGACGAAGGCTTATTAACTCTAAGTACGAGTGACTCAGGTGAGTTGTCTCAGCTTTCTTTCAGTTCCTTCCACGAGTTCTGAGGACACCAGCGAGAAAACAAAAAAAGACTGATTCAAGTGAGCTTTACGATTTCTTCGCAATCTGTAGTACACGTTTTTGTAAATATGTTGTTATTATATGTAATATATACATACATAATGTAGTATTTTTTGTGACATTCTTTGATATACATATTATTTTCATTTATTTAACTATTATTTATAACAAACTTGTTAAATAAAAGTGTTTCTTAAAACACATACGCTTGTTTTGTTGTTCTTAGAGCTAGTGTAGTTAGCACTTAATTCTTTTTTTAGCGCGATTCTTTTACATGCACGATAATTGCATGCAGCTGCATGAAAGTGTCTTTTCTTTTGTTAAAAAATAATACAAAGATAAAAAATTTCTTGCTCTGCTTCCAGTAGTTTTATATTTTAAAACATTTTAATAATGACATTTTGGTGTTGGAATATCGTAGTTTTTTCACGGCAAGAAAATGCATGCGAGCTGGCTGACAATCATTATCATAATTCGCTTACTCTTAGATATCACCTACACAGTGAGTAATATAGACGAGACATACATTTCGGAGGTTCAAGCCTGACGAGGAAACATCTTATATATATATGCCAAAATGTAATTTTAAGAATTAAGTACTATAAAGATTAACCTGAGAACCGACACTGAAGCTTCCAGGGCTATTCTGGTAACTTTTTTTCCCCTTGTGAATTAAAATAGTTACTTCAAATTTCCAACTCTGACGATTGGAAAACACTATACTGTAAATACAATAATATTCCTTATTATTAGTATTATTCATCAAACATATGGAGTACATTGTAAAACCATCAAATTACTCACCCAGTAATTAATTTCAATTTTTTCCTCTGATATTTCGAATGGAACACTCGGCCATTCATCTTAAAGGAAGCACAGTGACTATAATATTTATAAAAACTACTTTATAGAGATAAATACTTGAAGCGGTATTTACGAGATTATTTTGTGCATTTTTTTTCACCCTTAAAAGAATAAGAAAGAGAAGTATTAGCAATAGGCTAAAAATACACATAAAGGAGTCCCAAGAGGACAAAGAAACTATATCAGGTTTATCGAAGCATCTACAAATTACTGAACACTGTACAGAATTTGAAAATTTTACCCCGTACTACCTCAGATATTGGAAGAAAAAAAGAAAAAAAATGAAGCATATTCATAAGGACACAAAATCCAATGCTAAATATCAACAAAGGAAATCGTGATAGGGACTTGGATGGGATTATTGCCAACTATATCAACAAAACAACATTAAAAAATTAGCGTTAAACTTAATACATATTTATTGATTAAAGACTGATAGAAACACTATGATTTACATTAACAAAAAATTTGAGGTTTACATAGTTACAAAAATTAAAAAAAAAAAAAAAGTTAGACCTGGCTACACTGTGTACATAACGATTTAAATTTGTTATCTGTTAAGTAGTTATGTCGACGTCGAAAATTAAGAGGAATCCATCGTAAAGGACACCTAAAACATAAATTAAAAACAAGGTGATTAGTAATATAGTTAATGCGCTAACTAGATACATATATTGTTATATGTGAAAAAAAAAAATCTATTGGAAAAGGTAAGTGACCATAAGTATGGATAAAATTTACATAATATTCTTTAACTACCATTGAGAAGACACAAGAAGATAATGTGAAGATTGTGTTGTGGAAAACGACTTTAAGGCACCATATGCTTCTGAGGATAAATGACTAAGTATTCCCCCACTCGAAATGTCGGAGAAAAAATTGAAAGGAACGTTACTAGGTGAGTAATTTGATGATTCAGCATTTCTATTTTAAAATAAAGACTTCTAAACTGAATAGGTTACTCAATATTTCGTCCGTTACTTCCAATATGCGTTTAATAGAGGTCCGTAAAGCAGATGGATGATTGTATATGTAACATAGCATATACATTCATGTTTAAAAAGTGGTTTGTATGATTCATCTCTGAGAAATACCTTTAGTTATGCCCAAATATCTTCTCCGAGTTTTTGAATACTTATTGGCTCAAGTTAAAAGTATTCCAGAAAATAATTCCATACTAAACCAGTGACTGAAGTTGTACAAAATAAAACCTTAATTATACATTTAAGTCTGGTATTGAAATGACTTCACAGCTCTTTTGTTTGGTGCGAGATTATGATTGAGGGTTTAATATGTAACTACCGTGATGAAGGAAAAAAACACACAAACACTTTTAATACGTTTCGTACATAAGGTAAACTTGTTTTCAATCGGAAGTATACCCCTTTAACACTGTTGTTATACTCGTCATCTGGGGGTTAATAGTTAAATGATTTGTATGGTTCTCATTGGCTGATTTGCTGTGCATAGTATTTCGAAAAATAGAAATATAATTTAATAAATAGTGGAGAAGCTATCTTTTAATACTAATAGAGTAACTTATCAAAGATACATATGTAATTATACTGGTGCTCATAAAAGTCACCACCAAATGGTAGTCAATATAATCTATTGACCACTAAATTTATAAGTAACTACAAAAAAGAAAACCGTTCATATCAGCTTGGTTCTACAATAGAAACTTGGCTTAAATTGAATAAAAGGTATAGACATAGGTAAAAAGAAGTAATTTTCTGGTAATAGTTGCTGTCTTTTCGTAGACCTACCATTTTCCTCTTTGTAAGACAAGTGTTTCCAAGGGAACAAGTAAACTTATGAACTAGTTAACTGCAGATAATATATAATATACAGGGTTTTAATGAACTATACCGATAAATTGTAAGAGGTGATTCCTCACATCAAAATAAGAGAAAAAGTTCATATGAACCTATGACGAAAAGTGCATAGTTTCAGAGCTAGGGCTGTCCAAAATCGCGAAAAAGCCAAATTTCAACAGGCCCTATTTTGAATTCCAGAAACTTTCGATGGTGGTCCTTTTTAGCGTAAAGGAAGCCACGCATACACAATCCAAAAATGCATATTTGATCAATTTTCAATAGGTGTAGAGGGTATTTCCTACAGGGTGTAATTCTCAGATATGCTCTCAATAGTTTTCAGATATACCCTGATTTCAAGGAGGGTCCAAAGTAGGCAGGAGGTAAGCCTTGACAACAATGGAGATCCAATGCTTCGGAGGGAAGTCGGAAGTGTTAGGAACCGGCAGCTCCATTTTGTGTGTGTGTGTGTGTGTGTGTGTTTGTTTGTTTGTTTGTTTGTTTGTTTGTTCAGAATAACCTGTGATGCGATGTTTTCGTCAGGGTATATTTCACGTTTTCTTCACTTATAAGCGTGAAAGAAAACATCGCAGCATGTGTTTCCCCGAGTACGAGAGACCGTGCTGCTGACGATCCTTAACATTTCCGACATCGCGCCAAAGGATTCCGTGTTCACTGCAATCAAGACTTATCGTTTGCCTACTTTGGACCAATCATGAAGTCAGAGCATATCTCAAAATTTGGTTGATGGCATGTCTGGGAATTTCACCCTGCAGGCAATACCCTGTTCACCCATTGAACATTTATGATATGTGCATTTTGGACTGCATATATATGACTTCCTTTTCGCTGATAAGGACCACCATCCACAATTTCTCGAATTCGAAATAGGGCCTATTGAAATTTGGCTTTCTCGCGATTTTGGACAGCTCCAGCTCTGAAGCTATGCACTTTTCCCCACAGGTCCATATGAACTTTTCCTTTTATTTTGATGCGAGGAATTACCTCTTACAGTTTGTCTAGTTCATTAACCCTGTATAATATTTCACTCCTGTACTTCTCTTCCCTTTTATCATCTAAATCTGTCTTATCTGTAATATTTTAATCCCTAAAGTTTTTGTAATGTTTGTATACAGTTTTTTTTTTTTTTTTTCTAACGACTTTGTTAACATATACAACTATTCTTTTATTTTTCAATAACACAGGAGCAAAATTGTACGTGGCAAACTCGGTTTTCGTCACAGAACACATTAACATTCTTTAAGGTAAAATTCTTAAAACACAAGCTGAAATAATTATGATTTTTTTTTTTTTTTAAATCATCTTAACCCTAGTTCTTTCAAGCAATGAGTAAAAGTTTGTATTATTTTTGTTCTCTCTGTGCTCTAATTTTAACACAATAGCATCGGTCAGTTCTCCTTGAAGTTAATAAGAGAGAGGGCATTTTAAAATTTCCCATATATCAGAAAATTACATTTATTTTTTAACTTTTATAAAGTGTAATTTTTTCTGCGTTGTGTACTTCCTAGAATACATAACTAAATATATTACACTGATTTTAAATAAAGTACTATTTGAGAACTAAGACAGTATGCAGAATTCTTATAATGTGTCTCCGCTGTTCGAAAAAAAAAAAAACAAGTTGTGAAGATAAAACTAGCGTTTTTGATGCAGCTATCACTGAATACACAGAGAAAAAATTATCAGGTAAATCTTTACTTTTACAATTTCTATAATCGTTGTTTCTTTGCTGGCTTCTTTGGCTTTGGTTGAGTAGCGCTTTGTGCTCATACATTCTCAGATTTGACTTATGTTCATGGTGGAAAATGTTGCCTCTGTTTGCATGGCTTATTGAGCACTTTACACACAACACTAGAAATCGACAGCACTCACATCTGACACACTCATTATTGATAGTAGTTCAACTTTTCTGCCGTATAAAGAATTAGCTTATTTGGTTGTATTGTGTGTTAGCTTAGTGTATTTCACTATAAGTTTGGAAGCGTCCGAAAGGAACACAAGGGATTTATACACGTAAATACAAATATGAGACGTAACGTTGTTGTAATGGGAATCTTTATTATAAAAGCTAGACACCTTAGTCTGTCAGTCAAACTAATAGTTGTCACTAGTTGCGCTGCCTTTTATCTAATCCCAAGTGTGTCGCTGGTATGCAGGAAATTTGCAGACAGCTTAGGGAGGGAACAACTAGTTGTTATAATTGTATAAACAGTAATACTGTCATTATATTCGGTGGAAGATTTTAGAGTTAGCAACACGATACCCATTGTTGACAGATTGCTTGTGTTGATAGATGGTTTCAAAATACGAAAAGTCTAGATACATGAAATATGTTTTCAGTTACAAAACAATTTTCCTCATAAACAGCAATAAATTTAAAATATAATAAGTCAGATATGCAATCACTAACTTACCCACTATTTTGACATAATGAAGGACTTATACACATAAAACGTCTATTACCATACAATGTATCTATAAGCCCACTAATGTACAATCATTATCGTACATAGCAGATGAAAAATTAGAACAAAATTTAGCATTCTAAGAAAATGTCTAATATACTAAAGTAGTTGCAAGGAGTAAATTATTAAATCAAGATTTATTGGTAATTATCTTTGCTCCAGTTTCCGTCTGTCTGGTTTGTTAGATCATACTAAGCTACTGTTTAAATTTCTGAAGTTTTGATTTTAGAAACTGTTTACATCATTTAGAAATTGTTTACATCGACTTCATACGTCAGACAGTTTGAAATGAGAGGCCTACAAGATACCAGGAGTGATACTCAACCTTGCCAAATCAAACACAGTCATTCCTGTGCGCACTGTAAGGAATCTCAGAGGTGTGGTTTTAATTTGATCAAAAAAAAAAAAAAAGTTAAATTAATTTTTGTTTCTGTTATCCGGTTCACAATAAATAAACAAATAAATAAATAAATAAATAAATAAATAAGAAATAAGGGTAATTCTTACTTCGAGAGGTAACTTCGTGACAAGAACTTGTTGTTCAGAATTGAATTTTAGCTTGAATAACTTCATTACAAGTAAAATGCGTAATGAAATTGTCCAAATTGAACTCCCGCATAAAACTTCAGTACGTCGACTACCTGACCACAGTAAGTGTTGGAAAACAGAATTTATATTAGTAATTTAGACTTTCTCTCTCCGGTCTAATTCTCTTATGATTATCTCGTTTAATCAACTGTGATATTGTTCATGTACTTGAAATATTTTAATATGAGAAATGTGCATATTACTATTTTGTGAAATATTTTAATATGAGAAATGTGCTTATTACTATTGTGTGAAATATTTTAATATGAGAAATGTGTTTATTACTATTGTGTGAAATATTTTAATATTAGAAATAATGTTTATTACTATTTTGCTCTGAGTATTCTTTACAAAATTAGTGAAAGATAATTTTACTTTCTGACAACAGTGTTTAATCAGTGTACATATTTGTGTACTAGATGTTAAGATAATCCTATTCGGAACTGTTTTTTATCCGAAGCAATCAATTTTTTCTAAGGTATTTTGCTACCTGTGGATTAATGCTGGAGCAGTGTATTTTCAGAAATTACTCTTGAAGTTTGCAACACTGCTATGTATTAGACATTCTTTTATTCACCGTTATGCATTCGTCCTGTATTTGTAAGAACTTGACATACTGGCGTTTGAAAATAAAACTGTTTTTAACTGAGTTACAATAAGTACTCCGTCAATTAAGGCATTGATGATTAACTCCCATGGTAGCCTGTATAGCATTACAATATTACGAATTTTTTTTTATGGATTGCTGTATGTATATTTGAAGTTATTTAATAATTTTACCGTTGTCAGGTACACGTTCTTCAAAATTTTATGGCGCCATAACTTCATTATTTATGAACATTAAGACCACACAAGTTGGGAAAACGCTGCATTTTCAGCGTCTTCAAGACCTTCTAAATTTGCTTTCTGTTTCATTAAAATCCATTTTATAGTTGAAAAGCATTCCTTATTAATGTTGGTATTTTTTACTTACAGAAGAAGGCAATAATTTGTAATCTATCGCCAAGAGCCCCCTGAAAATGTGTTTCATCTGTCCCTTGTTTGAAAATGTACACAAGACAGCGTTTAAAAAGATAATAAAAGCATTTTAACTCATGTTAATTATGTACACTCATGTCCAAAATGATTGTCGCATATCTATAACAGGCTTATTGTGCGAATATAATTGGATAATGATATCACACGGTACTTTTAACACTCTTACTACGTGTATAATCGGTAGAGACATGTATGTGGTAAATTTCATGTCAAAAGAACTGTAAATAAGAACAATGTAACGAAAAAAAAACTTTTCTTGTCTATTTAGCAATATTTTGCTTTACTCATTCTAATTTTTGTATTTGTAATTTTTTTTTTTCTATGAAGTTTACCACAAATATACATTTCCCGATTATACACATAGTAACAGTATTAGAAGAACACTGCGATATCATTATCCAATTATATTCGCACAACAAGACTGTTATAGTTATGCGACAATCATTTCTAACATGAGTGTACATTAATATCATACATTATAAAAGAACAATACATAGATTATAAGATTATATTTAGGGTTCATATATTTAAAAAAAAAAAAAGAAAGAAAGAAAGAAAGAAAAAGAAAATAGAAATACGAGATACTTTCGGAATGTGATTATGTAGGGGCATTCAGTCCTAACCTTTTCTGTAAGAACACAGTTTCTCTTCAGCATTTCGAAGGCACATAACATAATATATATAAAATAACATATGTCATATCAGGTAAGCTTTGCTGAGCTATTACCGCATCACCGCTACTGGCACTATTCTTTAAAAGTATTGCTAATTGGTATGACGTTTTTATGACAAAAGCTATTTATTTCTTGGCAATTACATGTTTTAAATTTAAAATTTAAGAATGAAAATGTTAAACACAAATCCAAGAATTATGGGACAGTTCTATTCAGAAGAATTTTAACGGAACGCCAGGACACAACCGCGTAATAAGAGACGTATCAAAACTATACAGAAGTACTTCTTTAGAGACACTTAAAATATATTCAAATCATAATATCGATTAGTGGAAACCTAAATCAGATCCTGGGTTGACCTACTCTGACCTGCCACTACTGTTTACATCCAACTCAAATCTCATACTTTAAAAATTATTAATATAATGATACGAGCTGCTTCTCCTGTATGCTAGCGTCGTCAATGTCATCAAAGTAAGCGAAATATTACAGCGGTAAGTAAAATCATTATCTTGGTACTGATAAACTGCATTCATAATGGTTTTGTAATAACAGGAACAATAAAAAAGTTACTGTATTGGTAAACTAAGTCCTGTCCATACTTGCAGACTTACATTGAGTCCGTGCAGTGTTGGAAAAGGAGTTTCTGGGTATTAATTCCCCCTTTCCCCTACAAAAGTCCTGAAATAATATAAACTTGAAGGTTTGATTTCTCTCCTCCTCTCCTTCCGTGGTAGAATTCTCCGTACATTCTGAGTCTGCGAGTGTCATTATATATATTAACAAGGGTCAGAAATCATAACAGTACAAGTGTGTGGAGGGAGGAGGAAGGGGGAGATAGAAAAAAGAAAGAAGGCTCTTCGCTCTAAAAGATTTCTACATGGAGAGTTTATATATTTGAACATCCGTAGTTATTAAATTATATAAGATTAGGAGTACCGTTAACTCATTAATTAGGCGTACATGTGAAAAATATGTTAATTAGCCCTATATATAAATTACAGTTATTAATTGATAAGGTTCTGACATAGTATACTTTTAATCACCCCTCCAGAAAGTTTCTAAGGAGGGGAAATTTTCTTCCAAAAAATAGTAAGTGAGGGGAATTCCTCTCATTTGCTTCAGGATTTCGCACACTGGTATTAATATAGTTCATTATTTTTCTGAGAAGATATAAATTATTCTTTTCCTGAAATATGTATCAGTTTACAATTTTTAAGTAAACATTTTTGAGTTTCAGCGAATAATAATTTTCAAGTGGAAAAATAGAACTTATTCCTCGTATAACAGTTTATTGAATGAGATAAGACAAAATGAAGAAATATAAAATTTGGATTGAATTCAGAAGAACTTTCTGCCAACTAAAGACACAGTGACCAGCATAAAACAGGTTACTGATCTTGAAAATAGGTAAATAAACGTGGATAACTTAAACTCGAATTCACAAAAAATTCAGTTTCTGTACAAGTATTTTTCTTTTTAAATGGTGGAAATTATTCGCAGCTTTTAGCTAAGTGAATTACGAAGTCTGAATAAGATGATTATGTACCAGCTTTATTATATTACTTCACTTGGAGTCTTATTGATGAATTAACCGTTTTCTTGGCCACGTACACTGTCTGTTTTCGTATTTTTCTAGTATATTTTCTAGAACCACCAAATATTTTTCGCACGGGATTTGAATTCTGACAGGGCAGTACCATAACCGTAACATGCGATTAATTCCATTGGCTAATTATCAATTACGCTTTCTGAGCAAGCCTTTAACGTATCTGTGAAAATTGCTCTGTAGTTGAGATAAACAACTAAAGAAACCTTATTCTTCTTGCATTAAGAGTTCCCTCTTTAATGAACTATCGTACTCCCCGCCGCCCATCTCCCCACAAAACTAGTTCACTTATCTGTTGAAATTAGAATGATTTATTCAATCGTATAAATTATCTTCCAATATTGTAAATAACTTTCTCGGAACTTTTATGTTAATCCGTGTGAATAATTTCTGTCCCTGCTGGGTTCTTTTTCAGTACCTATTACGATTGTAAATGTGATTTATTTACATGGTTGAAGTTGTTGCTTTATAGAAGTACAGAAACACAGAATCATCAGAAAACGCTGTATATTATTTATATTTCTCCCACTATTTCCTTAAGAATTCGCCCTTAAAAGCTTTTACTTTAAATAATCCTATCTCAATATTAAAGAAAGAAAAAAAAAGTCGCTTTTTTAACGAAACGACGCATTCTTAGGTGAAGTAGTGAAAGAATTACAAAAATACACAGGTTATTGTTTTTAAATGATCGTGTGTTTCTATAATTTTACAGTGCAAGAACTTCAACGATATAAATAAACAAATAAATTATTTATAATTCATTGATATGTATCGTACACAATGCTTCAACAAATATCTTCCGATATATTTATTATTTTGAGCTTCTTATAAACGTTTATTTTTTTCAGAACCCGGAAGACTCAGACGTCGTACAACAAGCAGCACGAGCTACCAGGAAACAGATGTCGTGTTTCTCCACACATCATTACTTCCGTATCCTCATATTGAGGCCAGCAGCCAAGATGAACCTCCAAGTGTTGCCAGTTCAGTTTGTGGAACTCCTGTTCGCCAGCGACGTGAAATAGTTGCTGTCGATGTTTGTGCAGGCAAACCACCGCTACCTCCGCGTACAGAATCTACCACTGGGTCTGTACGAGGATCGTCTCATAATTTAAACCGAACAGAATCCATTAGAAGTATTAGCAGTAATAGTAATTCTAAAGAAAAAAGAGATGAAAAGGGGAAGATGAGTGGTAATATTATCCTGAAGGTACCAAGACGCCCATCTTCTCTTATTGTGGAAGATAACCAAATGAAATTAGAGTGGATGACCAATACACCCCCACCTACTCCGAGAAACCGAAACCATTTACAGGCAACAGCGGACCCAAAAGTCGCATCTTTAGGGGGAATTAAAAAGAAATCCACATTGTCCTTAAGTGATGTTGGGGGTGGTGGAATTACGCCAACGTCAAGCCTTGAGAAACTAAATAAATTAAAAGACAAATTACTACGAACAGTTACATTAGGTGCAGTACCCAGTACTTTAAATCCATCCGGTTACGGTGAATTAAAACAGGGTGACCCTGACAGTGATGAAAGTACTCCGCTCGTTTCCGAAGTAACTTCTCCTACCAGTGCTGTTGTCAATCAAGGATTTCTTGTTACAGGAGCTCATTCGGGAAGTAGTGGAACAGAAAGTGGCAGTATGTCGTATGTCTCAGTGAAAAGTACACCCATCTCTCCACAACTAGTAACGCCACCTAGCGTCGTCTCCCCGCCCTCAGACTCTTTAGCAGTTGAAATTCCCAGTGACTCTATCATGGAAGCATCGTCGTCACGCGCGTCGTCGGTTTCGTTAAGCCAAACTTTAGAACCAATGTCTGCCTATTACCACTTGGTTGCCGTCGATTCGAACTCTCATTCCGGGGACAGTTCCGCTGAAGCCCTGAGTGACTTTGAAACTCCAATGCGAAAAACTTCGGGACAACTCACAAGACAAAACGCGTTGGATCCAGAAGCGCATACCTCTACTTCAACAGCCAAGAACAAAAATCCTGAGACAACAGTATGATGACCAAAATTTTACTATTTAGATTATTTTTTATTTTAAAAAAAGTTAACAGACTATTTTCTAAGTAAAAAAAATAGTTTTTTACGAATCGTATTTTACCAGTGACTTTATTTATATTGTTCTAATATATGATATACACTTGTTGCTAGTTTCACGACATTTACGTAAATCATGTTTAAAAGTGAAGACGACTCTTTTAATCATGTTTGTCATATGTAGTTATTGTTGTTTTCCGATCTTTTATTCTTTTAACCTTCTAAGATATTTGAGGGAGAACATTAGGTGGATTTGTCACTTTCCTAGATTTGTTTTAATTACAGAGAAATGAAGAATAATTTAAAATTAGAACTTAATAACGCACTCGGGACCATAGTGGGTCAATGGTATAGCGTTCACTTCTAGTGCATGGGATCCCTGGTTCGATCCCAGCTCGCGCCAAGTGGACTTTGTGATGAAAAAAAACGTAGATGGGGTTTTTCTCAGGGTTCTCCCGTTTCCTCCCACTTCCTTTATTCCGACATGTAGTTCATTTCTCATTATCACCGTCTCCTTTATCCTACACGGTATAACCATGGGACGTAAAACTAAAAAAATTCATTTCATTTTTAATAACGCACTAGTCATATAATGTACTACAAAACAAAATGATAAACCTCTTTGAGATTGAACTGTTTATTTTTTCAAAGAAGAATACCGAAACGTATGCTTCATGGTGTTCTAGTACCTAGAAAGTACTATGAGACAAGTTTGTCCGTGTCGTTGAGGTATTATTTATTGTTTCGAAACAAAAAAAAAAAGGACAATGTCAAAATTTAACTTGTTGGCGGTCAAATAACTAGAAAATATTATGAGACAAGCTAGTCAATTTGTTTGAGATCTTTATTGTTTGCAAAGAAAGTAAACAAAGGACAATACCGAACTTGAGGCTTCATATCAATCTAATGCTTAGAAAGTGCTATGGAACAAGCTGGCTAATATCGTTGAAGTTTTGTTATTTACAAGGGGAAAAAAATATCAAACTTGTAGGCATGGGCGGAGTTATGGGGGTGGCATAGGGGAGCATTGCCCCCTCCCACACACACAACTTTTTGGCAAAAAAAAAAGGGTCACTTATAAGATCCGTTAATTCTCATTTGTATTCAGCGTGCCCCCCAGCAGACAAAAGGTCTCCCCCCCAGCAGACAATTCCTAACTCCGCCTATGCTCGTAGGTTTCATATCGGTCTAACACCTAGAAAGCATTGTTGAGATAAATTTGTCAGTCTCGTAGCGATAGTCTGTATTTCGAGCTAAAAATAAAGAACGAAACCAAAATTAGGATTCATGGCGGTCAATATCCAGAAGATACTATGAAACAAGTTGGTCGGTGTCATTGAGATATGTATTTCTCCCATAGGAAAACAAATAACAATACCAAACTTCATATCGATCAAACACACAAAAAATACTGCCAGTTTCGGAAAATATTTATTATTGCTAAGAGGAAATAATGACAATACCAAATTTTTAGGCTTCATATCAATCTAATACCTAGCAAGTACTATGAGATAAACTCACTAGTGTCATTGAGATACTTATTATCATCAAAGGACAAGACCAAAATGTAGACTTCATACCGGTCTAATACGTAGAAAGTACTATGTGACAATACCGGTCTAATACGTGAAAAGTACTATGTAAGAAATACTGGTCTAATACATGGAAGATACTATGTAACAAATATCGGTCTAATACGTGTAACGAATATTGGTGTAATACGTAGAAAGTACTATGTAACAAATATCGGTTTAGTACGTGGAAAGTACTATGTAACAAATATCTGTCTAATACGTGGAAAATGTTATATAGCAAATACCGGTCTAATACATGCAAAATGTTAAGTAGCAAATACCGGTGTAATACGTGGAAAATACTATGTAACAAATACCGATGTAATACGTGGAAAGTGCTGTGTAACAAATACCAGTCTAATACGTGAAAAGTACTATGTGACAATACCGGTCTAATACGTGAAAAGTACTATGTAAGAAATACTGGTCTAATACATGGAAGATACTATGTAACAAATATCGGTCTAATACGTGGAAAGTACTGTGTAACGAATATTGGTGTAATACGTAGAAAGTACTATGTAACAAATATTGGTCTAGTACGTGGAAAGTACTATGTAACAAATATCTGTCTAATACGTGGAAAATGTTATATAGCAAATACCGGTCTAATACATGCAAAATGTTAAGTTGCAAATACCGATGTAATACGTTGAAAATACTATGTAACAAATACCGATGTAATACGTGGAAAGTACTGTGTAACAAATACCAGTCTAATACGTGAAAAGTACTATGTAAGAAATACTGGTCTAATACATGGAAAATACTATGTAACAAATATCGGTCTAATACGTGGAAAGTACTGTGTAACGAATATTGGTGTAATACGTAGAAAGTACTATGTAACAAATATCGGTCTAGTACGTGGAAAGTACTATGTAACAAATACCGGTCTAATACATGGAAATATATAGTAAATACCGGCCTAATACATGGAAAATATTAGGTAGTAAATACCGATCTAATACGTGGAAAGTACTATGTAACAAACTAATTAGTGTCGTTGGAAAATTTGTTATCTGTCTAATGCGTGACACAGGCTGGTTTTAGTCGTTGAGATATCTTGTTATTTCCAAACAAAATCAAAGTCTATGCTTCATTCGGTATAATATCGAGAATATACCTAGGTATATCGGTGTTTTTGAAATATTAATTGTCTCGGAAAAAAAAAAAAACGAGAATATATTAACATTAAGGGTATATACTTGTCTGGCAATTGAAAAGACCATGAAAGATAGTAATATGACAATTTGACCATGCTGATAAGACTTCATAATTGACATGCGATAGAATTATGTCTCAGAGAGACTGATTATTTAGTTCCTTAATACTATATTGTATTATTCGAATACAAACATAGTGGATGAAAAGGCAGGGTTACATACTTCCTTTAAGCCAATCAGGTTATTTATTTTGTATATTTCGTTTGGAGCGCTGCTCCATATGCTTTACAACTATATTATTATTTATTTTAGCGCCTATTTTAATATGTTGTTTAATTAATAATATATTGAAACTACGTATCTATAAAGATCAGGTTTTAAATAACATTTAAAAGCTTTGTAAATATATCATGGTTCGCACTGGCGAATTATATCCCATTAGCGAAGATTGCAAATATCTAGAACAAAACAGCAAATATGCACCATAGAATTAAAACTCTAGCGTACGAAAAGCAATTATATGTTGAATTATACGGTGCGGTACTTTTCGTGGTAGTAGTATTATTGTTAAATTTTTATTTTATTAATAGAAGCACATTTACCTATTCTGCCATAGCGAAATGACAATGACGCACTGATAGCAGAACTAGCTGTGTGTTAGTGTAACGAATTACCAAGTCGCATGACGAAAACGTATTCCACTGTAAAACCAATTGTCCTTTGTCTACTTTTTTTTTAATGTGAAACGAAAGAAAAAATATGAATCTACGGAGATCTTCTCGTAAAAACATTAAACACTTAGCTTTCTTATAATGTGTAACTCAAGAATATTAGATGACTTGTTAAGTTTAATATTTTTTTTTCACATGCTTCTTAAGTTCGACATGTTTGTGTATTTTTGGCAAATTTTCTAGTTTCACTGAAACCTTTTATTTATTTACTTATTTATTTATTTATTTATTTATTTAATCACTTTCCATTGGCTCCAGGAGCTAATGCGCACATTAAGGGACAGTACAGTCCCCTACGTACATATTTGAATAATAATAATAAAACATGACAATATATGTTTGTAGTACACTAAAAAGAGACAAATAAAAGAAAGAAAAAATCAAGAAACAATAATGGAAGTAAAGTATCTCACGGTGTCTATCGGTTACGGAAGTCACGAAATCAGAAAACGGACATGAAAGTCAAGAAATTTAGCTTTTGAGTCATATATATATATAATATAGTACAAATATAAGTAGAGACTGGAAACTTTTTTGTTCTATAAAACGTCAAAATTCATCACCAAAAATGTCTATAGTCGGCTTTAGACGCTACCAAATCGCAGATAAAGCACTTAAACCGCATACATGAAAATTCGGCCTAGTTTGCACCCAAATTCTCTCTTGAGAATGTTACGAAATTTTATGGTTTGGGAAAGAAAAGTCACGAAATTTCATTTTGCAACTTTAGTACCTCCATTTTTGTCACCAAATTAGTCACAATTGGTTATTCTTTACCGAGCACGTTGATAAACTTTTAACAAATAACATTAGCGAGAAGCGCCCCGTTTTTGGTTGCTTTAGCCGCACCTATAAGAGTGATTTTAAAAAATCACACTACTTAGTATCATGGTTCAACAGTTCGCATATTTCAACCCTGTACTTTAGTAATTTCAAATTTTATCTGGTAGAATTATAGAAAACTGCACAGAAAATTATTACTGATTAAAGGTTAGTGTTTAACTTGAGCTCAAGATTTTTGTCGATATGTAATCAGAAAGGACCAAGATCACACACACAGTTACAATTTATAAATAATTACTTGTATAATCTAGGAAAACTGTCGTGACCAGAAATACAGACCTCTCTTCATTGTTCTAAACAAGACTTTTCATTTCCATGTATCTTTTATTCCCTACATCTTGTCCTGAGTCAGACTTTCAGTTTGCACGTACTTTTTCTTTCCTATATTTTGTATTATTGTTTGACATAGCTTTCCACACTTCCCTGTTCTGAGCTACATTTTTCATTTCAACCACACTTCCCTGTTCTGAGCTACATTTTTCATTTCAATACTCTTTCACATGATGCCTTATCCACCATCTACTTTTCAACATTCTTCTATAGAACAACACTTCGAAGGCTTTTGTTTTTCGTTTCCCGTCTTCTAGTCAATGCCTCACATCCATATACATATGCTATCATTAGCCTTTTCTTCCATTCTGTGTCGGTTTTTTCGATTAGAAACATCTGTTTTTTCTTTGAATAGGTTCTTCGTCTAAGCGATTCTGTTTGCGTCTATTATAGGTCGTTATTACAATCCCTAAGTGACAGGGGCCTCCGTGGCTCAGTGGTAGAGCGTTCACCTCTGCTGCATGGGGTCCCGGGTTCAAATCCTGCTCCTACCAAGTGAACTTTGTGGTGGACAAACATCCGAGTTTGCGTGGGTTTCCTCGGGGTTCTCCCGTTTCCTCCTACTTTCTTCATTCCACCATTTCATTCATTTCTCATCATCACAGTCTCCTTTAGCCTATCGGGCATAACCGTGGGACCTAAAACTTAAAAAATTTCATTTAATTTTTCCCTAAGTGACAGAATTCTTGCACCTCTTCTGCCTGGTGATCTTTATTTTGATCTTCATTTCCTCGTTGTTTCTTTCCTTACACATCTCGTAACTTTTGTTTTGCTCTTGTTTATCTTCATACCCAGCTGTTACTTTCCGTTTAGACATGCCATGCCATGTGCAACAGCACAATATCGTCCACGGATCTAAGCTTTTTTTTTTCTCTTCTTTTAATGAACGGTTATTTCTAGGCTCGTGAGTGTTTTGAGGCATGAAATTTGGTGTGTCGACGGGTTTTGATTTACTGGATTATTTGTTTTAACTGTAGCAGACTTTCTCCAATACGGCTTTTTTCTGATAGGCTACTCTGGTTTGCAAATAAACAGTGCAATCTTATTTGAGTAAAATTTTGAAGTTGATAATATTTGTATTCCATATTTATAGCTCAGTTCACTTTACTTTGCGACATTTTGTAATAAAAATAATATGTGCTGTACACTACATACAGTAGTTATGTTCAGCGTTTTCGGTAATAAGACATTAGCTGGTGTGATATTTCCGGATTAGTGAGACTTTACTGTAATTTGGAAGATTCCAGCCTGCGGGTGTGTAGGAAATGGGAAAACTATACTCTTTATTTTACACAGTTGAACATGAAATTTGTATACGTGGTATCGTGATTTAAAAAAATTAATTTATTTGCAATGGAGAATTGAATCTTTAATTTATTTGCAATTGAGAACGAAGATGGAGGAGTGAGAAAATTATTGTAAGTCACACGTTATCAGGAACTTCGAGAGTCTGATGTATTATAAGGAAGCTTGCTGAAACGGTCATTGAGAACAGATAATAAAACACATGAGGTAACATCTTAAAAGAGTCTGTATTTTAAATTTTTAAACATGAATATATGGTCGTGTAAAATTGCAAACCCATCAAGTGTCATACATCTTGTTTTGTGAATAACTTTGAGACAAGTGAACCATTTGAGGCTCAGTTTTCAGCAATTTACAGAAAAACATGTTTTCACATCAAACAAAGAAATGGGATAGCTAAATGGCTGAACGCTTATCCCAGTTCGGAAGTTTCCTACATTGATTCCAAGCCGTATGAGTTTGTAGTGGAGAGGGTTATGGTTGTTTCTGTGCGTTTTCTTGGGGATTTCCCTGTTCATTTCCTATCTCTTTATGTTATCTATTTTCCATTGCCATTTGCTTGCATTTTTTATTCGTTCCCTTGAGCTTACAGAGCATGAGTGTGGGACGTTAAACTAAGTTTCATGTCATTTCACGTCAAGTAAATTCCATACGAACTGGTACATTCGTTTCAAAGTTATTGACAGAAGAATATGCAAGATACAATCTGTTCCATAGAAAGTATATGGAAAATATTTAAATTTTTGCAAAATTAATTTTTATAATTTGAAGTACACAATTTAAAATAAATTTGGTTACCTCCGATATCAGTTAGTGGTTACTTTTTCCTTTTTTTTTTTTTTTTTTTTCTTTCTTCATGATAGGAAACACACAAGATCTCTCAAATACTGGTTAAAAGCTGCTTAAGATGTTATATACAGGCTTTGTTTCAAGTGTTTCTGATGAAGTTCACGTCTGTGGACTATGATAGCCAATCCGTAGTGTGATGCCATTGTTCGTCTGTACCAACTGCTCAATTGTGTTGTCAACAAAAGTATGTTTGACGATGTTAAACATTTTTAAGTGTTGGTAAAATATTGAAATTGCTTTTACAGAATCATCCTCAAACATGGGTATTTATCAGGTAATCTGCGGTTAATTTTTCACTTCTATTATCGGTATCATCCACTTCTGCAGAAATATCTTCGATTTTTTTTTATCAATTTTTCAGCGGCATCGATCGATATTTGTTTTTCTTCTTTCTTACTCGCTTAAAAAAAAAAAAAAAACTATCTTATGACGGATGTAATACTTGCATTATTAAAAAGAAACAAAATCTATTGAAGCAAGACGAATGTCCGTTGAAGTACGTTTGCCTGTAAAACTGATATTGAGCAAAAGAACGTACTTTAAAATTTTTGTTGGATATTGAGAAATGGGATTGTGCTAATTTTCTTCGAAATTTTTAATCGTAATTCATTTATTCATTCATTTATTTATTTCGTCTTTTTAGTCATACATATTGCACGATTACCTGCGTATGAATGAGACTCGTCAAAGGTACAAATATATAAAATACGTAGTAATGACAAATACATACCTATTGAATTAAACTACTATGCTATATCTACGATATAAAAGCAGTACAAAACAATATATTTCCAAAACTATCAATAGACAAATTCACTTACATATCTAAAAATTCATTTACAGAATAAAAGCAGTGCTGCAACAGATATGTTTTCATTAACCTCTTGAACTCTCCTTTTTGTTCTGTCCTTCGAATATACTGAGGAAGTTTATTGTACAATATGGCATCCATAAACATTGGATTCCTTTCATATAACTTAGTGCAGTGCTGTTTGCTGGGGATTTTTATCCTTACTCCTGGTATCATATTTATGTGTTGATGGTGTGTTAAATAAGTCGATGTTGTTTTTGACAAAGAGCAGCAGTCGAAATATGTAAAGAGAGGGTAAAGGCAAAATTTTAAATTCCTTAAATATTGGCCTACATGTGTCGTTTATTTTGGCCTTTGCTATAGTTCTTAAAAGCCTTTTTTGAATCACGAACAACATATTACTTTTTCGAGAATTTCCCCAGAAGATTATGCCATATGCAAGTAAAGACTGTACTTATGGAACAGATTGTATGGAGATAGTGTGTACTTTTACTGACAACTGGATAAATACTGGTGGTAGTTTTGGTATTAAAAGCGTTTCAAACTAGTTGTGAAACATCGTTAACATTCTATAAATGTATAAAACACAGCAAACGAACAAAAATTAAGCGATAACTGTTCTTTATATGTGTATTAGTTTTAATTTTAAACGAACTTGCTACGTTTAAAAAATAAAGCCTAAGTAAGTAGTAAGTCACGTTGCCTTATCACCAATTTAGAAAAAGTGTTAACGCAGCAAATTTGACATGTAGTCAGATTTGAAACATTAAAGGTGATTTGTGAGCTTTGTAATGACATTATGATTATTTAATTTTTACTAAAATCTTGCTTTATAAAGGATAAGTAATTTATATAATTGTATGACCTTGAAGATTTTGTTAAGATTGTTTTAAAGGTTTTGTGTGTATGTTTAATTTTTTTTTTTTAGGTGCTGAAAAAATAAATTCTTTGCTTTAAGTGTGTGTGTGTGCTAAAGATTGCGACAGAAGAGCTTTCGAAATAAAGTTACCAAAACCATTGTTATACCAGTATTGTTGCAAGTTTATTGCATTGTGTAATTAGCTGAACGTATGTATGTATGGATAATTGTTCAACTATTGCCTTTAATGAAAGGAGATACATTCAGCACTTTGAATAAGTGAGTCATATGTGAACCAGTTATGATCCTTCATTTTGAAGGGCCAAAAAAATTAGTGAGAATCATTGTGGTTACCAAATGGTATATAGCCTTATAATAATTAAGAATAAATTTTACAACAAAAAATAGTTTTTTATATAGAAAAATGTATATTGTACTAACATATATTTAAATTGTGCTTTTAATGTTTGTTGTAAAGCAATGATTTTACTATGTAAAGATTTACGAATTTTTAAATCAGAAATCCGTGATCACGTGTACTCGTCATTAAAAAATTTAATATTTTGTACAATGAGGACCTGGGATATGATTGTAATTTTGTAACTTGTGCTAAATATCAGTTGTAATTTTAAATAGATTAAATTAAAATAATAGATATTAAAGGGTGAATACTCAGTGTTGGAAAATACCTAGGTGCAAACTATACCTAGCACTAATGCCATTTTCAATTTTTACCTATACCAAACATGTTTCTCGGAATTCGAAACCCTATTCTGCTTAGCCAAAACCGACAACTTCAACATACATCAGGAATAAGCGTTTTGACAATTATTTGCAATAAGCTTCATAAAAGAGTTTATGATCAAGGGATCCCATTAAAATGCTTCTTCTTTGTATCACGTAACAGCTCATGGTATATAAATTCAACAATACAGGACTTGAAAAGACACAGTAGCCATTAGACTGTAACCACTCATTATGAATTGGCATAGCCTTGCATTTAGTTATTGGAGATTTTCTTAAGCTTATTCCATATTGTAATATATAACTAAATACTTGGGATGGGATGAAAATAAATGTTAGAAAGACGAAAGTCATGGTGATCGGAACGAAGTGGTCGGTGTCAAATATAGATATAGGAGGGGAGAAAATAGAACAGGGGACTATTTTTCGACACCTGCGTAGTATTATTGGTGAAGATATGAAGTGCGAATGTGACATAAAAGCAAGATAGGAATGGAAAATAAGCCTTTAGAAGAAAAAAAAAAAGTCTGTTTGTGGGATCTTGAATAAAGAGTTCAAAAAAAGATGTGGAGTACTGTACTTCATGTGGAGTATTGTATTGTATGGGGCAGAAACATGAACATTACGCAGAAATGATGGAAAACGACAGGAAGCTTTCGAAATATGGGTATAGAGAAGAATGAAAGAATTTATTGGGATCAGCGGAAAACTAATGAGAGAGTGTTAAAAGTAGTGGGAGAAGAACAGTTTTTGATTTGATATTATTAAGAAGAGGAAGAGAAACTGGTTGGATTATTGGCTAAGAAGGAACTGTATCCTGAAGGACGTGCTAGAGGGTATAGTGGCAGAAAAGAGTGGGAGGCTACAATTAATGAACGATATCAAAACAGAAAAGTTGTACGTTAAGACGAGAAGGTTAGCGTAAGACCATGGAGCATGGAAGCTTCTCAGTTGTAACAAATGACCTGCCAATAATAGCAGAATACTGATTATTATTATTATTATTTTTATTATTATTATTTCAGTTAAAATAACGTTTGTTTTAATGCTTTCCACATCGAGAATCAAGGTCAGTTTTTAGTTGCTAACAGTTATGCTCAAATTTCTATATAAGTCTTAAAATAAATCAGGCGATTTAAAAAACATTGGTTTACAAATTTAGAAAAAAATATGTGTACACACTGGACACCTTCATTTAAATAATACAGATGAGAGTATTATTTCAACAAATGAAAGGAGAAAACTTTTATAGTACGTAGTTGTGTTCTGTTGCTGGAATAAGTTGTTTAAATCGTTAAACAAATGACAGCGTTCAATCGTTAAAAAAAAAAAAAAAAAATGTCATTACTCTACGTAGATTTCCCTGTAACATTCAGACCTACAGGGTGGTCCGGAAGTGGGCGTACCCCCCCCCCCTTTAGTTTCAACAGTATAGTGTTAGTTATAGTAGAATATCTGTACACAGTTACCTTGAAGTCTTAAGTGCCATAAACATCGGTATGATCACCATCCATCTTGTAACACAGCTGAATTCTGTGCTAAGTTGTCGCAGATGTTTTGCGGAGATATTCCGGAGTCACGAGGGTGAAGGCGTGTTCCACAACTGCTCGTAATTCTTGCGTTGTGTGATATTGAGTGTTTCTTACTTGTTGCTTTATGAAACTCCAAAGAGCATTGTCTGGTGTCGTCAGATCGTGACTTCTTGTAAGCCAGGGAAAGGGAGCTGGTGAAGATGCACAATCTCTTCCAATCCACCGGCCAGAAACGTCTAATTCAAGTAATTGCAGAAAACAGTAGAAAACAAATATGGATAGCAATGTTGCCAGACAATGCCAAGCAATGTTACCAAACAAATGTGGATAAAACCTAAAACCGTCAGAAAACACCAATTAGGGGTACGCCCACTTCCGAACCACGCTGTATAGCATATGGGTTTTCATTGCAACTTAAGATAGCTTGTGAATGCAGTTATCAACTTCATGTTATTCTCGTATTCTGTGTCGTAAACTTGATTAGAGTACGTTTATTTATTTATTTTTTTTCTTTCTTGGCACGTATCCCGCCTAAACGCGATGTTGCCATGGTACGGCTACGTTGAGCGTTACATTACGCTGAATTCTTAAGTCCGATTTGTAGTGTGAAGTGAAAACATTATTTTTTTTAAATTGATGGGATGACTCCATAGTCATATTCTCAATCCACGAATCATAGAATCATAATTTATTGTACCAACAACCAAGTCTAAAGGTATAAACAAATCCCGAAAAACTATACTATTGCCGAAATAGTTTATTATTATTATTATTATGATGATGATGATGATGATGATGATTATTATTATTATTATTATTATTATTATTATTATTATTATTATTATTATTATTATTATTATTATTATTATTATTATTATTATTATTATTATTATTAAATGAAACTCATGCAAGATTTTCATTATAAGATATACAATCCATTACACATATAAAAATTTGAGAAAATGCCAGTATCGTAAAAACGCTACTGGAAATTTGTCCGGAAAGACAGTAAGTTACGATTGCAGAATCTCTTTTCACTTATCTTTTTGGAGGCAAAGGTTGAATTTCAAGGTCATTCCCGTCGCCGTCGTCTTGGCTATCTTCGGAATCAGATGACATGTTAATCACTAAGCGATCGACGAGTTCATCCAGTAGTTTCTCCCTTTTCCAATAAAATTATTCGCGTTTTACATCTTCTACAGCCTTGTTCAGTCTTTAGGGGGTCACTAAACTTAAATTCTAGGACAGAAGTGTTTCAACAGCAGAAATTTTAACTGTTGTACTCCGTTTTGACAGAACTTTTAACTGGAGCTCATATCAACTCAAGGTGGTAAGGTGGTAATCTAATAACAGTCTCTGTTTTAGATTTTGCTAAAATATCTATTTCGTATTCTCGTCTTTGCTCCCGGTTTTCAATTATCGACTTGTAAAGTGTTTCTCTGAACATCGTGTTATCGGAATAATGTTCTCTTGTAGCCATATTCAGTGCCACATTTTCCCATTAGGCCAACTAGTCCCGTGCCTAGAGCGCAAAATTTTTGAAGGTTGTAAAATTTAAAAATTAAATAGTATTTTAATTTTTTTCTGTGAAAAAGTTTTTTAAAAAATCAAGAGCAAATATACTATTTCATGAACAATCCTTTTTTACTACTCTAATATGTTTAATGATAGTGTAAGAAATCTAAAAATAATTCAGAACATATTTCCCATTCGTTAGTTTTTGTTACGTAGTCGTAGCTGTAGCATCTAGTGAGTAGTATTTAACTGTAATAACCTGCTAATTGACTTATTAAGCATAATTAAGGGTTATTGTTATGTTAGGGATGAAGGGGGTGGAGAAACACGTAATTATTGGGAGCTCCGAACTCCTAAATGCGTCACTGGTCACATTAGCATCTCAGATTTCTTACTTTTCGAAATTGGTACTTTATTTTTTAATTAATAGACGCATTGTCTATTACTATGACGGAATGCTCGGAAATACTTGACAATAGTCGTTCATCAATCCATTTTTTTTGTTTTTTAATTTATCACTGTCCATTTCTTGTCCATTTCTTCATGATAATCTTTCGTCGATCTTGTCCAGACTGCTAAAAGCGCATTTTTGACAAATCCTGTGGATATTCCTACATGGATGACAATTATTCTTTCACCTTTATATGCAGGAATTTTCATAGAAACTCACCTCTCTTTAGTTGTTTTTTTTTTTTTTTTTTTTTTTTTTTTTTTTTTTTTATATGGTGCACATTAATTCAAGTTTCATCGAGGTAAACAATGGTTTTATCACTTGTTCTTACGCATTTCATGGTTCTTACGAACTTATTACTATTGACGATAATATCCGTTCAACTGTGATGTGAGATGAGGGTACCCTGTTCGAAAAGTGAACATGAAAAAACTGTACAGTGATTGTAAAACATTTATCGATAAACTGTACCGCTCCAGTGTCCGATAATATGAATTTATGACTTCCACATGTTCAAAAAGATGTCAAATAAAGGGTAATAATTAGAGGAATGGGTGGGTATGGTGCGCACATAAGAATTAAAAAAAATATATATATTTTGTGAAGTACAATAGAACATTAGATAAAGCTTCATGATGGTGCAGCTCCTGCCAGCAGAAAATGCTTTGTTCTAAACACGATCAGTTGAACCTTCTTCCTTTTTAGAAGTTTTGTGTTTATAGAGAGAGTGGGTTTTAAACAGAAGACCAGTGCCTTTTAACTCAAAGTAAACAATGAAAATTGTAAAGGAGCGATGGAAGAGGAGGTGGAGGGAAGAAGCTATAACACGTGTACTCTGTCTGATAGTTATGTCGACGACATATATATGTGATCTTGGCTCCCATAAAACCATTTAGACAGCATTTGCGAGAGAACAAAATAAGTCTTTTGCGTTGAACTCTTAAAGACCAAACAGATGACGTCATGACCCCAACCAACTTGACGAACTCTTCTTCGGAACAAATGTGATCTGTTTTGCAATGCAATGTATGTACAGCTGAATAATGAAAACAATCCATCAGTAATAGATGTTATATGAACGTTTTAAAACAATACAAAAACACACACACCCACATTATATAGGCGTGGATCCAAGAGGAGGACTATAGGGGCTATAGCCCTGCCTTGACGCTCAGGTATACACTTGATAAAGCCGCAAACTATGATTTAACCCCTCCATTGATCATATTCTGAATCCGCGGCTGTGATATGTATATATATATATATATAACCATAAATTCCGAAAGTGTTAAGCGGAATTACCTACACATGGAGCTAATAACACACAGTTGGAAAGAATTTTATACATACACCAATAACTGGATTTCAAATTGACATTGTATTAAAATACAAATCTGTTGTTTCAACTAGAAGTTACTTGAGACGCCACATCTAACAAATAATAGTATACAGCAAGAAAAGTAATGTAGATTGTTAGATTAAAGTATAACTTTCTGCATTATATGAGGAATGAATGAAAATACGTGTGCATGTAATAATCTACTAATTCAAAGTTTGTCTCATACAGAAGTCACACGTATAATTTTCTAGCGAGTACCAACCTTTGCATTTTGCATAGGACTAGTTGGAACGAAGTATACTGCGATACCACAATTCTCCATCTCTTTCGAAGTCAAAAATGAGGAACACCCTGATCTATATCAGTAGCGATTTCTCCATGGAACAGACGTTCCCTCCCTTTTGTGTATCTCTAAGTAAGATATACATTATTCTACATAATGAATTCTCTAGGGAAGAAAGGCTCTTCGCTGCCTCATTATATACAAACACCATATCATCCGTTTTGCAAGGGTACAACACCGTTCAACATTCAGTTGATATCGGCGGTGCGAAAAGTGTTTTCTTCCGAATTAGGGTGACCATAAAATTTTCAGCGAAAAACGTGACAGATTCCGGCTTTTTTAAAAAATCATGAGAAATGAGAAACAGGCCAGTGCGTAAGTTAGTATCTCTCCCCCTCCCTCTCCTCTGTTACAATGCGGGGTCAAGTAATTCGATACTTATGAAAAAGACACGTTTAAGTTTGTTCAACAAACAAGCAACTGCTAAAACCTCTGCTGCCTTTCAAGTACTACTACGAACTATAGATTTTGTTTAATGTAGGGAATGTAAGTTCAATTCTTGCCTCTTTGTTATTATTATTACCTTTACAAGGAGTAAAGATACTAGATTTATTATTTACTTCTTTCACTTGCATAAAACGGGACAAGTATTGACGGAACAGTCCCTAAAACGGGACGTATGGTCGCCCTATTCTCAATAAACCTGAGTAGACACGAATATAGCGAGTGACGGAGGAAGTCAGAAAAAGCTGTACATTTGACATGTTTCATCCACTGTATTGGACATAGTGAAATTCAGCGCTTCAGTCCATTTCATGTAATTTTAATTTGCTAAGGAATAAAGCGATTTATTTATCCTTTGGCATAACGTTGTGTATTATGTTGTATGACATTAGTGGAAATTATACAGAATGAAAAAATTATACGTGTGTTCGAAATACCCATACGCAGATGAAATTATTGGAGATTATCAGTGCGGATTTAGACGAAATCGATCAACTATCGACCAAATATTTACCATTCGCCAAATACTCGAAAAGAAGTGGGAATACAATACCCCGGTACATCAGCTATTTATTGATTTTAGAAAGGCTTACGACTCGGTTAGGAGAGAAACATTATACAACGTTCTTACAGAACTTGAAATACCGAGAAAGCTAATTAGATTAATTAAGATATGTTTAAGTGAATCCCAAAGTAAAGTCCGGGTAGGAAAATTTTTGTCCACGAGCTTCCACGTCGAAAATAGATTGAACAAGGAGATGCGTTGTCGCCATTATTATTTAACTTTGTGCTGGAATACGCCATAAGGAAAATCAAAGATAGCAACCAGGGCCTAGAGTTGAACGGCATTCACCAGGTTATGGCATATGCTGATGATGTAAATTTAATAGGGGATGATAGGAGAACAGTAGAAATAACTGCAGAGATCTTATTAAACGCTTACAGGGACATGGGTTTAGAAGTAAATGCAGAGAAAACTAAATACATGGAAGTGCGTCGGGACCGTAATACGGCAAATTGTGGAGGCGTTAAAATATTAAATAATGCTTTTGATAAAGTGGATACTTTCAAATATTTAGGATCAATATTAACAGACGAAAATCATATTCACGAAGAAATTAAATGTCGACTAAAAGCAGGGAATTCGTGTTACTACTCGGTTCAAAATCTCTTGTCGTCGCGAATTCTGTCGAGGAATTTGAAGCTTAAAATATATAAAACGATAATCATGCCTGTTGTTCTGTATGGTTGCGAAACATGGTCGCTTACTCTGAGGGAAGAACATAGACTGAAAGTATTTGAGAACAGGATCCTGAGAAGAATATTCGGACCCAAGAGGAACGAGAATGGGGAATGGCGGAAGCTTCATAACGAGGAACTACATAGTTTATACGGTTTACCCAACATTGTTAGGGTCGTCAAGTCTAGGAGGCTTAGGTGGGCAGATCATGTAGCTAGAATGGAAGAAAGTAGAAACGCTCTCAAAGTCTTGACTGGTAGACCCATAGGAAAACGACCATTAGGAAGACCTAGGCGCAGATGGGAGGATAATATTAAGATGGATCTCGCAGAGATAGGAATACAAAGTAGAAACTGGATGCAATTAGCTAAGGATAGAAGTCAGTGGAGAGCTTTTGTGAACGCGGCACTGAACCTCCGGGTTCCATAGGCTATAGAGTTATTCGCTTTTTCACGAAGCTTTGCAGCCCTTGTAAACAATGCAGACGACAGTGTGTAACTGTTGCCAACTAACAGACTAAAAAGTTTATAGAAAACCTTGAGCTAACAAATTAAGAAACAAACCGAAGAGCGGGATATTGAAAATGAAATGCCATGGACTTCTGATATATTACCAATATGTATTTTCTTTCTCCTGAATCTTTGAAGTAGCATATAAATATAGACACAGAACACTAGGAAGCATGGCTACCCGCAGTGGGGAAGGGGGAAAGGGGATGTTGCCTCCCTTTGTTTTAAAAGGTTTTTGGAAGTGCATGTCAAGACATACTAATTTGCTTACTTAAATGTTGTAACACTTAATATATTCATATTAAATACTATAGTATCTGGTATTATGGATTATTTACTTTAGTTAAAAAGCATACGCGCGTAAATAACTGTTGTTTTACTTGATGTATTATGTGCCCTCGTGTATCAAAATATTGTGTATTCGCGACTGAGGTCTTTTGTCCTCCCCTGGAATCGGTATTTTACCCCCTTGAAAAAGTCCTGCGGATGCCCATGCCTGGAAGCCGGGCTGAACAATCTCTTAAATTTTCCCTGTAACTGCAAATCATGACTAATCGTGGTTGACGATAAATCCTCGTCCTTTGATATCAGGGAGTTCGCATTAATGGTTCAAAATATTCAATTTATCACTACTAAATTTTATTTAGCCTGCCCATAGCGTCAAGGGATAACATGGAAAATTAGAATCAGAGCTATTTGATCTTACTATGTTCTCTAGTCTCTGTTGTCTTACTATGTTTATTAGCTTGACTAGCAGATCTACTAAAACATATGCTCTTTACTCCTGTCCATTTCAAGACTGTTTCGGATCACTACGTAACTCTCAAGTAGAGGCAAGAGAACATGTGGATCAAATAATTGTTCATTAAAAAAAAAGCGAGAGAGTTTATTTATTGAATATATTACAATTTTGGTATCCCTTGAAGATTTTTTCAGATATTGTGTTACGCCTGAGAACGGACAATCATTCTTGCGACTCTTAAATGTTCATTTAAACCTTATCGTACCAAGCCTAACTCGTCAATGTTGTTTACAAAGCTGGGGTCTTCTGGCGACCCCAAGTATTATTTTAATTTCTCAACATAGTATTGCAACTCAAATTATTATTATTATTTTTGTCTAAAAGCTTACCTAATTTAAATGAGCATTGTTGACATAAAATATTATTCAGTTTAACAATATTCAGTTTTTCGTACAATTTTATACTTTTGTGTTCGTAAATCTGAAATACAAGTTTAACAATGGAGCTTTTACATTTTCAAGTATGTTTTTATTTTTTGTATTTTTTTTAACGAACGCATCGTTGATCTAATTATGTAATAGATAGTATATCCCAAACGGATGCAGGACACACATAAAAATCGAGAATAAATTGATTCTTATAGTTGCAGCAGTATCACCAAATATCACTCTCTGGGGTCCCTAGAGGGTATGTTAAGGGTTAAACCCGATCGTTTCTTTTAATCAATATGCGAATTATAACCAGGGGTAAAAGTGTGGGGGAACGCGGAAGGACGCCATCCCCGACCTCGGAAAAATATGTACGGCGTCCTCCAGTTCCTAAAAAATTAAAATGGGCAAGGATAGGCGGGAGGACGGCGTGACGTCATGCCGCTTGCTACCGTCCCCCTACCTTTTCAGATCCACTTTTACCCCTAATTATAACATACAGAATTAACATCAGACGTTACGCTACTTCTAATCGGTGAAATAGCTTTTATCTTTCTTTCTTACTTATCTTTAAAATAATAGGCCTACAACTTTTTATATCCAATTATCCGAAGTATAATGCATTTAATATATTAAATAGACATTTAGCACAAGGGCTCAGTTTTTCTTTTGGGTAACATAATGGACATTTGCAGCCCAGTTGAAACTGACTAAACAGTCTACGATTAAAAAAAAAAAAAAAAAAAAAAAACGAAATATAATCAGAAGTGAGCAACACTGACAATGAGCCAAATGACCATTATTCTTCCATAAGAAAATAGTCCCCAAGAAATTCCACTTGTTCAACCTAGGTAGCAATTATTGTATTTTTTAATCACACTAAGAACATTTTAGTTTCAATTAAAAGCACATCCCTACATGTGGATTGATATCTTACACAAAAATATTAAATTTAACAAGAAAACCGCCACAACCACTGACAAATACGCAGAGCGCGCGCTATAGTTGATGATGGTCATGCAGGCAGGAAGGTTACCAGTGAAGGATTACATGCACGTGCAGAAGCAGAAATATTGCGGGAAACAGACGAAGTATTTTCTCCTGCACCAATCACTGAATACTCGTGCGCGGAGTGATACAAGTTGAGTTACGCGGTTTGTTTTTGAAAGGTGCAAAGGTACGTGAAAAAGCGAGTAGTTAGTTAGTTAGACATTAGGGAAAAAGTCATCATAAAGATTGAGGCTTCTTATTCCTATTTAAATGCGGCAAATAGGCCGACAAAGGAACCAAAGAATTCTTACTGTGTTCCAGGTTCGCGAATTCGGAAATTCTCTTGCACACAAATGAACCATCCAATGTAGGGTAAGCGGGGATGAAATGCCCAGTGGGGGAAAATCCCCCCCCCAAAAAAAAACAAGGAAGAGGTTATGAAGTGGCAACAGTGATACGATTGAGTGAAGGCGCAATTCTATGGAAGACGAAGGTGACACCAAACTACATTGTGTGAAGAAATTGAAGGCATACAGACTGATTTAAATGTGGTAAATACATATCTTTTACTTGGAATGTTTTTAGAACGTTTCAAATTAATGAAGAAAGAATGATTATATTGGTGCATTGGGAAATCCAATGCATGTGCGTTGCACAAAGTAGGGTTTTGCTGTTCTGATGCAATAATGGTCTGCCGCTATGGTATGCAGTGTTGGGAGCTAAATGAATTGAAACTATCGTGTTTGAAATTGGGGTGATCTGCCCACTTGGTGTCGGGATGAATGGCCCGTGGACGTTTCACCCCACGGACACACTTGCCATTCCAGTAAAACTGAAATGCTTGATTATGCTGCAGCCAATGACATATATATATATATATATATATATATATATATATATTGTGTGTGTCTTCCAAGTCACTCAACCCATTATCTGCAACCATTGGATCGTGCATTTTCTTAACTTCTCAAAATACATTTTTATGCAGCATGTTCACATTGAATCAAAGCAAATTCTGATCACAAACCCACACGCTTGCAATTTGGAGAACTAATCAAGCATGGTCGAAAGCAGCAACAGCAGGAAACCGAGCGGCTGGATTCCGTGCCTGTGCAATATTCCCTTTCAATACTGATATAATTCCAGAACACGCTTCGGGAAGAGTGTCACTCTAATTCCAGTAGTTCTAGTTCCAACTTGTCAAGTCTAGGCTTACCCTCCCCCTTAACGTCTTATGTTAATTCCACTTTCACCAACTTGTCACATTCAGGCCTACCCTCTCCCACAACGTCAAATGTGCCATCCACTTCCAGTGTAGAGCGTGATGCCGTAGTAGACCTAGAATCCCCACAAGCAAATGGAGCTTAACATGTAAATAGAAACAATACGGTGATTTGAAGACATTACAGCGGTACTTTTGTACCAGCTTCTAATTTCAAGCGAAGGCTACGAGCGACGATTCTGACTGGACATGAGTTTCGCTCTCGACAAAGTTCAGCAACATCTAGTAGAGCAGCTTCCGTTCCTTCTAAGAAGAAGAAGAACGTAGGCGATCCAAATAAGTTCGAAAAGTCAAAACAAACTATGCATTCTACTAAATTATTCGGAAAAAGTTGAAGTTCTTCAGGCGAAAATCAGTACAACCGTAGAGAATTTTTATCTTATACAGACGAAGATAACTATTGCGGAATCTGTGGTAGACATTATTATAAACGTACTGGAACTATGTGTACATGTAAGTGGATCAAATATCTTCGCTGTCAAATGTGGCTCCATGAAGTATGTACACGGTTTCCAAATGTTTCTCCTAAATGACACTCACTGCCTCAGAAAAGTAGAAACATGTAAATTCTGCTTATTTCCTTCACTGAGTGTAATTTTTTTTTTTTTTTACTTTTATCATTTTTTTTATTTGGAGTTAGCGTAGTACTCCCGTAAGACTGCTTTATGTTATTAATATTGTGTTGTGCGAAACTTATATTTTACTTATATCAAGACACTTATATTTCACAATTAGAATGAAGCTAAACAAGCTTTTCCATATCGAATTTTCAATTAATATGTGTTTTTCTATTCTGTACTTTCAAAGCTCAGGAAGTATATCCGTAACTATATGCTTTAAAGATAGATTTTTGTAACTTGTACCGTAATGTAATTTCTTGTAGTGTGAGAACACCTATGCTAACGTGATTTTCAAATGCTATGAATTTTCGCCTTATATAGTTTGGTGTTAGGTGGGTGGTCATATTACCCCACGTATGTGGGCATTTTACCCGGACGATGGGGTACGATGCCCATTTTGCTCTTACTTTACAAACATCAATGTATCTCCTTCAGTATCAAACATTACATAATGTAATTTCCAGGTAGAAATAGCGAAGGATGTGTCTTCCATTTGGTATAATTTGTTTTTCTGTGCATTTCGATTCATAGTCTCAAATAAATAAAATATAAAAAATTGGGCGCTTCACCCCCGCTTACTCTATGATTGACCAAGTAAAATCGAGTCATTTTCGTACACTGAATTTTACAAGGATAAGTTTATAATAAACGGCAAGTATGCATCTCACCTTACAGAATTTGAAAACAAAATGTTTACAGTATGTTCCCAAAGTAGTCAAGCCACTACAATTCTACGAATCGGTTGTGTTCATTAAGTGATAAATTGCCATATTACTCACGTTTATTTTGTTACTGAGAAAGAGTTTGCAGCTTATCAGAATTCAGGGATATAAGTATTTTTATGTAAATAATGGGCATCATGAATAGTCTCTTAGATTATTTCCATCCAACCATAGCGTTAAAGACATCCGATTACACAAGAATTAAGTGAAGCAAAATAAATATGGCATAGCTAGACATAATGGGGCCTATGCAGAGTCGTCCTGACTCGTGATTAGTGCCATACTAAAGAGTTCGACTAACATATGCTTCCTGCAGTAGTCAGGCCTTTAATGTGATGCTAATCATACGTCAAAACGATTCTGCATACGGCGGTACGAAAATGTAAAAACGAAGAGAAAAAGAATGTCTGATTATTACCAGTTTATATATATATATATATATATATATATATATATATATATATATATATATATATATATATATATATATATATATATATATATATATATATATATATATATATATGTATGTATGTATGTATATATAGATAGGTAGATAGAGAGAGAGAGAGAGAGAGCAAGACAGAAACTGGAACTTAGAATACATAAAGAGAGTAGGCAGTCATGAACAAAAGCAACTACATTGAGCTGTTGAATTTGCAAAATATGACACTTTAATGAACACAGCTACGCTTGCTAGAACTTCCAATAGAATTCAAAAGAGCCTAAGCTGCTCTGTAGCAGAGGAAATATCTAATGAAGTGGTATGAAATTGTCAATTCTGCTCTTATTGCGATATTACTTTATAAAATAACAGGCATAGAAATTTTTAATATTTTACAGCAGAGACGACGATTTCTGTATAACTGTCGGGGAGATGAAGGTATTTTTGTGTGTTTCCTTGTAACATATCCAAGCAAAGATCCATACAAACATATTCAGATTCTGAGAGACAAGGTCCCCTTGGCCCCTTAAGATCAAATCTATGGTGGAAAGGTGGAAAAAATTTCCCATGATTAACAGACATTACTAGAAAACAGTCAGCTGCAGTATTGGCCGAGCACATGTAAAAATGAAATAAAATCTTCAACGTACCATGATTATGTCATTAGGCTAAAGAAGACTGATAATTAACAAATAATACATGGAATAATAATGTGGGAAGAAACGGAAGAACCTCAACAAAACCTGCTCCATAGAGGTTTACATTTAACTATCGTGTACATTAGGTTAAGATTTATATTTAACCATCGTGTACTAATATTGCTTTAATGTTTGTCAGTGCCGAAGGGTGTTTTGCAACTCGTGACCTGTTCCCACAGCACCACACTCCACTGATTATATACAGGATATTCCAAAACAACACCGACAACGTTTGGGAGGTGATTCCTAACACAAAGATAAGACGAAAAGTATAGACCAACCTTGGTGCACAAATGCTTCCTTTCGGAGTTATAGGCTGCCGAAAACATGAAAAATCAACTTTAAACGTCCATAGCTCCAACACTATTAGACCTACCGTAGTCTGGTGAAGATTTCACTTAGGGACTAATATGTGTCCTATCGAAATTACCATGTTTCACAGTCCTGCGATACTTCGACAGCAATTTTTACAGAGGTAGTTGGTGAGCTTCAAGTTATATGTCCCTAGCCAAACTGCCTCTATAAAAATTGTTGAGTGAGTATCTTAGGATTCTGAAACATGGATTTTTGAATAGCGCATATATTAGTTCCTAAGTCAAGTCTTGGCCTGATTACGGTAGGTTCCATAGTTTTGGAGCTATTGAAATAAGTTATTATTATTATTATCATGTTTTCGGCAGCTTATATCAACTCCGAAGGGAAGCATTTGTCCATCCAGGTTGGTCTATACTTTCGTCTTATCTTGGTATCAGGAATCACCTCCCAAACGTTGTCGGTGTTGTTTTGAAACACCCTGTATATACGAGGCACGTTCCGAAAGTAACCTCCGATTCGTCACGGTGCTTGAAGTAGTGGGGGCAGCGTTCCCAATTTTGCACAGACGTGCGCGGTAGATCAGTCTGCATCCAGCCGTGGTAGAGTGAAGGTTGTCTGATCACAAGTTCCACTTTTGTAGTGTCTCAAAATGAGTGCTGCAATAGAAAACCCCGCTAAGTGCCAGGCTGAGCTGTTATAGGTTTTCTTACGGGAAAACAATATTCGACAGCAGCTATTCATCGAGAACTTTGCGCCGTGTATGGACCAAATGTGATGAGTGAATGGGTTCATTCATTTAAAAGTGGACGAACAAATATTCATGACGAAGAGACGAGTAGCAGGCCATCAGGGTCAGTGATGGACTCGTTCAGAAAATTGATGGAAAAGTTTATGAAAATCGACGTTTCACAATCTCGGAACTCAGCGCCAATCAGTTGGATCTCAGCGCTTTGGTGATGATGAGGAGCTGAAAAGTGCGATCACAGACTGGATCAAGACACAAGCGGGAGATTTTTATGCTGATGTAATTTCTAAGCAAATACAGAGATATGATAAGTGCTTAAATGTTTATGGTAACTATGTTGAAAAATAGAGCGAAGATGTAGTAGTTTTCAGATGTATATCAAAAATTCTTATTTATTTTGGTGTTTCTTTTTTTTAACCAATCGGAGGTTAGTTTCCGAACAGTCCTCGCATATAAAGAGGAAAAGTATATATATATATATATATATATATATATATATATATATATATATATATATATATATAGGGGATTGGCAAAAAATCTAAAAACGCTTCACACAGGACATGTAAGTTTGGCCCTCCACTGTATAACACGTGTTGCGGTTGCCGATCGGTTTTTGTATTCAATGTGTCATATGGACCTTCCTCTTCCGTCAGCAGTAACCAGTTCACCTGTGAGTGTCGTGGTGTGAAAGTGGTGCGGTAAAATGGGCGACTTCCAAAGAGGCATGATCGTTGGTGCCCGTCTGGTTGGAGCTTCAGTGGCAACAGTGGTGAACATTGTGGGGGTATCGAAAGGCACTGTGTCCAATGTCACGAGGGTATACACAATTCATAAACAAACGACATCTGCAAAGCACAACGAAAGACAATCCTGTCAGATATGGACTGGAGGGCATTAAAACGGATTGTAGCAGCTAAAAAGAAGACCACTGCAATGAAAATTACGTCTGAACTCAATTCCGGCCTACAAAACCCGGTTTCATCGAAAACAGTGCGACGGAAACTTCATAAAATGAAAATTCATGGCAGGGCCGCTATCTCCAAATCCCTGGTCACAGCAGTAAATGTGAAGAGGCGTATCAGTGGTGCAAGGACCACAAGGCTTGGACTCATGAGCGGTGGAAACACACAATGTTGTCCGATGAATCGACCTTCATCTTGTTCCAACAACCGGTCGTGTTTACGTATGGAGAAACACCGTCATAGGCCTATGATACAGACTGTCTGCTCCCAACTGTAAAGCATGGGGGTGGTTCTGTTACAGTATGGGCAGTGATATCGTGGTTTTCTGCAGGTCCTATCATAGCCCTGCATGGAATGATGAATGCTAAGGCGTATGAGGCCATTTTGGAGGAACAGGTTCTACCCATGGCCCAAATATTGTTCCTTGATGGTGATGGCATCTACCAAGATCATTTGGCATCCTGTCACGGTGCAAAAACGGTAAAATCATGGTTCGAAGAGCATGACTAGGAGCTATCACACGTCCCCTGGGTCCCACAATCACCAGATCTGAACATCATTGAGCCATTGTGGTCTGAGTTAGAAAGGCGTGTGTTTTTTTTATTATTATTATTATTTATTTATTTTAGGAACAATGGTACAAAATTCCACACACCACGATTCAGGAGCTGTATACGTCCATTCCACGTCGGATCCAAGCTGTTTTGGACGCAAAAGGAGGCCCTACACCATACTAGGTATGATTTTCCCACTTTTGCAAACGTTTTAGATTTTTTTTTTGGTCCAACCTTTGTATATATATTCGACTTAGCTGTTTGAATGGCATGACGAGAAAATGAAAGTATTGAAGATAAATATAAAGAGATTTTTGTAAGTCCTGTCTCGCACACACAATCCTCTATGGTTGCACACTTTTACAAAGGAAAAAGAGAACTCTACTAAAAATATCCTGGGTCAAAAATTTTTGACTACATAGTTTGCCGGTGCTGTGCCATCAGTTGTAGCTCAGAATAATCTCTAAAAATACTCATAGAATAATGCAACCATTGGGGATGGAACTGATGCACAACACGGTACTTAACAACTAAATTATGATTGAATTTAAATAAAATTCAAATGTTTCAATTTTGAAGATGACTAGTAGGGAAAAGGTGTGAGAGAGAAATAGGTTATGATTGAAAGATAAAGAATGAGCACTAGCCTGATAGATCCATCGAAACTGGCGTCGTCCTGGTCATCTGGAACGATGAAGGGTTTGCCGTGAAAGAACCTGGATGTTCTGGTAATAGCCAACAACTGGAGCTCAATCCTGCTGGACTGCTAAGGGTGTCGAACTCTCTCCGTGATGCGTCTCTACAATAATGCGTCTTTAGGTGTCCTTTCACATTTTCGTTCCACTAATCTCAACTGACAAAAGTATCTGCGGTGATGAACCGGCAGAATGGTATTCTTTAAACATGGAGTCGGTCGTCCTCCAATGGTGGGGTCTGCTTGTCTCCGATGATCTTGCACCTTCCTCAACTTTGTAGCGAATACCCCTTGTTGTTGTGTTCCTCGTGGTTTTGTTTGGCTGTAGAATGATGAGTTAAGCGTCCAAAGAATCGGGAAGTATCAGGCTATGCTTGAAGGTATGCGGAAAGGAAAGAAGGAAGCTAGTCGAGTTTATTGACAAAAATGTGTTTACAACAGATGTCTAAAAATGTACAGTTCTAATCAAAGTTTTCTTCCAATGAGTTTTCAAAAGTTCATGTTTCTTTCGTTAATAATATAATTTAATAAAATAATCGAATTTAATGAATTAAATTAGAGATACAATTATCTCACCGTCACTTCATATCCAATACACAGTTACTTCACAATAGTTAAAGCAGAAAATCTTAATTTATTTTTATGAATTTTAGTTCAAGATTCAAATTCTAGATACGAACCTGTATCTGAGATTAGAATCCAGGTCCAAAATTCGGATCCGAATTTTTTTTTTGGCTATGCCTAATATAAAGAGTTTGCAAGGAAACAGTATTTCCATCTCTAAGTTCTCTGAACAGTTTCTCTGATGTTGGTATGGAATGTTCTTTAACGAAAAATTGCATTCATGTATAAGCAGTGGCGGATCCAGGATATGATCAAGGGAGGGGCTACACCATATTTTGCCGTTTTATCCAGTGTAAAGCAGGATTGAAACCCATTTTATCCAGTGTATACCTGAGGGTCAAGGGGGAAGGCTATAGCCCCTATAGCCCTCCCCTTGGATCCGCCACTGTGTATAAGTATGTATGTATATCTATGTGTTTTTATGTATATACGTATGTATGTGTACCAGGGTAGTCCCTATTTATATGGGGAAAATAAATTTAAGAATTTCCTTGGACGAACCCTCTAAAATGGTTTCATATGGGACCAAATTAAGCCAGAAGAAACATTAGATCCATTGAATAATTTTAAATGGTACCTCAAGCTACCTAAAGTTTTGAATGCGTTTATAATACATAGTATATGGGGAAAATCTAGAATAAACGCTTTTAATTTAGAAACGGCTTAAAGGAATGGGAAGATATTTTGGATAATGGAAGTAGAGAAAGAGACCAACCTAATCTTGTATAGCATTATCATGGCGGCAATCTTGAAGTTCGCTATCTTGAATTTAAGTCAAAATTTTCAAATAAAAAGAGGGTCATGTGACGTACCACTTTGAGGTAGCATTTTACCAGAAGTCTGCTGGGGGCTGAGCTTTAGATCGGTCTCGGAAATGTGCAATGGTCTTGATAAGTGGCCATCTTATAGGTGACATTTTTATTTTTCGTCAAAAAGTTCAGGGGTAATGCCCTCTCCCCATAGCTCCGCCCATGGTTATTGTGAGTGAAAAACGAAATACTATCTTATCCATGTTATTTTATTGTAGTTATGGACCACACACAGATTTGTAAGAATTTTGGAAGTCTTTTACATAAACTGAAACAAACTGCTAGAGAAAGTTAAATTTTTGTTTCGCTATGAACTACAAATAGGTTTCTATGAAGATAATTCATAGACCATTATGAGGAAAAAGAAAAATTATAACTTGGAAGAAATTGAAATATCCCTTATTTATGTACTGTAGTAGCTGTATGGAAAGTTTTCAATTTGTCTCATCTAGGGAAAGGTTGTCTGTAGGCCTTCACTATCTGCAAAAGAAACTGTTTCTATTCCTCACTTTTCGTAAGAACGTTGTAGTCTTCTATTAGTTTCACTTCCCTTTCTGATGCATCGTTGTTACGTGGATGAATTTAACTATTGTCTTTCCTTGAAGATAGTCATTGTTATTTGACCATGAAATCGGATCACACTTACCTTTGTGATCACCAAACCCTTTGGGTATTTTAAATCTCATAAAATCAATTTGTGTGTTTGTTGTAACAAAATCATTGATTTCTCTTTTCACAAGATGTTTTATGGTATCACTTCTTGCGTCAAGCATCTTTGCTGCTTCACTGTTTCCCCTTAGTTTTAATTCTTTCAACTATCTTTTTTTTGTGTGTGTGTTTGTTTTTCCATTATGCTAACTTCATCAAAAAATCTCAATGCTACGTGTTCCTCCGTCAAGTACCAAAGATGGCGAAAAAAATTTAGAAAGAGCCAATTCAGCATCTATTTGTCTATAACTGTACAAACCTTTCAAAAATTGTAGGTCTTGTAATTATGAATGGGATGCTTTATCACATTTTTAAAAAGCTTGAACTATCAGAAAAAAAAAAATGCATACTCTCTGAAGACCCGTTTCTATTTGCTTCGTTAAACGAAATTATTGGCGAAAGAGAAATAATTTTAAAGATAGGTTGCTTTTTCCATCCGCCTTGCATGATGAGTTGCTCCAAGCAAATGAAAGAAAACCCCTCTAGGAGGTATACCACCCAATAATATGATGGTCAGTTCTTAAAATTCCCTGTAATCTTCTCTACGGTGTCTTTGCTTCTACAAGTTTGATAGCAAAATTCAACATTTCATTTCTTTCATTGGAAATATTGTTCCTTACATCATCATCATCATCATCAATTCCTGGAATAAAGTTAGTGCATTCTATTTTAGACCACTCGTTCTGAAAACACTTCAATAGAGGACGTCCGGTCCAGATGCAAACGAAACACAACGCTTATCAAATACGCATTTTAAAATTAATTTATAAATATGATGTCTACAAAGAAGGTAAAGATTATTTTGAAGCTTCTGTTCTACCAGAATGCAAGCACCATAGACATGACCCATATTACAGGGAGTAGTTTCACAAGGAACTGCCTGCACGAACTTTACCAAGTTCCATTCTTCAAGCGAATGAACTATAGTAGAAGCAATATGCTTTCTTCTTGATGATGACAAAATGGGAACACCAATTTCTGTCAAGCAAGTATTGGCTTCTGTAATTATGATTCCGTACGAAAATGTAGAAACACGCGATGCGCTATGACAAGAAACGTGAATATAAGGTAAAAAGTAAGAGGCTAATTAAGTGAAGGTTGTTGTGATGTACCGTACGCGTTTGGTGGTAGTAGTGTTTCTTTCAGGCATAATATTGGGGGATCTTGCCCTCCCAAAGTTAGACAACCTTCCTCCGCAGTTAAGAAAATTGAATTCCTATCCAGTCCAGCCCGTAGTAATATATATATATAAAGCGGAGTAACTTTAGGACCAGCAATGCAAGCGGGCTCGACATGGCGTAATGGCCAGCAGACTCTATCCTTTCCAGATTGAAAGAAGCGAGATTATATGTATTACGGTAGCTAAAGCTAAAGTTCTAAGTGTAGACACCCGCAGCGGAGAGTAAAAGGGAGCAACTCCCTCCCTGGATTTTCTAAAGGAGTTAGGTTCTCCGAAATACATACTCAAAAATTTAGATTTTCTTACTCACTCACTATAGTATTTAATATATTTACTATAGTTAATAAAGTTACGAAATATGCGTCAATAATTACTGTATTACATGAAGAATGTTGTTTGCACCAAGGTATGTATATTCGATACTTCGCTTGTGTATCAATCTTTTCCCTCCCCCCTTGCGAGTGAGGAAAATCCTGCGGGGCGTTTCTGGTCCTGAATATTCAATATGATTAAAACAGAGGAATTATCGAACATGAAAAAAAAGTCCGTATTTTAATTTTGTGCTTATATCGGCACAGCTTTTAAGAATGTTTACTGCCTCAAGAACTGTCCAGAATCGGCTCACTCTCAAGCAAGATGTTTTCCTTTTTTGGTATTGTTATCAGGAGATTTCAACATGGAATACCAGGAAGTATGTCTAATCAAGAACTGAAGTATAACTGCAGTCTACAAAACTTAATATTTATGATATTTCTTCCCACTCCACCCAGTTCAGTAAATTGTAATTAATCTTATCAATATTTTTATTGCCTTAGAAGTAAATTTTATGAAATGAAATCTTTCAGTTTTACTTCCAATAGTTGTACCTTGTAGGCTAAACGAGATGATAAGAATGAATGAAATGTTCGAATGAAGAAAGTGGAAGGAAACAGGCTAACCCCGAGAAAACCCACGTAGACCCTACATAGTGTTCGTCCAACACAAAGTCCACTTGACGCGATCTGGAATTGAACCAGAGACCCCCAAGTAACCTAGAAAATAATTTGTGACGCTGAAACAATCATAATCTTACTATGCGCTGAAGTATACATATTCTTTTTATGCTTAAGAGTTTGCTTGATTTTGTTTTCACAAAATTCTCCAATTTAAAACATCGTTACAGTTACGAACTGAAATAAAGAAGATTCAATAATCAAACATACATGTAATATGATGTACAGAATGAATAGTAAACCAAATTGAATGAAATGAACATTGATAATAGCTTCCAATCGCAGTTCGTTCTTTTTTCCTATTTTGAAATATATTCCTACCACTTCCAAAAGAAAAATTCCTATATTCAGGGAATTTTCAATATCAAATTCAATGCTTTCGAATTCCCGGTAATACCCAGGCCCGTATTTAGGTAAGTGCTATTCCATGCTCGAGCACAGGGCGACAAAATTTTTAATTTTTTCCCCTAAGATTCACAATAAAGTAACATTTAAAACTAGCAACCCGCAGAGTCCCGCACAGGCGCGAAAAAATATGTTAATATATTTAATTCGCTCTAATTACAGTAGTTACTAATTAGCTAGCTTATCTTATTATTTTTAAAAAGTCATTCTCTCCCACGCCCGCATCATGAGTAAGGATGAATTCGAACATGAAAACTGATACTTTTAAACATAGCGACCTCAGAAACTATGAATTCAACACTAATATATGTCATTTTTGATTACTTTTAAAATCTCGTGTTCTCCCTAAAAAAGTGGAGTATGACCTTGAGATTGAATTGGATTGAAAAGGACTCATCTCAGTGACTCCAAAAACTATGAATTCGTTCTATTATTTTTAAAATGCTCCATGTTATTCTTATGAGGACTTTGCACCCCCATATCTCAGCTCAGGCGTGATTTTTGGATCATTTCTCGGAGAGCTATAAACCATATTAAAATATCATGTTTCCATCTGTTTCCCAAGTTGAAAAGCGCTACAGACGGACAGACAGACAGCTTATTGTATTATTAATATAGATGCTATTACACCATTACTGACGGTGAATAATATGAAGTTTTATAAAATGCTTTTTACTAAACTCACTATAGACCTAATCTTTAAGTTCAAAATAAACAATGTCAAAAACATTGCCTAGTTTTTTTTTTTTTTTTTTTTTAATTCCGTATTTTACTATACAAAGATAAGAGTAAATATTTAAGAAATCCAATCATAATTCTAGTGAAATTATGAAATTTAAAAATGAAATAACGGTTGATTAAGAATTAATTGAATTCATTTTCTTCGGACAGTAAATTAAAACCAACATGAATAAATTACATGCTAAATAAATTATATGCCAGGATCGAGAGAATTGTTCCCAATGGATGAGTGGTTAAACTCGTTGCCTTGTAATCAAGGGATCCCGGGTTCGATTAACTGTGTGGGCACAAATGGTTCGGACCCCATTAAGCTGTAGGTCCCATCAGACTGGTAGCCAGCTCTAAAATGTAGGGGGATCCGATAGAAGTTAGGAGAGGCCCGACCCAACCATATTATAGTTCATTTGCAAGCCTTCCGTGAAAATTTAGGGGGGCGGCCCCCTAGCCCCCGTGGATACGGGCCTGGATCCCCTTATTAGTACGTCATCATCATCCTATGGAAGGCAATAGCAAACTACAATGGGTTCACCTTGCCTAGGGACCTTCGGGTGAAACACCGACCTTCGGGCAGAAATCCACATCATAATCATATTTCAGAGAATTAGGCCATTTAAAATTATGTTGTAACTTGTAGTACCCACAAAAGCTAGTATGTTTGCAAAATCATGGCCTGTTCCCTTGTTTAAAACATGAGTTTGTGCGGGAGGGGCGGCAAATTATTTAGAGCACAGGAGCGCACAATATATAAATACGGACCTGGTAATACACATTGCTTGAAAACAGACCAATTATTTCAAATATTAATATTTAGTAAATGATGTCTCGAAGAAGAAAAAGAGAACGATTAGAGCTTTGCCTCACTTTCAGCAGCGAAGCTATATGAGATGTGGACTTATAGTTTAACGTAAGGTAGGACCCGAACCACATTAGCTCCCACTGGGAATCATAATAGGAATGAGGAAACCAAATTCCAATAATAATAATAATAATAATAATAATAATAATAATAATAATAATAATAATAATAATAATAATAATAATAATAATAATAATAGTCACCAACAACAACAGTAAACATGAAAATCGAGACATTTTCACCTGCCGACACAGCCACGTCGGAACGGGGACATTTTTTTTTTTTTTTGAAAAGCAGGACTGTCCCAACTAGTGTTTCTCACCAGACGAGACGACACGAGAAATAAACTTTTCTCGTTTTATCTCGTCTCATTAATGTTTGTCGAAAATTCTTGACCCGTTTTGACAGTTAAAAAATTCTTTGCCGTCTCGTCTCAATTCTCAGAACTCCTTTTTTCGTCTCATTCTATAATTTATGCACAAAACTTATGACCTAATTTTTTTTTTTCGTCTAACTTATCAGAATCCTTCCGTGTGACGAGGAGTTCACGAAAGGTGTGACATAAGATATAAACCATATTCAGTAACGTATTTACGAGTTTGTTTCTGGGGGGCTTTGCCTGAAAATATGAAAATTCAGCAAGATATTTTATATACTTTACTATAGTAAGTAAGATTTCAGGGGGGCTTAAGCCCGGAAGCCCCCCTAAATACGCCACTGACCATATTTATTAATATTAAACTATGTGCGTGCGATGGCTTGATAGCCTATCTTTAGACGTTCATAAATACATTTTTTTCTTGAGTTTAACGTTCCATGATTATGCACCGAAGCTAAGGGACACGGCGATGATGAAATGGGTGAGAGACGGCAGTGGGAGAGCCCCGAGAAAACCGTCAAACACGGTGTTTCTCGACCACAAATCTCACTTGGTGCGGGAGGCACGGTGACTCAATGATAGAGCGCTTACCTTTGGTCCCTGTTCGATCCCAGGCTAAGTAAGTTTGTGGTGGACAACATAGTGTCTGTGGGTTTTCTCAGAATACTCCAATTTCCTTCCAAATTCTCATTCCACCAATTCTTCCATTAGCATTCAGTTGCCTTAATCATCCATCTCCCTTAACCTAAAGGAAATAATTGTGGGACGTTAACCGAAAGATTTTGTTTCACTTGGCACGGGCTGGGATCGAACCAGGGTCTCCACGCACAGAGATGAACGCTCTACCACTGGGCCACCGCGGCTCAAATGTTTTTCATTGTGTTCGTAAAATCACATTATCAATACTATGGTTCATGTAACACTAAAATAGTTGTCAAGATCAAAAACTTAAGTGAAGTATTGTTGCCCACGAAACTGGAGCATTCTCCTTTCTCTTCTCAAAAACGAGACGAGAATTGCCATATTTCTCGTCTCGATTCGAATTTGAAAATGTACCTTCATCTCATTTTGGAGACAAGACGAGAAATTCAGGACGGGTAGTAATCCGTATTTTAAAAATACGAGGTGAAATCAAAAAGTTTCGAGATTAGTTATGTTAACAAAAAAGAAATTTAGCCTATTTATCTACGCTTACACTTCGCCTTTAAGTAGTCACCTTGTACAGCCAATATAGCGCTCCCAGCGTTTTTGCCAGTGCTGAAATATTCCTGGAAGTCTTTTTTTCTAATCAAGCACCTCAGAATCTCCGCAATTGTGTCCATACGGTAAATTTTGAAATGAATTTCCAGCTTCGAAATAATGACTAAGTCCTCAGAGGCCAAATCTGACGAGTAGGATGGGTGCGGAAGTTCGATCTTTTTTCTGGTGAGAAACTCGTGTGTGAGAGCATAATTACAGGGTGCACTGTTGTCGTGGAATAGCCAGTTTGTCGCGTATCAAAATCCGGTAGCTTTCGCCGAATGTCCTCCCTCAGACGCCGCAAAACCTGGCAGTAGAACTCGCTATCGACGGTCTGGCTCTTGGGGACAAATTCGTGATGCACAATGTCGCGATCGAAAAAGATGATGAATGCACTTTTTTCGAACTGTAGACCTGCATCATCTCTTTAGGTTATGGGGATGCTCGGCTCTTCCACTGTGAAAACTGCTGCTCTGTCTCACGGTCGTATCCCTACATCCAAGTTTCGCCACCGGCAATGATCCTCGACATGAAGGACGGGTCAACCATAGCACGCTGACGGAGTTTTTCTTGCAGACTTCGAGGCGATGATCCTTCTGCTATTGGGTCTGCAACCTGGGGATGAACCTGACAACAACACGGTGCATGCTCAAATCACACGTGAAGATTGCCTGCACTGTTTCGTATGACGCACTGACAATAGCAGCAATGTTGTGGATTGTTCTCCGACGATCCCCATGCACAAGTTGCAGAACGGCTCCGACATATTTTGGTATTGTGCTCGTTGAAGGTCGTTCTGATCTCTCGTTGTCTTCCAGTGATGTTCTTGCGCTGTTGAAGCGCGCGTTCCACTCAAAACACCTCGAACGATTCACTGCAGCTAGGGATGCACGCGAGACGCGAGAAGTCTCGTCTCGTCTCGCATTTGCGAGACGAGACACGAGACGAGACTGAAAATTTTATGCGAGACGAGACTCGGTTAAGTCTCGCACGAGAAGTCTCGCGAGACTTCTCACAGTCTCGGAACATTTATGAATTACATTTAATTCTATATTTAGTGATTTTACATTTATTGAGTTTTTTTAAGTTGAGCGTTAATGACCCCAGGAACAAAAAAGTGATTGGGGCAATAGACATTTTATGAGATTTATTATTATTCAAGGTTGATTTTCAGAACTAAAGCTTTCTTTAGTTTCTAAACATCATTAAAAAAGAAAAACTTTGTAAATTGGAAATTTTATTACAGCATCGATTTAGGACTTTATTTTGCGATACAAACACATACATGCGGGCGCGCACGAATACATGAACTTCTGTTTTTGGTCTGAAAAGCGAATAACACTCCCTATTGCTTCGAAATGTAATATTTCTGTTGTTTCTGTCTTTTCCACATTACTACTAGCGATTAATGTTGGGGGATGGCGGGGAAATCCCTTCTCGTCAAAGTTTATCCCCGGCCCGGCTCGCAGAAATAACATGATATTTTTACATGGAATAAGTATTTTCTTTCCATATATTTATCAAAAACATCCCCCTCTAGTTCGGAAGTTTAATTCAAACACTGGTTTGGTAGGATGGCCCTATAGGTTTGGTGGGAGATGGTAGGAATGGCCCTATATATGTCAGTAAATTTATTTTCTAGAATGGCAACATTATATAAGTTGAAAGCGAAAGTTGATAAAATGCGAATTCTGGCAACACTGCAGTTAGTTCAACTGTATGATCTGGAAATTGATCCAGAAAGCTTTTTTCGTATAGTTTGCTGGATATTTTGATTCTCGCAATTGTTAACATATTGCGTTATCCACAAGTCCGTTGACACAAGTAATGTTATTCCTTGGTGGTTGGTGTAAAGGGAGGCGACAATAGATGGCAGCACTGTTCTCCTACACAAGTAACGTATTTTTATATTTTCTCTGCTGCTTCCACAAATTTAATGTTAGAGACTTTAAACTTTCTGAAAAGAAAGTTCAAACCTATTCTAAGGGAACAATCCGTGTCAATTTTGGATATTGTGACGTTAGAGCATTCCTCGGACTAGAAGCAGGCAAAGACAGGGTTGAAATCTGGCTAAATAAAGACGAAGAAATTTACATATAGATGTAGTAAAAGGATCCGGGTTTGGTTCAATGAGTTCAGAAAAAAACATACGCGGAAATGTTATATTCTTTATATCCTAATTACATTGGCGACTTTTTTTTCGGGGCAAAAATGTGCTCACATGGCATGCTGGAAAATACTGCTGGAGACCTCTAAGCTGGAAAACAATGTTGAATCCAGCAACAATTTATGCTAGTTTTGCTGTAAATTATGCTATTAATTTGACGAAAATTAATGGTCCAGCAATCAAATTCCAGCACAACTTTTCTTTTAATTTGGAGCGGAGGGGACAGAAGTTCGGATACTAAGTTGAACTCTAGGTTCCGTCTCCTTAGGATGTTATGAACATTCATCCCATGGAAAGCAATGGTAAACCACCATGGATTCACCTTGCCAAGGGACTTTTAGTCAAATACCTGCCTTCGGACAGAATATCATATCATCATTCATTAACAGCCATAGAATAACACATTGCAAAATTTTGACCCAGAATATATGCGAGACCATGCGAGAAAGTCTCGCGCGAGATGAGACTCAAAATTTTATGCGAGACGCGAGAGGAGACTTCACATTTGCGAGACGAGACGAGACCAACATTTGAGGCTGCGAGACGAGACTTTTCCATTTCTCGTCTCGTCTCGTCTCGTCTCACGTGCATCCCTAACTGCAGCATCGCCGTACACTTGCCAAGTCATGTCAAGCGTCTTTATAGTGAATTTGCCCAGTTTCACACAGAATTTAATGTTCATTCGTTGTTCTAACATGCTCTCATTGATGAAATCGCAGACGTGTTAACGCACATCGTCAGAATAGCACTAGCTGCGCTCCCTGCGCACTTTCCGATGTACGCAGGGCATCTCTTGACACACTGACTTATGAAGGTCGGTTCTCCCTTTGCCTGTGCGAGCACCCTTGTGTTGCCATCTATTGGCGTGGTACAGAACTAATGTCGTGGTTAGTGTTGTAAATAGAAAAAAAAACCGTTCGTATTTTTTCAGAAATGTACGTTTTTTTTAGAAAAAAAAAACATTGCCTCTCGTTTTTTTTCTAAATTTCGTTTTTTTTCAAATAGTCATTTGTAATGTATCTTACGTCATTTATGTCTGAATTATTTTTATGTATGTGTAATTACCATAAAATGCAACATAAATTAAACACTAGATACTGATACGGTACAAATATTTTACAATTTATATGAGTAGCGTACCTACTAATAATCCGGGTTTCTGTAGTGTTTCACCAATATCAACCAAGAAATAAAAGTATAGATGAACATTTGTTTTTTTTTTTTTTTTTTCGTGAAAGTAGGCCTTTAGTAAGTACGAAAATAATATCACGAACAGTATAAAATGCAAATAACTTGTCTAAAGGTAAAAACTAATACTAATTTGCCTACTAATATTTTTCTAAATATCATATATAAATAATTTGTCGACTAGATATATGATATGCATTGCTGGCTCTACCATATGTGCAACACGTGCATTTGCACTGGGCTGCAATATCTGTCATAAGTATTTTATTTAAAATAAATATTTCTTGTTGGAGACAGACTTCATGATCATGGTAGCTAAATTTACTAAGCCAGGGGTGCCCACAAGGGGGGTTAAATAGTCATTTGTAATGTATCTTACGTCATTTATGTCTGAATTATTTTTATGTATGTGTAATTACCATAAAATGCAACATAAATTAAACACTAGATACTGATACGGTACAAATATTTTACAATTTATATGAGTAGCGTACCTACTAATAATCCGGGTTTCTGTAGTGTTTCACCAATATCAACCAAGAAATAAAAGTATAGATGAACATTTGTTTTTTTTTTTTTCGTGAAAGTAGGCCTTTAATAAGTACGAAAATAATATCACGAACAGTATAAAATGCAAATAACTTGTCTAAAGGTAAAAACTAATACTAATTTGCCTACTAATATTTTTCTAAATATCATATAAATAATTTGTCGACTAGATATATGATATGCATTGCTGGCTCTACCATATGTGCAACACGTGCATTTGCACTGGGCTGTAATATCTGTCATAAGTATTTTATTTAAAATAAATATTTCTTGTTGGAGACAGACTTCATGATCATGGTAGCTAAATTTACTAAACCAGGGGTGCCCACAAGGGGGGTTATGACGCAAATTGCGTCATTGAAATATATGAGGGGTTAAAAATCGATATAAATATGCTTGAAGGTGTGTAAAAATTAATCGAAAAGATTTTTTTTTTTTCATGGAAGAACACCTACAGATAGACAATTGAGGGGGGTGCGTCATGGACATGAGGGGGATGGGCACCACTGACTAAGCTGACCTTCTATTTGAATACTACATTCATAAATTATGTTGATGTATAAAAATCAATTTACTGTAATTGAAGTTTTTGACCATATTGATTAATTATTATCTTCAGACTTACGCAATGGTTTGAAGAATTTTGTAATTTTTTCTTGCTTGGCAGTTTTTAAAAGCTCCTTCAATTCAGACTGATATTCAGCAGTGGCATTAGCAATTTGCCTCTTAAAAACAAGACTTCGTTCCATAGACGGATCAATTTTCATAAAGAAATCACAAAGCTCATTTGCCATTCTTAAACCTTCACTAAGATTTTTCAAATTAAATGTCACGTTTCCAGAGCTTGTTGAAGCCTCTTCTTCAATGGACTGTGAATTTAACATTTCCTCCAAGTCGGTTTCAGTCAAATCTTGATCTTGCTATTCAAGCAATTCCTGAATGTCACTTGATTCTATCTGTTCGAACCCATCTCGTCCTATTCCATTCGCAATTTCGGCTATGTTTGCAGTCAAAGTTTGAATTTGCACACATTCTTCGTCATTTTCCGCAGTCAGAGCAGGCCACAGTTTTTTCCAGCATGACTTCAATGTGTGTGGCTTCAGTTCTTCCAATGATTCTTTTATGTTTACGATGCATTTTGCTATGTCAAATTTCTTCCAGCATTCCATAACATTCACATCAGGATTACATTCCATATTATCCAATACGATTTTGAAGGTTCGTCTAATGTAATGGAGATTAAAGGCCTGGATCCTTGGTCCATAGGTTGAAGCAAAGCCGTCGTGTTAGGACTAGCTCAGGAGAGTAATGCTCCCGGAAGTAGGAACGGAAAACACAGTTCTGATTGGTTGGCGTTATCTATGTCTTGCCACGTTGCATTCAAATAACAAAATTCAGACAATAGCTGTCGTCGGTCCTCGTGGCCGAGTAGTATAGCGCTATATGCTAGTAACGAAAATCTCTTTTGGCGTGAGTTCAAACCCGGCCCGAGGAAAGTTTTTTTAAACATTTTTTTTTTTACATTTTTATAACACTTTTTAAATTAAAATAATACGAAAATAATACTCAAAAATGTGTTTTACTTACTTTTGTGCAGATAAGTAGTAGTAGTGGTAGGAACGGGTTAGAAGCCCCGCAGGGCTCGTTTTGTTGCCCTTGTACTCCATGATATAAGGCTGGTTTTGTTCCCCTTGTACTAAATGATATAGATTTTGTGACCAACTTAAAATAACTGACTAGGATAGCGTGTAAAACAGCTGGCTAGAGTAGCGCGCGAAAAGACGTACTTCCGGGAGTATTACTCTCCCGAGCGGGTCGTGTCGTGTTGGGAGGTAAAAATGTCACTTTATATTTGGATGCATAGTTTCAAGTTCGCGAGGATGACCTGGTGCATTGCTCAAAACTAGAACTGCTTTAAAGTCTAAATTCTGTGTGTGTGTGTTTTTTTTAATAAGTTTCAAATTCAGAAACAAAACAATTCCAGAACCAGTCACAAAAAATAGCGCTTGTAACCCACGCTTTCTTATTAGCACGCCAAAACACTGGCAGGTCGTCCTTGTTTTGGTTTTTTAAAGCCCGAGGATTTAACGATCTGTAAAGCATCAGTGGTTTAATGACACAATCTCCAGATGCATTAGAACATAGCAGCAGTGTAACTCGATCCTTTGTTGCCTTAAATCCAGGAGCAGACTTTTCGCTTTTAAAAATGAATGTTTTGTTTGGCATTCTCTTCCAAAACAGTGCAGTTTCGTCTGCATTAAATACTTGCTCAGGTTTGTATCTTCCATCAGTTACTAAGTTTGCAAATTCTTCTGGATATCGTTCTGCTGCAGCAGTGTCTGCAGTTGCAGCTTCTCCAACGATTTTAATGTTATGCAATGATTGTCTCACCTTAAAGTTATTGAACCAACCTTCCAGTGCTTGAAATCCTCCATCTGTACATTCACCACTACAACTACCATCAGGTTCTCTAAAATGAGCGTAAAATCGCTTTGCCTTCTCCCGGACCATTGTACCACTCAGGGGCACCCTTTTTTGGTTGCGGTCTTCGATCCATAATGACAACGCCACTTCCATTTTTTCTATTTCTGGATCACGAACAATTTTCGCTGACGGTGAAGTTGAAGCTACAGACGACCTTATTTTATCTTCGGATTTTTTTTTATCGATCGTACAGTTGATTCGTTGACATTGAATGAGCGCGATATGGATACAAACGACTCTCCAAGGCGTAAACGATCAAGCATTTCTATTTTCACTTTAAGCGGTAACATAGATTTTTTTCCGTGTAGAAACTCGTTTCTCAATTTTTTTTAGTTGACATTACTGTATAAATTAGGAAGACAGCGGTAGAGACGTGTTACTGGATCACAATTTTTATAACGAATGGAAAGACGAAATAATAAACACGCAAAGCGGCTCTTACCAAAGGACGGAACGTCTAATAATGTGGCGGCATTTAAAAATACTTTATTCGTTGAGTAATAAGGTTGCTTTCATTCTGTTTGTTTACATTCTCAAAAACACCGATCGCGGCGAAGGCGGCTTATGTCAAAGTCCGAACCAATACAGCGGCGATATCATCTAACAACATACTTTAGGCAAAGTTGTAATAAGGTCTATTTTACATTTTATTAGTCCATTTGACGGCGTTTACAAAGGATATGGGGTTGGATACCTATTGGAATCCTTTTTATTATTATGTATGTACGTACTGATTAGATCCGCGAATAAAGAAATCTTTAGCCGCGAATACAGGAATTGGGTCGCATTTTTTAAATCCGCGAATGAAGGAAGCGCGAATAAGGAGCTTTTACTGTATTTTACAAATTTAGTTTTTTTTAAGCTTATCCACGGACCACTCCGAATTCCATACATTAATGCTCAAATCTGGATATGGTTATACTCTTGTCCTATTTTGAACAGCAGCAGCCGCTGGTGGAGAGCCAGTGTACCATTGCACTACCACAAATAATACAATAAACATATTATTTGACCTAGTAAGGATCCAAGTACTCAATTTAACAAACGATACTTCAATTGCAGCGTCAACATTGCTTACGAGAAGCTGGTTTGATTCGTTCGGTGATTGAATGCGCTCAGAAGCACTCGAGTGCTAGATTACTCCGGGCTGTCCCGATGGTCTGAAAACTGCTTTCTGCTCATGCGTGTTACTCGGGAATCTATACAAAAGTACGGGCGGAGAAATAACTAGCTTTTTGTGCCATCATCGAGGCAGGCTCCAAACGGGAGATTTCTTTCGGATCTGAAATCGCCTGGAATTGCGTCACATGAATGCTGGTTCACTTGTTTGTATTTTAGTATTTCCAAGCTAGCTACTGCCTAACTGAATACAGTAAAACCTGCCTTCAACGGACCCTTTATTAAACGGAAAACTGTCTTAAAGGGAAATATTTCATGGTCCCATGGATTTTGGAGTAAAAGACAAGTAAAAGTCCCTTCATTAAGCGGAAACTGTGTTATGCGGACAACGAAAAGCAAAATGAACCTTTAACGGAAAATTCTGAGTTTCAGACTACATCGTTTAGAAAATTTTTAAACATCCTGTGAGAGAGTAAGCATATACTGTCTGCGATAAATACTTCGTTCTTTTGTTAAATCTTTATGGGCAGTGTTGACCTTCGTCAATCACTACTCATACTTCAGCTCCCACAATTTTTCGCTAGTCCTACGTAGCATGTCAGCTGTCAGTCTTCTTTGTAGGCGTACTTCTGTTCCGCTTGTGTAGCAACTAGCGACAGCCAACAAAAATGAGAAGAAAACTGACAAAACAAAGTTCTGGAAAAAAGGAATTGAGGTAAAGCAGAAGTTATATATCTCCATCGCGTGTCGTGAAAACAAGGAGGAAAGAGTTCAGAGGACTTTCAAAATTCCAGAGAAAGCTTTTCTGTGTCCTGAAGAATACCGCAGCCAAGTAGTAGCAATGTATGCAAAAAATCCTGCTTGACTATTGGGAAAAATAAAGGAAAGTGTGCACAGCATATTTTGTGTTTATTTTTTTTATTTTTTATTTTTTTAGGTATTAATCCGTAGAAGGAAAAAGTATTGTAATTGAACAAGTTGCGTACATCAATATATTTTCTCATTATGTCCGTTATAAGCATATATATATATTTTTTAACGGAAAGGTTAAGCGGAAACCAGTCTTTAACGGAAATTTTTGCGAGTCCCGCTCGATCCCGCTGAAGACATGTTTCACTGTATTATTTTTTGTCATTTGAATTGGATTCAGAGAAACAATTAATTGCATAGAGAAACGTGAATCATGTATTTTTGGGGAGTTTTGGTGTGCCTTTCATTATAGCGCTGTTCTCTACTTTCCTTTTGGTTTATATTTTAAATAAACATTATTGTGATCTACATTTTGTTGCTATCAACTAACTCATAAAAATTTGGGAAAGTTAATGCCTGATTTAATATTGTGTATGAAGCAGATGACCCGTTAAAAAGAAAGATTGGTCAATTTAACAAGAACATGTATTTGAAAAAAAAAAAAAAAAAAACAGATTTGTGGTTGTGATGTAGTAAATGCTTTATTCTGTTTTTTTTTCCTGTATGTTTTCTTCGAAGGTGGCGCAAACTGGACAAACTCTGGCGTCACTGACTTTGTGCATATATGGGATATATACATACATATAAATTTTATGTATGTATATATATTAAAGAAAAGTCAACAACAATATATTTTGTCGTATATTTTACTTTTTTAACGTATAAGCGTGAGACAGAAGATCGCAGGACGCGTTATTCCTAACACGAGGGACCGTAGTCCTGACGGTTCCTAACACTTCTGACATCCCGTCGAGTCATTCCATGTTCACTACTCTCAGGACTTTAACTTTTGCCTACTTTGAATCCACCTTGATGGCAAAGCATAAGATTTCCGTTAGGAGCATGCCAGGGAATTATTCACCCTAGGTGGTCCCTTGAGCATCCATTGCACATTGCTGAAGTAGACATTTTTGAATAGCCTATGTGTGACTTCTTAACGCTGCTATGAACTGCCACTTCAGTTTCTCGAATTCGAATCAATACGTGTTGCAATGCAGCTTTCCACGATTTTGGGCAACCCTAACCCTGAAAGTACGTACTTTTCACTACAAGCCTGTATGAAATTTTAACCTTATTTTCGTATGAGGAATTATCTCATACAGTTTGTCGGTAATGTTCATTAACACTATATCTACCTATCATTAACTATTGTGTAATAAAATAATTATAAAATGAGTAATTTCTATCTTTGCATATATATATATATATATATATATATATATATATATATATATATATATATATATATATATATATATATATATATATTTTACAGATACACTCTTACTTTGCACAATTTTGACACTACCACTTCATATAGTCACGAGCCGCCACTGATTTTGAAATAATTAAATTGAAGTAATAGTTTTAAAGTCCTAATTAAATCGTCTCAACACCTTTAATTCTGTAAATTGCATTCACAGTTTAATACCCGATAGTGCAGGTAGGGACATCTACATCTTTATATTAGAGGAAGCCTAAACAATTAAATTTTAAAATATCACAACTCGCGGCCTCTTAGGATCGCGAGCTTCATGTTATTGACTTCTGATTTATAATGCACCTCAGGATTAAATTTAATGAAATTAAGTTCCGTTTCATTTCATATTTAGACAATATTTTTGTACCGCTTAGTACTTTCGTATGCAATTTCCACTGATCGATTAATTTCTAAGAACTCTGCTGAAGTCATTGAAACTTCAGCAAAAGCATTGTGTTTTATTTCAGAAATAAAGACCATAACAAGCTAATGTCGGCGCAAAGGCTCATGGGCAGAAATCCTTTGACAATCCGTCTATAGCCGCCATATTTTTGTGTGATAGGTTGAATATAAGGAAAAATCATCTTAATTTTTATGGTTTATGACTTCAGGCGTATTTTCTGTGTCGATAAGGAATACGTTGAAGGAATTCGACAATTATTGTGAGGTATGTAATTCTTAGTAGTAATAAAAATAAGGAGTGCTACAATAGTTATTCTATGGCGGATTGATACTTTTAAAGTAGCCCTATGAAGAGTATGAGTTTGAGTATTCCGTCAAATACTGGCGGTGCGTCTTGAACAGCAGTGAATATGTGTGAAATAAAGGTTTAGTAAAAAATGTACTGCAATTGAATTTTTCCACCAATATGAGCAGTGCATGATCGTGGGAGTGTCCATTAATGAAATCAAAACTAGACCACTATGCTAAATAAGAATTTTAGGTACAATGTGAGAATTGTTTTCCTTTCGCTTAGATTGGTAGAAACAAATCAGATCAACATGATAACGAAATAGTAGCCTATACTGAAACTATTGGAAATATCAATGAATCGTAATCTGAACAGTGAGTTACGTAAGAAAGTATCCATCTCGGGTGCGTTACAGTTTATTTCAAGATAAGTGCAAGGGTAATTTTTGATATACCTCGTATAACGTGATTAAATGTTGAAATAAATTACGCTTTTAGTGAAAAGTTACAAACCAAAAATAAACTATAAAAAAAAAAAATTCTTTGTAACTCCGAAGTTAATAAAATAAGCTCAAAATATATTATTGAAATGGATTTTGGTCATGGGTGCTTCTGACATTTAAATGGTAGGACTAAATTAGGCAGGGACTGACTTCTGGGGAGGGGCGGTGGGTTGGAATACTGCTACTTAGAGCTACATTTAAGAGGTCCAAACTCTGGGATGTGTTTTATTTATATATATAAAATAAGAAAGTTTCCTCTTCTGGGAAGGGGCCATTGCCCCCCCCCTGGATCCGCCACTTCATGAGTGCTGTATGGCCGGACCAATTTGAAAATCGAAAAAAGTACGAAAATGTACTGCATTCGGTTATATTTGCTTGGATTACATTAAGTTAACGTTAGATTACATTAGGGTTGCAACATACGGATCCATAGTATGAGTAGTAGTAGTAGTAGTAGGAACGGGTTATAAGCCTCGCAGAAGTTGGTTGGGTTCTGTTCTCGACATGAAATGGGCAAATTAAAGACTTGCCCAAATTATGTACATTTTATAATCTATGGTTCCGTATCGTAAAACAAGTGTACCTTTCCGCGAAATAGTTCATCCGCCTCCACATACAGTGCCGCTTACATCAAAAACACCCAACAAATACAACCACTTTCTTAACTTTTATTATTCCCCTTACCTGAGTTTCACTCATTCTTCCTCACAAACTTAAATTCTCCAAATGACCCGTTAAATTTACTAAAATTGGTCCGGCGATACAGTATTTAGCTCTTAAACTAAACTAAACTTAAAGGAAGAAAAAAAGGTCATATATAGTCAGCATTTCGCAAGCCCATTCCCTTTGTAGGCTTTCTTGATTGGGTTTCGCTGATGAGTCTTCCAAAAGCCGAATGAAAGCCATATTGTCAATATCAACTGGTTTGGTTCAATTAAACCCAATTATCGGCGAAATTCCACACTAATTATCTTCAGTGAAGTCAAGGAAACTGATGGACGAGTGCTTTATCAAATAAATAGATGATTTACCTGATTCAATATATTCTTCGGCTCCCTTGGTCTAAAAAGTGGTCTTACAATATTGTATTTCCATTCTACTAGGTATGTACAAGGTTAGTTTCATGTGCTGGTTTACAATGGTTCGTCAGATATTTTTTTTTATAACACTTTACATGATCTCATACAACTTTCTGTACTCTTATATCCGTGGCGAACGTCACGGCAGGGCGAAGCTGCTCAGGATGCACTCCAAAGGGAACAGACGCGGGGCGACGGTGGGTATGCATCAAAATTATTCATATGCAAAGTACACAACTGCTTGCTCGCCACTACAAGCAACAGTTCAATCATGCATACATGTTTATATGTATGTAAGTATGGTTGACGCAGTGTTTAACCATGTATGTCATATATGAAATAAGTCTTGTGACAGAAGCACACTGTCTGCTGCAAACAGTATTGTGGGTACTCAGAATTATCAACAGGTACACGACTTCTTATAGCGTTTATAATGGTGTTATACTAGTAACTCTTCTCTTGTAAACATAGTTTCTCGGGATTGTGCAAAAATACTCCACCGATGGAAATTAATATCTAATATACTCCTCATTTATATGCCGTCACTCATTTTAACTCTGGAGCACCCTCGTAGCTAAGCGGTTAACGTACGCGCCTTTGGCGTGGGAGAGCCGGGTTCGATTCCCGGTGGGAGCTCACGTGGCTCGGATTCCATATTAATCAGTAGGTCCCGTTTCATATAGCCTCGCTGCTGAAAGGGACGTTAAACTCAAAATGAAGTCATTTTAACTGTAAAATTACAATTTTTATGACGAACCATTCTAACCGTGCATCCAGTTTTGTAAACCACAGGAAAACACTGGAGCATGAGCGAATGGAGATGGAGCATGCACGGAGATTAAGACGACGGGGGGGATCTTTATTTGGATTCCCTGTGACTTATGCTCTGACTCTGGCGTAACCAAACACCAATTTTCCATCCCGGCTGCTCTAGTGGCTAACGTGTGCGCCTTTTGTGCACGTGAACGCAGGTTCGATTCTTGGTGGGAAAGGATTAAAATTTAACGCATTAAAGTGGTTCGGATTCCACCTTGAACTGTAGGTTTTAAATATAGTCTTCTTAGTCTGAAAACGAACGCTGAACTTCAGGGTCAATCCAAATGGAGTGATTCATTTTTTTTCATTATATATATATATATATATATACTATTACCATATACATTGACAACACAAAAGTGAGCACCGCATGCCAATTACTGATTTTGTAGACATTAGCGTAATATCTTAGAACTGAATTATTCAAAATTATCGCAACAGATTCATTTTCGTCAGTAGCATGGAAAGCCGTAATTAGAAAGCCTGTGATTGAAATTGTTAAAGTATTTAGTTCAAAAGCAAATGGTTGAGAGTAGCGAGAACACGCGTTTTCGGTGCAATTTTGGAAAGTTCATTGCTCGTGTCAATATAAAAGTTGAAAGTGGGTGGATACTCGCTAGAAAAGGTGTAAAAGCCTTTTCTGGCGAGCCACCCTGAATGAGGTTTTCCTGGGTTTTCCTCATTCACACCAGGCAAATACCGGGATGGTACCTAACATACAGGTCCCATTCCTTGGATAGGTGATCGCGGAGGAATATCATCCCTCATACGTGAGGGGCTGGTATGGCCCTAGATGGTGAAAACCCAGAAATCTAAATCCTAGTCCTAAAAGTTGAAAGTTTCACTATAGTTTTCTCTTATTCCGTAAATAAAATCAGATTTTTATTCTATGTTCCGTCAGAGATACCACTCTTCAAACTTTGCTAAAACTACCAAATTTCAAATTAAAAAGAGAAAAATAAAAAAATGTAGAAAGTACTATATAAAATAAAGAGTTTGTGTGTCTCTCTGTCCGGATGCGGCCTGGGGACCAGACGAGTGGACGAAGAGTGATCAAATTTGGATCAGGGTACCTTGGTCCAGGCCGCAGACCAAGACTTTTATTATTATTATTATTATTATTATTATTATTTATTTCGAACCAGGGGGTCTCAGGGGAACCGTTTACCGGGACTGTAAAAGTAGGAAAAATGACCTATATAAGTGTCGAATTCATAGGTTTCGCGGTTGCTGAGATAAATGGTGAAACTCCGAATGCATTAACTTCCAAATTCACCCAATTCGGCTGCAGGCCGGGGGTCACCGGCGGGGGAGAGGAGACCGAGACAAGTAAAAATAATCCAAAATAACCTATGTTAGTGTCAAATCCCGAGTTTTCGCGGTCGCTGAGGTGAATGGTGATATACCCTCAGGCGTTGACTTCGAAATACAGCTCCCATGCTCCCATTTAAGCTAGTTATACACCCTCCATTCCAAAAGAAACCGAACGTTAAAAAAAAAAAAAAAAAAAAAAAAAAAACACACATTTGCACGCTCCAAAAAGTTGTCAAACGACTTCTCCATGTCCTTTATTGGAATGGTCTTTAGGACGGCGGTCGTCGCCTTCTCAATGGCATCAATCGATGCGTGCCACTTTCCTTTCATCGCCAAATGCAGTTTCGGGAACAGATAGAAATCGCACGGAGCGAGATCTGGTGAATAGGGTGGATGATGCAACCGAATAATGTGATTTTTGACCAAAATTTCAGTTACAAGTCGCGAACGATGTGATGGTGCATGATCGTCCAAAAGAGTCCAACTGCCGATTTCGCGATATTCGGGCCGAATACGACGAATTCTTGCCAGCAAACGCTTCATGACGCCCAAGTAAAACTCTCCAGTGACTGTCTGGCCGGGCGGAACAAATTCTTTGTGGATAATTCCTTTTGAATCGTAAAAACAAATCAGCATCACCTTAACTTTTGACTTCACCAAGCGACTTTTTTTTGGGTGTTCCTTCATCCGGCGCTCTCCATTCAGCACTTTGCCGCTTTGTTTCGGGCTCATATTCAAAACACCACGTCTCGTCACCAGTTAAAATCGATTTTAAGAAGTTTCGATCCTGCCGAGCACTTTTAACGATGTCTTTGCAATGCGCAATTCGATCAACTTTTTGGTCTTCGGTGAGTTTGTGTGGTACAAACCGCGAATTAACCTTCTTAAGGCCCAAAACTTCGGTCAAAATGCGGTATGCGGTTGTTTGAGGAATGCCTAATTCCATTTCAATAACTTTCACCGACGATTTTTTGTTATGTTTGATGAATTCACGCACTTTTTCGATGTTTTCTGGTTCTGGGACGGCCTGATCTTTCGTCATCATCCAGCGTCTCTCTACCCGATTTGAATCGCCTGAACCACTCGTAAACTTGCGTACGGGATAGACACTCATCACCATATGCATTTTGTAGCATTTGGTGCGTTTCACTAAAAGTTTTACCCAGTTGAACACAAAACTCAATTGCAGCTCGTTGTTTGAAACTCATTTTCCGACCGATGTACACAACACACTGACAGTTGAAACGCAATAACTTTGTTGCCGTGCATCCAAATGTCATGACATTTATACCAGTTGTCAATGAGGGACTACGCCATCTACCGGTAAAATATTACAACAGATGGCACTAGTGGTACTATTTGTTTTCAAAAGTTCGGTTTCTTTCGGAATGGAGGGTGTAAATAAACAATATCAACTTTGATATTTTACCTCTTCATTACAAACTTCAGATCTAAAAAGTGAAGTTTGTTAACTCTCGAAATGCATTTCGGAATCTGAATATTGAGACATTAAATTTGGTATTTGGATAGACTAAACTTAGCAAATAACTTTTACCTACTAGAGTCTGACTAATTTTAAGTCTTTTCATGCTACGAGAAAAAAATAAAGAAGAGAAAGTGTTGAAGAAAACTATATTCGTTGCAATGTTTTTGAAACAGAATTTAACTTGATTCTAGTTCTAAAATTTTGAAGAATTGTGTGACAGAAACCAAACTACATCTTATGTTTTCTCTATATTGTACAAATTGTGAATATTCTTGTATCAAAATGTCTAGGAATCTTGTCCTATATAAACGGTATACAAGATTTAAACGTGCAACATGCTGTACATGGACCCGCGTCCTTTTCCAAGTGGGAAAGCATTAAAAGTTGAACGCATTACCAGTGGCGGATCTAACCCCTCCAGTTTTTTGTGTCGCAAGTAACTTAAGTGATTTATATATATTTGAAAGTTTATATTTTTTTGTATATTTTTATGATACACCTATCATAGTATGGGTTTTGGCTGCCCTTCCCCCTTTAGTTTTTACCTTCTAGATCCGGCTTTGTGCGTTACGGTGGTTCAGATTCCACTTTAACCTGTAGGTCCACGTCTCATATAGCGTCAGTGTTGGAAAGGGGCTCTACACTTCAACAAACCAATAAACAGTAAATGTACAAGAGAGTATAACCAAAGCCATACAAGAACTTTTCAGTGCGGAAATGTGTTTTCTATTTGAAAGGGACATAATTTAAATTTGGCAAAGCTTTAGGTCGTCGGTAGGTTAGTTGGTTATGATTATGATTATGCAAATAGTCATCACGCTTCACTGTCCTGTGGGTCTCGTGGCCGCTGTGGCTCAGTGGTAGAGCATTCATTTCTGGTGCATGAGATCCTTGGTTCGATCCCAGCTCGCGCCAAATGAGCTTTGTGGTGAACAAACACCATGTGCGCGGGTTTTCTCGGGGTTCTCCCGTTTCTTCCCACTTTCTTCATTCCACCATTTCATTCATTTCTCATCATCACCGCCGCCTTTAGCCCAACCAGCATAATCATGGAACGTAAAACTTAAAGATTTAATTTTGATTTTCCCCTGTGGGTCTCAGTCAGTCAGAACTCACTCTTTTCCACAAAGCATTCTAGAACTCAATTAATCAGAAGGATCCTCACAAAAGGTAATAGATATTGTTATACCACAAAGGTGAACTACTCTCTTTTCTTGCCTATTGACAACTGAACTGTAAATTCATGTGTCCTCCCTTTTATATGGTAGGACAAACATATAGAATTATCTGAATGGTTCCAGAAAATTCTGTTATATTCTGGAATTGTCTGGATGGTTCTAGAATGTTCCAGTTTAGATGTTTTCAGAATTTTCTAGAAACACCTGTTACAATCTGGAATTTTCTGGGTAGTTCCACAATTTTCATTATTTCGAAGGTTCCGTGAAAGAACCTTAGGAATAAAAACATTTCACCATTTCCAACCTGGTTTAATTTATGACTTTTATTCCATACATTGAACACATTGGTTCAAGAGTTTTTTTTTTTTTTTTTTTTTTTTTTTTTTTTTTTTTTTTTTTTTTACAAAACCATTATAAAAAAATCCAGAACCAAAATGTCATGTTCTTCTTCGAGATACAAATTCCGTACAATTCTCAGATTTTTTGCGATTGGTATTTCTGAGACAAATAAATTATTATTATTATTAATAATAATAATAATAATAATAAAACACTGCAATCGAAACATGAGAAGAGAAGTTAAACATGGACATTGTTTATAAAACCTGTTCAATACAAGAGTGCAAATTCTCCTTTTCAATAAATATAGTACTGTATGATACTGATCAATAGTTGAAAAGATTGATATTTTTGAATTTTTTAAAATTATTTTTTAAGAAATCAAGAAGGCTTCATTCAGAACGAGAACTTGGAAACTACTTGTAAATGGAGAATATAATTTGAATCAATAAATTACTATTTTTCAAACGACGGAACAAAAGACAACAAATTATCTTGAACTGTTCCACAGATGGAGCGTTTTAATATTTTGCGAAGAATCGCATATGACAAATAGTTTAAAGGTGCCATCTTTGGCAGCCAGTATGGGACCAGATTTTTTTTTTTTTTTTTTTTTTTTTTTTTTTTTTTTTTGGCAAAGAAACAAAAAATATACAGGTTCTATACTTTGTCGTGAAGTTTATATAGAAGCCAACAAGTGACAGCTCGCAGCGACATTGCCACTACTTATAGTGCAGTTAACGAAAGCTGGCCTTTTGTCGGATAGCTACACGTAATGCAAACGAAACGAAAGGGAAAGTACTTCGCCAATCACTGCCCTTTTCTTTCACGCTGTTACTAGGCAACCAAGGTCATTGACCTCGCTGTTGTCGGTAGTTGAAGGTTAAATCTTCTGCCAATAGTTATTTGTGTAATGACGTATTAGTGTCTCTTTAATAGTTGTTTTAGTATACACTGTTTTGAGTATTCTTTCCGAATTACCGATAATTGTTAATTGTGAATAGTTGATGTGTACTGTGTTTACAAAAGAAAGATAAATACTATTGAAAAGACGACTGAAAATACTAAAACAACAACGAATAAAACAAGTGGTTCAGCATACAGCAGTTAGTCACAGAAAATTACATAACGCATATGCTATTTTGAAGGCAAGAAAGAAAATAAGGACCCCGCTTCTCCCCCCTACCCTCCCGTAGAACACGTATTCAAGCGCACTTTGAATTTGTTGAAAGTAAGTGAATGAACTGTTATGTGTGCCATAAGGAAAAATTCGAAAGCACTAATGATACTTTTTCGTTATCTCTTACAATTCCTGGTATATATATATATATATATATATATATATATATATATATATATATCACGAGCAAGCCTAAAATCAACCACTAAATGACTTCACGAACGCATTCAACCTCACGTTTACAGGTAGCACCAACAAAAGAAGTATCCAACTTCAAATTCTCTCCTTGATTCGTTAAGAAAAGATAGTTTATTCACGGATAAGAAGACTTAAAAAGGACTGTGCAAAGTACTTTAAAAAGGACAAAGTTTCTATATAAGAAAATTTTATTAATTAGGATTTTATAAGAAAGGGAGGATATCAATTTTTTTTTTATAGGGGGATTGCAAATATCGAACCTGACAGGATAGTATGATTTAATAAACAGTAAATGTTAATAACTCCAATAAGAAATGCTAGACTTACTCGACACTTAAAAGTACAAAACCTGTCCTAGTTGGTTAAAGATAGAGATTGATTATGTTGCATGAAGGTTTCATATCAAATTGTCTCCTGTTTTATATCACATAAGAGTACGCAAGTTCCGGAAACTCAATGCAAAACCACTTTTATTAATCTATTCTTTTGTTTTCTTGTACATTCATACATTCATAAAGGTGTGGGAAGGGGCATTGAAACACTCAATCTCACCCTTTTCAGGACGCGCTACATATATATATATATATATATATATATATATAATCATAATGTAGTAAAAGTTTTATTTTCCCATAATGTCTTGCTGAACCTACCCCTTGCACACGCCTCCGTTTCAAGTATTCTTCTTCTTCTTCTTCTTATTATTATTATTATTACTTGTAAATTACACTTTCCTGCTGCTACCTCTGTAATTGCAGAGCCTTTAGCAATAATACCATCATTACAATACGTGCCCTCTCGAACTGTCAGAAACAAGCTTTCTTTAACTGCACTTTATGTGTCAGGGCTTAGGGACCTAGCGAGAAAGGCATGAAGAATAAACATGCTTGCTTACCTACACAAACAGACGGAAGCGTGACAGAATGAAAAACATTTATGAGAAATATGCGACAGTAGTATACACGAGAACGAGAAAATAAAGAATAAATAATATACACGAGCTGAAATGTTTGTTCTTTGCACGTAAAGAAATACTTCTGTGGAAAATATTTGAATTCCCTTCCTCCTTTGGATACGTGTTTCAGTGAAAGTATACTGATACAGATACAGAAGATACTCTACTTTTGGCGTAAATTTTGAAACGTCCTCCCACCACAGAATACACCCTGTAATCAAATTGTATAATTAAACGAGTTGAGAAAGCTCCAAGAGCATTGCCAGAACGAACTTAAAAAAAAAATATTTTTTTAAAACTTCTATTGTTCTATGTACTTTATTATTATACTCATTACACAATTATTGTAATATATTTATCCATTTATAATTTTCTTGAGTACTAAATTTTTTCCACATGTTTTGTTTGAGTTCCCGTAAAACGTTCTGCGATACGTATTACGATGACACATGCTCAGAATTAGAGATGGCCTTTTTCGAAAAATCTGTTTTTCAATTTTCGGAAACTTCATTTTTCGTTTTTCGCTTTTTTTTTTTTAAAAAAAAGTCATTTTTCGAAAAAAAATTCGTTTTTCGAAAAATTTTTGTTTTCGAAAAATTCATTTTTCAAAAAAATGTGGCCATTCCTACTCAAAATGGGGGTTCAAAATTTAAAAATTCGCAGCATATCATCTCTCTTTGACTTACTGTTCCTGAGATATGGCTCCTTAAATTACCCGAAATTCGAACTTTTTTGGACAATATCTGGGGAACGGTGGTCAGTTGGCCAGTGGCCACCGGTTACTATTTTGTACCATCCTCTTACGTATTGATCAACACCAATATGGCCTCTGTATGACTTACGGTTCCGATATGGTTCCTTAAATCTCCCGAAATCGAATTTTTTTTCTTTTTTTTTTTCTTTTTTTTTTTTTTTGGCCAATAGCTCGGGAACGGTAGGAAGGACGCGAAAAATTCCATCACTTCTTTCAAATAGTTTTTGATACTCTATCGAATGGAAGGCTCAAAATTGAAAAATTCGCAGCTAACAGACAGACACACCCACACAGACATAGACAATTCAGTAACGAACTTTTTAAGTTGAAAATCTAGCTTGAGATGGGTAGTAACTATGTTTCAAAAGTAATTCCAAATGGATCAACCGTTTTATCCGATTCCGAAAACTGAATTCGACATTAATTTCAGTCATTTTTGACGTTGTATTTTTCACATCTCTCCCCTTTTCCCGCTCTGAAGATGGGGCTGAACTTGGACTTAAACTGCATTGGAAGCGTCACTATTCATTTCTGCAACCTCAACCTAGATTATATAGTAATCACTTGTATCGGTCGTTTTGAATTATTTTTATATGTCACACCTCCGAATTCGTACTTTTGAGGTGTCTTACGCCCTCAGTATTTTTTCCAGATTCTAAATCATGTGTCTACCAAGATTGGTTGAAATTGGTCCAGGCGTCCAGAGTTACACTAGAATATACATTCATGCATCCACATGCTTATAACTAACTAACTCTATGGCCTATGGAACCCGGAGGTTCAATGCCGCGTTCCAAAAGCTCTCCACTGACTAATTGCATCCAGTTTCTACTTTGTATTCCTATCTCTGCGAGATCCATCTTAATATTGTCCTCCCATCTGCGCCTAGGGCTTCCTAATGGTCGTTTTCCGATGGGTCCTCCAGTCAAGACTGAAAGCGTTTCTACTTTCTTCCATTCTAGCTACATGACCTGCCCACCTAAGCCTCCTAGACTTGACGACCCTAACAATGTCGAGTAAATCGCATAAATTATGTAGTTCCTCGTTATGAAGTTTCCGCCATTCCCCATTCCCGTTCCTCTTAAGTCCGAATATTCTTCTCAGGACCTGTTCTCAAATACTTTCAGTCTTTGTTCTTCCCTCAGAGTAAGCGACCATGTTTCGCAACTATACAGAACAACAGGCATGGTTATCGTTTTATATATTTTAAGCTTCAAATTCTTCGACAGAATTCGCGACGACAAGAGATTTTGAACCGAATAGTAACACGAATTCCCTGCTTTTAGTCGACATTTAATTTCTTCGTGAATATGATTTTCCTCTGTTAATATTGATCCTACATATTTGAAACTACCCATTTTATCAAAAGTATTATTTAATATTTTAACGCATCCGTAATTTGCTGTATTCCGGTCCCGACGCACTTCCATGTATTTAGTTTCTCTGCATTTACTTCTAAACTTATGTCCCTGCAAACGTTTAATAAGATCTCTGCATTTCTTTCTATTGTTCTCCTATCACCCCCTATTAAATTTACATCATCAGCATATGCCATAACCTGGTGATTACCGTTCAACTCTAGGCCCTGGTTGCTATCTTTGATTTTCCTTATGGTGTATTCCAGCACGAAGTTAAATAATAATGGCGATAACGCATCTCCTTGTTTCAGGCCATTTTCGACGTGAAAGCTCGTGGACAAAAAATTTCCTACCCGGACTTTACTTTGGGAATCACTTAAACATATTTTAATTACCACTTATAATCCACATGCTGATATGCATATGTATATATACGAGCAATGACTTTGGCGTTGCCCTATAAATTTGCAATCCAGCTGACATGCATGTTCTTGCAGGAACTTAAGGGTCATCGGGATTGACACCTAGCCGCAAAGCGACCCTGAAAACTGTGGATTCGACATTCATAGTCATTGGAGTATTCTGTTTTTCGATTGAGGTTGAATTTGGACTTTAATGCTATCGTTAGTGTAACTATTCGTCTTATCGACACCGAAAACTATGAATTCAACACTAATATCGAGTGTTTTCGATTATTTTTATATTTCACCTCTTCCCACACCGTAAGGGTACTAATGGGGCCCAAATATGGACTTAAACGGCACCGAGAGTATCACTATTCGTCTCAGAGACCCCAAACGCTGTGAATTCGATACTTGTATAGGTCATTTTTAATTTTTTTAACTTTCCCTCTTCCCACGCCCTTCTAGCAATACTAGGGCTCCTACTCCGACTGGGGACTAAACTTTGACTTAACGGACATCGGTAAGGTCATCAATCAGTTTTAAAAACCGAAAACTGTGGATTCGACGCTAATATCTTTCGATTATTTTTACATGTCACCATCCCCCCGGGGTGGTAATGGGGACTGAACTTCAATGTAAATGGGATCAGGAATGCCACTATTCATCTCAGCGACCCCGAAATCCATGGATTTGAAACTAATATTGCTCATTTTCGATTATTGGTCACCCCTCCAAGTGTTCCTAGATGTTCTAAAGAATCTGACCCCACTGGAGGCTGAAATTGGACTTAAAAGAGATCTCAGCTGTCATCAATCAACTTACCAACCCCGAAAACAAACTATGGATTCGGCACTAATATTGATCGTTTTCGATTATTTTTTTTTTTTTTGTCACCATTTTATCCGATTCCATAACCCCACTCCCGGTGCTAATGAGAACTGAAATTGGACTTAACCGGCATCGGGAGTGTCACGATTCTTTCTAACGATTCCGAAAGTTATGAATTCGACTCTAATGTTAATCGTTTTCTATTATTTTTACCTCACCCCCACTTTCTCCCCTTTAGGTGTGCAAAGGGTTTTTTATTCCCAGTACTGTTTTCCATACTGTAAGTAATACGTGTACTAAGCTTGATTAAAATTGCTTCAGGCATTCACAATTATGCTGGGAACATACGTTTTATATATATATATATAAAGAAATATTAAATCTAATGGAGGTGTTCCCTATATCTTATTTATTTATTTCTTGAGAGACTTTTGCTCCGAAGATTTAAAAGAAAAACTTTTCACGTAAAAAAATATGGAAACAATTGAAAAGAAACGAAGATCTCATGAAAAAAGAATAAATTAACATTATTTGTGAAGAGTAGAAAAAAATCTTCCTTTTCGTTACATCTATAATGGCAGTTTGCTTAATGGTGTCAAATAATGATCGTGAATGGTAATGCAAACATCAAAGTAGGGACTATATTTTCCCTTCGCACGTGGTAAGAAACTTCGCAGACCATCTCCTGGTGGCACCTCTATAAGATCTGTTAAATTCAATAGCATGTGCAGGGGCGTAAATAAGGGCCCCACAGACCTCACATTGCGGGAGGGCTCCAAGCCATCAGGGAGCCCCAAAATCATGAAATGGGACGTAGAGAAGGGGCCCCACCCCATGCTGTCTGCGGGAGGGCCTCCAAGCTTTTAGTTACGCCACTGAGCATCTGAGACCATTAAGGTAACTCCCTGCCTGAATTAAATGGATTATGTCATAGTTAATTAACCATATATATTATGTTGTCCTTTTCTCTTCTTTAAACATATTTTTTAAAAATTAAATTTTAAAAAATAGTCCTTAACTCTTACGTTATCGTTAGTAAAGCAGTATTTAGTTGATTATAAGTGCTATTTTATCCTTTGCAGTGACTCCAACTGTAGATATGGGGTGGAGAATAATAAAATGTACGCAATGCAAGCAACGCAACAAGTTTTCAACCTAGGGTGTTCAATTGACAATGGATGAAGTGAATACAGTCGCAGGGAGCCATGTACTATCTCTGCCATCGGATGCTGTGTTCTCAAGCAATGGCCTCGTTTTCTCAACGGGGAATACTGTGTTCGCAACTGGAGGTAAGGAGTTTGGGACATGTGAAATCAGCCAATAAAATGACAAAATCTGACTTGACGATCTTAGATTTTTGTAAAAATTGGTGCACAGCTTTATTGCAGTGGGAGATGAAAATATCCCAAATATTACCTCTCTCCTCCTGAAAGTGTCCCCATACAGGGTGTTCAAAAATTTTCAAAAACTGCATTTTTTCAGTTAGTGATTATTAAAAATTGTCATAAAATGGTTAATATGTGCACTAGAGACGTGGAACAAACACCATTGGAAAGTTTAAAGATTGCTTTCCAAAATTCAGTATCCTAGGCTGGACCCAAGGTTTAAAAAAAAATGTCACATGTAGTTTCTAATATACTCCATTATAAAATATTTTGATATTTTGCCCTCGTGTGCCATGATAATTACTTTATTTCGGAAACTACATTTTTTCATGATGTGTCAACCCTATACCTTCCTGACAGCACCAATTTTTTAAAAATTCGACACTTGAATTTTGAGCTCCTTGTGTCAAGGGCTCCTTTGTTTATTTTCGTTAAGTTAATGTATGGAACACCATTATAAATGAAATAAATGATTCTGTTGAAGTCAATCTTTTGTGGTTTTGAAAGAGAATTTATTCATTAGAATTAATACATCTGTTATTGTGGTTTAGTAGGAAACATCTCTTTTATTTCAGGGGGAAATGTACAAGAGAATAGCGCCTTTGTTACATTCCCACTTCATATATTTCAAGACGCAGCTGTCTTTGGTGCAGCGACTACAGCAGCTGCAGGACAAAATATTTTACTCAAAAATGTACCTCAAGCAGGTGGAACACTTCTTGTGGACACAAATCAGGTAATAATCTATCATTAATCTACTCTTAGGTCATGCATGATGTACTTACTATTTGATTAGAATTAAAGATGCTACTGAAGAAACTGATTTAACATTCATATACGAGGGTTATTTTTTTAAGTAAGATCCATTTGTAAGTACCGTGTGACAATTGAACAATACAATCGAATGCCATTGCACTTACGGCATCAGCCTGCACGCTTCGTTGTGTAATCGCTTACTACTTCCCAGTCCTTGGAGTAATAATACTGAATAAACATCGACCCGAGTCACTGATGGTAACCTTAAAAATTGCGATCTGGTCTGGAAGAATGATAATTATTACATACCTCGGTCAAGATAATATCTGTTCGGAAACCTAGTTTGTTATAAAAAAAATAAAATAAAAAATAAAAATAAAAATAAAATAAAAAAAGTATATCTTCAATATTCATAGTACATAGGAAAAGACTAGATGTAAATCTTAAGTATGGAGAGGCTAAGATTCTTTCTTCTTCAAACTGGTAAATGTCGTAGATGCAACGATGTAGGAGGTGCATGAAATGTCGGTCATATTAAAGAAATTCGAATGCATTGCCTGGATACTGAATATTTATTGTGTATTTGCAGAAAACAATATATGAAAATACAACACATGAACACTTTCACGCATCAAGCTCAATATTAAGATATATGAATGATTAAAACTCTTAAAATTTTATCGCTATTATTATGTCCTTTCACTGGTATTTTCACACTTCGGATTAATATCCCTTGAACACCTGTGTTTTTCTTCACTAGTGGGAGAGGGGGATACAATTCAGGGGATCACTGGCGAAGATGGGGATTAGTGATTATCCAAGACTACGATGATTTCCACTCCTTGCCATGGTAATTTCCCTAGGCCTCCAAGCGGATTATTACAACAGTGTCAGGAATACCCCGACAGCGATCTCAAACTATGTAGCCGGTGAAAAACGCAGGAAACGATTCAACATCGTCTTGCAATTGAAAATATTAACTGCCGCTTCATTCATTTTCACTATATTAGAGCATATATATATATATAGCCACGGATTGAGGATATGATCAAGGGAGGGGCTAAACCGTAGTTTGCCGCTTCATTCAGTGTAAAGAAAGTAGGATCGAAGCCCATTTTATCCAGTGTATACCTGAGTGTCAAGGGGGGGCTATAATCCCTATAGCCCTCCCCTTGGATCCTTGCCTGTATACATACATACATATATACGTCTCTCTCTCTGTATATATATATATATATATATATATATATATATATAAGACAACCTAGGCGGCTGCCTGAATCGGAAACATTTAGGGACGGAAAGGCAGACACTGTTTTTAAGTGCTGTTTATCAACATTAGCCAAACCGTACGTGCGCCAGCCCCCTACACGTTTAGGAAGATCAAATTAATGAAAAGTGGGATCACCCAAGATCGATTATTGCTCACCTATATGAAGCGAAGGAACATCTATCTGGCCATAGTACGTTTCCGTGTTATCACTGTTTATTCTATGACTGAAGAAGATTTCCTGCGTTATCTGGATATTTAGACTCCGAATGCTCGCAAAAATGTCACTGACCTAAAGTTTCTTCATAAGGTAGACAATGGAAACTTGAGGTTTGAAGCTCTACTTCAAGAATTATCCCTTCACATTCCTACCAAATACTCATCTCTTCCATTTTCCTACCATAGACTGTCGATTATTTTTTTCACAGAGCACCAAATTTATATAATCAGATAACAACTGATGTAGACATTTTTTAAGCTACTCAGCTTTTGACAGAATACTTACACAAATTCAAAATAATTAAAAATGAATTTAAAAACTTTATCTTTGCTTTGTCTTAACCATCTTTGTTTTATATTTGGTCTAGGAATTAATTCGTGCGGTTGATACGCACACATTGAAGCTGTAGTACATACACAAAATACATAAATACCTTAAGAAAAATATTGTCCATCGCTAGCCACCACTTTCGCCCATCTGTCAGGCAATGTAAGGATTCCGTGGCGAAAGAAGTCCTCATCCTTGGAAGCGATCCAGTCAGAGACCCATGTTTCGATATCTTCTGAAGAAGTAAACCGCTGTCCAATCAAATCGTTGTTCATGCAATCGAACAAGTAGTAGTCCGAAGGAGCAACGTCTGGTGAATACGGCGGGTGGGGTAAAACTTCCCATCCAACATTTTCTAAATAGGTTTTGACCGGTTTTGCGACATGTGGGCGAGCATTATCATGTTGAACAATAAGTTTATCATGTCTGTTCTCCCATTCTGGTCGTGTTCTGGCCAGAGCTTGCTTCAAACGCATTAATTGTCGTCGATAACGTTCTCCATTCATAGTTTCACCCGGTTGCAGCAGCTCATAGTACACTACACCTTTCATATCCCACCATATGCACAGCATAACCTTTGCACAGTGAATATCTCGTTTTGGTTGTGATGGACCTGGTTCACCTGGTTTCACCCAGGCCTTTTTTCGTTTAGGGTTCTCGTAATGGATCCACTTCTCATCACCCGTAATAATTCGATGCAGAAACCCCTTTCTGCTCTGTCGTTGAAGCAGCAATTCGCAAATGGTTTTTCGTCTTTCAACGTCTCTGTCTTTCAATTCATGTGGAACCCAATGTGACATCTTTTGAATCATTCCCATGGCTTTCAAGCGTTTGGAGACTGTTGTTTGATCAACGCCTAATGCTGCTGCAAGTTGTTCCTGCGTTTGACACGAATCCTGCTCGAGCAATGCTGTCAATTCTTCGTCTTGAAATTTTTTTGGCTGTCCAGCTCGCTCTTGGTCTGCCAAGCCGAAATCACCACTTCTAAACCGTGCAAACCACTTCTGACACGTTCGCTCAGCTAGAGCATGGTCACCATACACTTCCACCAAAATACGATGACTTTCAGTCGCACTTTTCTGCATGTTAAAGTAATGCAGCAGGACACCCCGCAAAAACACTTTATCAGGCACAAATTGCGCCATGTTCACTTAACTACAAACTGGTGTTGTTGACGCTTTAATCCACTGCCCTATACTACGAACGATACGCGATGACAGGGGTTTGCAACACATGTGTGGATACACGGAACTGTGGGACGCTCCGTTCGTTGCGCCATCTCTTGTCCACCCGCACGAATTAATTCCTAGACCAAATATTTACAATGGATTTCAGGATTTATGATTTAGATTTCTGGGCTTTCGACATCTATGGCCATTTTGCCCGTTACATGTGAGAGATGACGTCCCTCGGCGAGCACACTATCCAGCGAAAGGGAAGGAAGTAAGGAAGCGTCCTGGGACTTATAAGTTAGATACCATCCCGGTATTTGCCTGGTGTGAATAAGGAAAACCCGGGAAAACCTCATTCAGGATGGCTGGCCTGTAAAAGCTTGTTACACTTTTTCGATCGAGTGCTCTCACCGAGAATCGAACCCGGGACCGCTCGCACCAGAAGCGAGAGCGGTAGCGACTACGGTAGGCGGGGCCACATATTTACAGTAGACATCGACGTGGTTTACATTACAATAAAACTTCAATTTCCTGTGACCCTGTAATTATATTAGTAAAGTTTCATTCCAAATGCCACAGCAATAAAAATGTTTCTAAAAGATAATTGACTTATAGATTACTTATTAATACCATAGAGAGAGGCATTGGGAGTAAGTTATATTTTATTTAATGCTTAAACAAATGTTAACAATGTGATGATGTGGTGAAAATGTCAGGGATGACAAGGCTTCACTTTGGAACAGAAAGAGATTATGGGGGCGCAGCCATGTTCTTCGCCTAGGGTATAAAATATTCTAGAGCCGCCCCTGGGTAAAAAGTCACGGAACCGTGGACTGGTTACAGTTGTATGAGGTTAACATATTTAAGGAAAATGATCGGCGCTCAGACTGAGAAATACGATAAGTTATCCGGTTTTTAACTGCAAGAGGCATGACGGTTGCGAATATTCGTCGGCAGATATGTGACAATGCAATGAGTGACAGTTTATTAGAGTGGAGTGGACTACCGTCATGTATTTCACATGACATGCTGCTACCTGTCGACCTAATTTAATAGGTTGGTACCAACTATCACCCAGCCTGCGATGTCTCGATCAATAGACTACTGTAGCTCTCAAATTAAAGTGCACCTTCTAAAATTACCTTCGACCTTTTTAAGCTTTTAAGCTTGTGACTTTCTATTGCTAGTGGGAGTGGGATACGCCCACTACGCGGCCAAATCGAAGTGTAGTGCCTACCTGTTAACCTACTGGTCGAGGCAGCCTTGCTAGCGAGTCAAAGCCTATCTGCTCTATAGGCATGATACCGGAGCGTTAAAACGCTAGCTCATTTCCCGCCAGTGCAAGCACTAACTACCGTATTCCACAGTTTGACAAGATCCCGGGAGAATCCAACCCAATCTAGGAACTCCAGGCGAGCCGGGGGGCTTAAGTCCCGGCCTTTGCCAACTTCTGTAGTTCTATAGCAACCGCTTTTCATTTAGAGTTGAGTTGATTTTGAGTTTAACGTCCCGTTCAGCAGCGAGGCTATATGAGACGTGGACCTACTGATTAACGTGGAATCCGAACCACATGAGCTCCCGCCGGGAATCGAACCCGGGTCTCCCACGCCAAAGGCGCGTACGCTAACCGCTTAGCCACGGAGGAGCTCCGCTTTTCATTTAGAGGGTACCACGAACATGTCGAGATATTCTCAAATCTCTTCCCAAATCCAATAGTACATGTCAGATCAGCATTTGGGTCTGAGGCTGTCTCCTTTATCCTGCAGAGATTCGTCCCTTTCCCTAGGATAGGAAACCATTACCCAGATTCTTGGAATAGGCACCTTTCCACAGTCACCGTTTAGTCACTCCACAAGTAGTAATTCGACAGTACGAAAATAGTTCAAATTGTTCAAGGAAGGTCGGAAATTCAGTACCTGATCAGATCTTTAGGCTGGGAAAATTCAGTCATTCGGTGTCTTAAAGACTTTCTGGGCGGCAAGCGTTTACACACTGATGAAATGAAAACGACCGTGAATAATTGACTATCATTACAGACAGCAGAGTTCTATGAGGAGAGCATTCAATACCTCGATTCGTTATAATAAATGTTCAAATCGGAAAGGAAATTATATAGAAAAATATACTTTTGTATTAAATTGTTTTTATTTATTTCTTTTTTTGGAAAATGTGTACTTGTCTCATTTTTATTGAAAAAAGGACCTCACTTAATAATTAACCTTGTAAGTAATGATTTTTTTTTAATTAAACCTAGTGAATAGAGGTGTATCGATTGATTAAAATACATTCCGCAAAGTTCTGTTCCGCGACCTTGAATACTATAACTTGATAATAAAATGCTTTGTATATACTTGCAGTGACGATTTAAGTATACAATCAATTTAAACCTTTTAATTTACTTTTCTACTTTTGGTAACACTTGCCATTTCCTGCCTAAAATTTTTACCTTAGAAATAAATATCGTAGTTGAAGGTTGAGGACATACCAAGAAACCAATAGTAGTTCAACCACCCTCTTATTCTATTTCATGGTATTTATATTTTGTAAAATTTCTTTCCCAACCTAGTACACGTGTCATTTTCCCCATTACACTGATTGTATCATAATGTAGTCGAAAAAATTCGTGCATTTTTAAGAGGGAATTTGTAGATTCTTTATTCTTAGTTTAGCAATAGATATTTCAATGTTATTTATATATATATATATATATATATATATATATATATATATATATATATTTGTTTGTTTTCCGTTCAAATTTAGCTTGCCCAGGCTCTGCTTTGCGCTGGAGGCAACCAAGTTGTTCTCACGAGCACCAACGGTCTTCTGGAAGACAGCGACGCTTCAAACGCCCTTCAAGACGCCGGAGCGATCACAACTGAAGACGAAGTGGCCGAGATAGTAAATGACCCTCTAGACATTGGGATAGAAGCACAAGATGAAGACCCAACGTCCAAGAACAATTATTCGTTTATGCTTCCACCAAATATTCTTCTGTCAGCAATTCCCGACACCAATCCACGTTCTCAGGGAAGATCTCGAAAAGATGACCTAAAAATTGAACCCCCTGTTGGAAAGGTAAAATTTCAATGTTTAACTTTAAAATAATTCGATTGGTTTATGTCTCCACAAAGCCTGCTTTCATTAATTCGACTTGTTCTGCGATTGGTGCTAATCCGACTTTACTATAAATCCGATCATTGGATTCCGTTCACTGATTTCAACAAAAAATAGAATGCTGCTTGTCGACCTTCTTCCCTCTAGTCGATTCGAAATCGACCGGTAATTTCAGACGTACAAGTGAAGAGCTATTGCAGCAGTATGCCATGCTATAAGAGTATTATTTGTCTTAGCGATATCACGATTATTTTGTCTGAATATTTTTAACTTTTGGCTATAGTTCGTAAGGTATTATTTTAATGATAATTTGCTTTAAAATCACTTCTAGCTTGGCTTTTCTACCTGTAATATCCTGGTCTAAAACTTTCCATTTAGTTCGTAAATATTCATTTTTCTTGTTGAACTAGTATCTAATAGATAGATCTAGGTGTTTTGTATGAACATAACTTTGTTTCTTTATGTTTGAAAGTGAATAGGAACTGAATATTACACTGATAATGGTTTAAATCAATAAATATGAAAAGAAGATACTTTCCTGTCCGCATTCTCTAAATTTTGAAGTTACATTCGGAAGGAGGGAGCGTGTCTACGTGTATGTTGTAAAATGTTCAGTTTATTTGTCAACTAAATTAATCATCAAGGAAAAGATACTCATCCTAATTATTTTAGGATTTAGATTTCTGGGCTTTCGACATCTAAGGCCATTTAGCCCGTCACGTTTTGAGGGACGATGTTCCTCGGCGAGCACATTATCCAGGGAAAGGGAAGGAAGAAAGTAGCCTGGGACCTTATGTTAGATACCACCCCGGTATTTGCCTGGTGTGAATGAGGAAAATCTCATTCAGGGTGGCTGGCCTGAAAAAGCGTTTTACACTTTTTCGACCGAATGCCCCCACTGGGAATGGAACCCTGGACCGCTTGCACCGAAGGCATCAACCTAATTATGTTTTAACAAGTTATATATATATATATATATATATATATATATATATATATATATATATCGTAACTTTATCAGCATTGCGTTTTTCTTTTTTCTTTTTTTGATTGTATTTTTTGTTTTTCTTTTCATTTGTTTTAAGTATTGATATTGATATATATTTCAATTTTAATTATTGTAATGTCTATTGTAATTAAAGCAATAGATCTGTTATAGATGACGATAAAATAAATAAATAAATCTACCGTACTAAAACCATTTATTTTGATTTGTTAATATTCATAGAGTTTGTTCTAAATTAATTCTTTTTCTCTCTGATTTTTTCTCAGGGTCCATTTCATTGTGATTCTTGTGGAAAAGAATTTCCTCGATGGACGCAGCTTAAAAGGCATAAAAAGACACATTTGGATGATAAGCCATTCAGATGTGCCCATTGTTCTGCCTCATTCAATGTGCAGGTAATATTGTAGTTCTTCTTGTTCTTGTATTGATATTGTTATTGTTACTGGACTTACAAACTATGCTATGCATAAGTATGGAAATTTTTATAGAACAGTTATTCCCATCCGTCTGTTGACAGGTATCAGAGCGAAAACGGTAAGTGATAACGAGAAGCAGTTTTTTGCAGTCGATTCTTTTCGTCTCAAGAGGAGATTCTTGCTTCATGCTTCCTCTTTAGTGAAACCGAAATTACAGAAATCTGCTAGAACTTCCGGTTTCAATTTTGATCTCTACAGAGCAAATACGAATAAGAGATAGCGAGAAACTGTTTTCTGGAATTGTTTTACCGTTATAAGAGCACATACCATATTTTTTTCTTAAATCCTCTATTCAAACCAGAAGTGGCAAAAATCAGACACTTCCGATTTTAACGCTGATCGCTATATAGTGAAAACGGTAATAGACAGCGAGAAGCTTTTTTTTTTTTTTTTCAATCAATTAAGTGCCCTAGGAATATATTCCATCTCAATTCTAACCTTCTTTACGAAAAGCACAAGTCTTAGAAATCTACTACCACTTCTAGTTTCAATATTAATTAAGGAAGTATCATGTCATACAAACCAAACACCTTCACATGATGTGTTGGTGACGGTGCTGCTTGTTTCTTTCTTTCTTTTTTTTTTTTTTTTTTAAATAAACTTCGTAAATTGATAGTCTTTGATACCTTTTCAGGAAAATTTAACTCTTCATGAAGCTACTCATACATCCGGTGAAGCCCGCTGTCCAGAATGTGATCGAAGGTTCGCCCGAGTAGCAAGCCTGAAGGCACACATCATGTTACACGAACGAGAGGAGAATGTGTTTTGTTCAGAATGTGGAGATGAATTTAGTACTCAGGTATGTTGAATGTCGTGAAGTGGCCCTATTATTTAAAGGCTAGTTTGGGTGGCGGATTTTCTGAAGTTATGATGCAGACATTTTTAGTACACATGAATAGCTTGTATAACGCGGTGTACAGGGTGTGTCAGTTTCTTTCTCAATCACAGCCAATAAATTATAATGCAGTGCATGACTGTTCTTCAATACACTGGGTATATTGCTTGGATATTTGTTCAGTAGGACTTGCATCAAACGGATCCTATTTTCTCTCTCGCGTTTCTTTTTCTCTGCATCTCAGAGTCTTCTGTTTTCCATTGTACTTGCCGACTTGCTGTCCTTTTTAAGTTCTGTCGTTGTCATGGAGGCATTTTCAGAATCTAACTCAGTTAAAAGATCTAATGAGAAATAAAGAAAGGAAAAATGCGAAAATACATACAAGAAGTTAAAATGAAAATAACAAACTGGACAACAAAATAAGCTAAAACGTACATAAGTAATAAAAATAAACTAAAAACAATGCATATGATATAAAAAAAAATAATGCACAAAATCAACAATTGGGAGACAAATTTTACTTCGTTGAACTATATAGGTATAGCACATACAACCGCTTCCCGTTTGTACAAGCATTTTATGGAAAGTTTCATGATGGATTATCTCAGTTCCTTCTTCCGGATGAAATCTGTCTGTATATAAAACTTCGGCCGTTTTGCTGTGATAGTTTAACACACGAAATTACATCTTATTTTCTTTACACAGAGAAGCTTCATTAGCAGGTCTCTGCTACTTTGTCGTGCGGTTTTTCATTTGCTTGATATGCAAGCGAAGTTCGTAAGTGTAAAAGGGTTCTAAATCTTCGTTTTTTATTTGTCCGTCTATTTTACCGATGCATTCAATTGTGGTTGGTGTGTTTGTCACATCACTTGGTTACTATAAGAGAGTTTCAAGGCTTACATGGTTACATTGATTACGATTCAAATGCTTGTGTGTACACTACTTATTTTTGTATGAATTGGTTACAGGTCCAGCTGGAGGAGCACCAAAAGACACATCTTGAAGAATGGGGCAAAATAAAATACGTTCACTTGTGCAAGCAATGTAATAGGCAGTTTACCAAGGCGTCTCTCTTGAGAGAACATATGAAGGAGCACAACAAAGTAAGTTGATAGAAACATCGTAATGCAACGCTATATAAGAATTGAGTTATTATTCTTTTTATTTTTAGTCCTTTGTTGTACTTAATAAGAATTAAGGTAATTGTGGAGTACACTGTTGAAGCCAGCGAAGAACTTTTCCTTTCTTCTTTTGATTTTAAACAACAGTGATAATTAATAAGACTCAAAATCAAACACACGAGATTACACCAAAATCAGATGTTTTTTAACGAAATTATGGAGCATAACATACGCACACAGAGATACAAAATAACCTTTCGCTACTTTGCAAGTAGTAGAAAATTGTTTCACTCAAAGCGGAAGCTGTAAAATTAATTATCTTAAAGAAATGTGTATATCTGTCTGAAAAATCAACTCTGTTTAGTTTGTTAGATCATACTTATTTACTGTTCAAATCTTTCTGATTCGTTAAGGCTGCAGATTAGAAACGTTATTGTATACATTTACCCAGTGATGTGTATTTATTTTTATCAAAATTAAAGGAATAGTGAAAATATAAAAGTAACCTAATATTCTTAATATTTCGTTGCGAATGGTGGAACACGTCTGAAACACTATAATATAAATAAAAGATAAAACAGAAGACCGAGCCACGTGTTCTTCTGCTAATCTTGTGGCTAGCGCTTGTCCCTTGGTGCACGTGGTTCTAGGTTCAATTCCTGATGGGAGCACTAAAATTTGTCTACTGTAAACTATACGTCTACGTTTCATTTAGCCTCGATGCTGCAACAAAGAAACAAACAAACAAACCGAGCCACATATAAATGGCCAAGTTTAGCCACGGTGGCAGCATCTTTTATGTTTTATGTGTCAGCCTATGCCTGGACTACCTCTTCGCATTGGAATTTCCACTGTAGCTAACTTGTGAAGAACAGGGATCAGTAAATTCTCGCATTCCTTTTAAGAAACTTTTTTTTTTTTTTTTTTTTGAAATTTGAAACCGTAGAAACCATGGGATTGGCATCGATTGATTTATGGAGTATCATGGAATAAAACAATCTAGATTCTGGTAATAGCTGACGCTTCGTCGTTTCCGTAAAGGTGTAATAGCTCTTCCATGTAGATTGGCTTGAGAGTCTTTTATTTTTCTGTTTGTTTGTTTGTTTGAGTTTAACGTCCCACGTTTAGGCACCGAGGATAAGGGAGACGGTGATCATAAGATGGTTGATGATGATGGAATGAGGAAAGTAGAAGGAAACGGGAGAACCCTCGCACACGTTGTCTGCCCACCATAAAGTGTACTTGGCGGGAGCTGGAATCAAACCAGTAACGCACCGCCAGAGATAAACTCTCTGCCACAGAGCCACCACGGGCTTGAGAATCTATTGTTGGTGGTAACAGCAGTTGATTTTGTAGTTTTTCACCTTTTCCACTGATTTCCTGCTTGTATTATAACAGCCAGCAACAACTATGTAACGTTTCTTTGCACTGGTGAACAAATTTAATAGGATCTTCCCGATGTGTAAATAATTACTCAAAATTTTCTTCACGGTGAGAAAAATAAACCCAGTCCTCATTCAGCATTCGGTATAGGGAGAATACACATGTCTTTCGCCCATAAAACAAAATTGACTTGGTCAGTCGTCCTGGGGTTTCGAAATTTGGATTTAAAAGCAAAATCGAAGCCATAACCTGGGGTTTGCTGCATAGAACTTTTATTTTTTTGTATGAGTTTATTACGTGTATCCTCCCTATCCAAAATCGCTCGAATTTTTCGCCTATATAAAAAAGTCAATCGTTCTGAGGTTTCAAAATTTGGATTCTATGTTACAAAATACATCAATCCATACCCTGGAGTCTCCTACACAGAACTTCCTTATTTTTTGCATGTTGCTATGTTATTATAAAGTTAAAACAGCAATAGGTCGCGAGAAGGGGTCGTGCAATCGATTAAGCGTCCCAAGACTACATTTCACCTTTATTCTGTACAATAAATCTTGTACAGTTAATCTTTAAAGACTCCTTAATAACTAACTTATTCCACAATTTATCAATTAATTTTAAGTCCAAAGTTCTAGTTCATAACTCTATCGCCTTCTATTTCAATAAATCTTGCAAAATACTGTATGTTGAAGATTAATTGTACTGGTTTATTTAAGTAGATTTAGTGTTGTATTACATTATTAGTATTCATATATTTAAGAAGTTAATTGTAAAGCTTATTTTGTTAATTAGCTTAGGCATAGTTATTAGAAATGAATGTTAGGGGCTTCAGTAGGGGGGAAATGGGAAATAACGATTTTTTATTTTTTGGTGTGTGATGTAAGGGGCTGTTGTATCTTGAATAACCAATTAGGATTCAATAATTTTTCGCTGTCTCTTATACATTGAATCTGTCACTACCTGTGTATTCATAGTGTCTCATGCAGCCAAAGGGGATAGCTGGCGAAACTTACACGTTAATAATTTTACGCTATACGAGGGTTGCTATATATATTTCTGGCCTAGGCAACACTAAGTGTTGCCAGGTGCAATCTGACATTTCCATTGGAAAGTTTGACATTTTGTAGCATAAATGTACTCAGAACTTTTTGACTTACGACAATTTTTTTTTCTTTTACAGGTACTTGAAGAAATCAACTTGGCAAAAAAATGGAATTAACTCGTGAACATTTTCGTGCGATCATTTTTCACAACTTTCGACGTGGATTATCACGACAAGAGTGCATCGATGAACTTAAATCTTTGTATGGCGACGAAGCACCATCCTATAGCACTGTGAAAAACTGGTACAACGAATTCAATCGTGGCCGACGCTCGCTCAAAGACGAATTCCGTGAAGGTCGTCCAAAAACAGCCGTTGTGCCAGAAAACATCGATGCCGTACGTGAACTGATAATGCAAGACCGTCATGTGACTTACCGTGAGATAGAGGCATGCCTAGGCATTTCTTCCACCAGCATACATTCGATATTGCATGAACACCTGGCCGTAAAAAAGGTTTGTTCTCGTTGGATCCCGCACAATTTGACAATCGCTCAAAAGAAAGCTCGTGTGGATTGGTGTAAAGAAATGCTGAAAAAATACGATCGCGGTGCTTCAAAAGACGTTTATAAGATCGTCACAGGTGACGAATCATGGATCTATGCGTATGAGCCCGAAACAAAACAGCAATCGACCGTGTGGGTCTTCCAAGACGAGCCAAATCCAACGAAAGTTGTTCGTGGAAGAAGCACTTCGAAGCAAATGGTCGCCTGTTTCTTCGGCATAACTGGTCATGTGGCGACTGTTCCGCTTGAGCAACGTAGGACGGTCAATTCTGAGTGGTACACCACCATTTGTTTGCCTGAAGTCTTCGGAGAAATTCGAAAAATGAACAAGAGAAGACGAATCATTGTGCACCATGACAATGCGAGCTCTCACACATCGGCTCAAACCAGCGCATTTTTGACCGGCCAAAACGTCGAAGTGATGGGTCATCCGCCGTACAGCCCTGACTTGGCACCCAATGACTTCTTTTTATTCCCACACATCAAGAAAAAAATGCGTGGTCAACGATTTTCGTCGCCAGAAAATGCTGTTGAAGCATTCAAAAACCATGTTTTGGAGGTGTCTCAATCGGAGTGGAAAAAGTGCTTCGAAAATTGGTTTGAGCGCATGCAAAAGTGTATAAATCTTGATGGAGAATATTTTGAAAAACAATAAAACCATTTTCGTTGATAAATATTCGTATTTTCATTATTAGGCCAGAAATATATATAGCAGCCCTCGTACATATTGGTTTGCTCAGCAATTAGTTTTAGATAAATAAAAATAAACAAATAAATAAATAAATAAACAGGACACTCAACACCAACAAACTAGCTTGATAGTAATCCAGCTAGGTGTATTAATTGATATTCATGTCTTCTTTTTTATGCCAATCTTAATTTTTACATTAGCTTTTATCATTTATCAGAAACCAGGATTAGGGACGTCGATTGTCTCTCAAATTCCATTTTTTGACTGAATTTCTTGTAGATTCGAAAATAATTTGTGGATTTAGTGTTCTTGTAGTTTATTTTAGAACCAGCTGTTCGAGAAATATGACAGTATTTTCCAAAATCTTAAGATCTTTTCAAATAAAAACTCAAGTATAGAACACACCGAAAATTTATATTACGTATGACTACGAGCCCTATAAACAGGACGCTTTTTTTGCGCCCCTTTTCGCATTTTTCTTTGGACACCAGATGACATTGTGAAAAAAGGAACAAACTCGTTCAAAACTCTACGTCTGGTCACCCTAGCGTAATGTAGAATCGTTAAAAAAAAAAAAAATAATAATAATAAAATAAAATAAAGATTATTCTCATGGAAGGTTTTGTCTTTAGAAAGAATGGTTTCCATATATTTTTCTAAGGGTTATTTTATTGTTTACAGGTGAAGCAGTCATTATCGCACAGGAGTCACAAGCGTTACATTGACCGAAGCTCTTTTGTTCATCCGTGCCATGTATGTGGGAAGTGTTTCCAAAAGCCCAGTCAGCTGGAGCGTCATGTCCGTATCCATACCGGTGAACGTCCGTTTAGGGTAACTATAGCTTCTTATTTTACTTCTCATTTGGCAGTATATGTTAATTAATATATATATATATATATATATATATATATATATATATACAGTGTGCGAGTAATACTAATTTCTATACTTAGGTCAAAATAAGAAACGAATTGGCATTTGGAGAACCACGTGTTGCCACGTCGTGGGTATTCCGCTGAGGCATCCGCTGTGTTCCCTCCACTTAGGTTGACTAACACTTTTGAACCTGTGTTGCAAAGTAGCAACACTGTAATGTTGTTGTTCCTTTGCAGAGAAGGGGGACACGGTGGCTCAGTGGTAGAGCGTCCGCCTCTGGTGAGTGGGGTCCCTGGGTCGATCCCAGTTCGCGCCAAGTGGGGTTTGTGGTGGACAAACACTGTGTGCATGGGTTTTTTCGGGGTTCTCCCGTTTCCTCCCACTTTATTCATTCCACCATTGCATTCATTTTGTCACCGTCACCGCCTCCTTCAGTGTAGCCGTCATAACCGTGGGACGTAAAACTGAAAGATTTTATTTTCCCTTGCAGAGAAACCCTCTACCTGTAAGTGCCACCACAACGTTTATAATTGGCCCCTCTCAGTGACCTTAATAACCCTGTGGACGTAGCTTCTCTCTTCAACACAAATTTCCACGTGGTTTCGAGCTGTCAATTCGTTTTTGATGATTGATTTTTGAGTTTAGCGTTCCTTTCAGCAGCGAGGCGAGGTTATATGAGACGTGAACCTACAGCTTAACGTGGGATCCGTAAGCTCCAGTTCGTTTCTAATTTCGATCCAAGTATAATAGTTAATAATCGTCGCTCCACTACTTTCGTTGTCCACTTTTTTACTTTTATTTGAAAATAGATGACGATGATGCTGAACTTGAACGGGCTTTCGTGTTTATTATTGAGACAAAGGCCTTATTAAACGTAAATAGCGTTGTAATTATTTCTATAAAATCTACATGTATTTGTTTCTGTGTCAAGGACAATATAATTTAATACCAAAGCAATATAAACACAGTATATAAAATACAAACAAGTGATATCGTTTCTTCGTAGGACAGTGCAATATTTAGGAAGCCTTACCACCAACCTATAAGAAGAACACTACCATTAACCCATTAACAGATCATAACCATATTTAGATTTGAGCATTAATATTTGTTGCAACATACTTGGACAAACTAAAAAAAAAGTTAATGTAATCAATTACACCTTTTAATTAAGCACATTTTAAACATATAACGTACAGCGAGACGAAGGTTTAGAGGAAACATCTAGTGTTTGTGAATGAAAATCCTAACATGCTCGGAACTATTAAGAAAAAAACATTAATGCTAATTTAGCAAAATAAATGGAATTTCCGCAAACAGTATTATAAAATTCCGTCTTTTAGGGTAGACCTAAAATGTTGCACAGGAATTTTAGACTTTTTTTTTTTCAATCACCTTTTATAAAAATTCTTATGTACAGTAGTAATAATAATTACTGTTCAAATAGAACTCCTCTTAGATATTTGGTGATTTGTTAGTGAGATCGAGCGTTCTCGGGTGAAGGATCCAAGGGTTTTGTGGGTAAGGAGTATGAGACCAGTCGTACTAGAGAGCGGTGATCAGTCGGTGGAAATTGATGCCCTCTACTGTGTTTCTGACTCCTTTCGTTCAGAAATGTTACTAACTTCATTAATGTTCAATACTTGACGAACGTCGACGATTAATGACGATGTCTTCTTCGTGGTTGTCATCTTGAAATTGTTTACAGCAAGAGTGTGGCGTTGGGAGCACGTATAGAACCTTTACGTACGGTTAGGTATTAGAATGCTTATTATTAGAATACGTATTCTAATAATAAGCGTCAAAGTCAGTTTGTGCCTGTATGCTAGTAGGTGTCGTTACGTGCGCTATTATTTGTCTGCTTGACGCTAATGGATGTTGCTACTTGTGCTGTCGCTTGCCTGTGTAAAGAACTTCTTGAATAATTTCACAAATATGATGTAGAGTTTGGGCTAATTGGTTGCCAAACTGAAGAAAACTTAATGATAAACAATTAAAACTTTTAATTAATCGTGATTTTAATCTATAATATGTACAGCGCCTCGATGTCTCAACTGTAAGAACTTGTTTTACCATAATAATGTTCTCTTGAAATGAAATCTGTAAGTATGCCGGCTAAACTAAAGGAGACACTGGGGATGAGAGATGAATGAAACGGTGGAATGAAGTGGGAGGAAACGAGAGAATCCCGAGAAAACCCACTCACACGGTGTTTGTCCACCAGAAAGCTCACTTGACGCAAGCTGGGATCGAACCAAGGACCCCATGCACCAGAGGTGAACGCTCTACCATTGAGCCACTGCGGCTGTCCAGTGCGCGAATTATTATAACAATTGAATTAGATTTACTTGAAGAATAAGTTTTTCAAATCATATCAAGGTTCTTTCGCAGCGTAAAACCGAGAAATAACAGATTGTAAGAATAGAAGTGGGAATAAAACAGAGAGAACACAGCACAAGAGGAGGCCATGTTGTGTCCATTATACACAATAGAAAACTGCTGTTGTGACATACTTGAATGGTAGAAATTTTAATAAATGTTAGTATCGGGAGCAACATGACTACATTCATCTGTGGCACACACTCGTGAAACCTTATAAAGATCTATTGGAGGTGGGGTATCTCAAAGTGATGCACCTAAGTTGTACTTAAAACACAGTCAATTTCTTTTAGTTTAGAACGTTTCAAATCACATGTATAATTCTAATTAATCTAAATTGAAATGCATTAAGGTATGGGAAAAGTAACAAGAACTAATAATCCGTGAAAGGCCAGTGCATAACTTAAACAAATTTTTAAAGATTGTTCTTACGTATTGGGTGAATCTCATCGTATAAATCGATCGCAGTTCTGCTGGTGTATACAAAACGAAAATTTATTAGTGATTTTTTTTTTTTTTTTTTTTTTTCAGAGATAGCTAACTCCTTTGCTGTAGAGGTAGTTTCGTGTTAAGATGAAAATGTCTTGAAATGTTATGTCCTAAATTGAAATATCTCCATTTCTTTTTTAGTGTCGAGTTTGCGATCGAGCATTTAACCAGAAAGGATCTCTTAAAATTCACATGTCGAAACACACCGGAAATAAGCCGTTTCCATGTGAATTTTGCCCAGCTGCCTTCAGTCAGAAAGGTTAGTGCGTTTTCATTGTTGTACTTAAGTTACTTTATTTTATTCTTCTTCTTCTTATTATTATTTTCTCTTGTTAATTCAGTTCAATCTTAAACGTAAGAAAGGTCGGTGATCTCTATCTTGCAGTAGGTAGCCGACAAGAATGCAAGCACGAGACATATGTGTTGTATTTGTTTCCATTATTCAACGCATCTGATTACATACAGCATACACACTCATATTTCAGGATTGCTCGATGTACTATGAAACTTTTCTTGTTACAGAAGGCTGCGAGTGCATTTTGTGAAGTTCCTTTGTGCATCAGTGCATTCTTCTGAGCTTCCAATTTTATGTTTGTGTCGCACATTATATATATTGCTTTGGTGCAACTGAAATGTCCGCAGTTTAGTTGTGTTGAGAAACCACTCCCTGTACCGCAACCAATTGATGGACCGAATTCTCGCGTATGACACCAGTCAGTCATGAGGCAGAGTATTGTTAGACAGTTTTTTTTTTTTTTAAGTGGATCGTCCCCGTTCAAGACCGAGGCTATATGAGACGTGGACCTACAGTTTAAGAGGGAGTCCGAACTAGGAATGGGCTAAACCTGTTTTTATAAAAACCGGAAACCGGTTTCTAAAAAAACGAAAACCGACATTTCCGTTTTCTCCAAAAACCAGTTCGGTTTTTCACCGAAAACTGTTCGGTCAAAACTTGGAAAACCCTTAAAACTATTTCTGTGGAAACGGAATCGGTTTCCGGAGAACAACAAAACACTACTCTGGTCAAAAATAGAACCAATTTGAAAAAAAAAAAAAACGGAACCGGTTTTGAAGAAAATCGAACCCGGATCCGGTGAAAAAACTGTACCGGTTTTGGAGAAAACCGGTTTCGGTGAAAAACTGTTTTTTTAAAATTTTCAGAAGCTGCTTTCGGTTTTCCTAGAAAACCGAAAAACCGGTTTTTGTGCCCACCACTAGACTGAACCACCGTAACGAGTTTAATGTTCTCTCACCTGGAATCGAATCCAGAAATTCGTGCACCAAAGGTGCACGCAAAAGTTACTAGACCATCAGGGAGGGAGTTACAACAATATACAGAGGCAATACACAATTTCGTGTAGAAACACACTAATGCGTTAGTTGCAGCCGTGGGCCGCTTTTGTACGAGTCGTTTGCGCGTCGCATTCCGCATATTCTTTAGTTGTAATAACGCTCCGAGCGTGTGGAGTCATAGCCGTATATCTAGTGTTCGTGCGTAAAACTGACATTATTAGCAGCTACGTAGATAAAAATACAGAAGATACTCTACTTTGTCAAATTTGGAAACATCCTACCACATAGAATATGCCCTTTAATCATATTGATGTGATTAAAAAAAAAAAAGCTTGAAGTGGGTACTAATTATTTTCTAAAAGTAATTTCAAACATGTAAGCCGTTTTCCCGACCTCGAAAACTATGAATTCGACACTAATATCGATGATTTTCGATCGTTTTTATGTCACTCTCTCCCAATCACCACTAGGTATGCTAGGGCGTCTTACCTCTACTGGGGGCTGAAGTTGAAGGCCATCAGAACTGCACCAATCAACTTGAGAATCCGAAAATTACGGATTGAACATTAATATTGGTTGTTTTTGATTATTTTTACGTCACCATTCCTCCCAGAAGTGCTATTGGAAGCTGAACTTGGACTTAAATGGCACGGGAGTGTCACGATTCATTTCAACGACCATGTGAACTATGGATTGACACTAGTGTCGGTCGTTTTTGATCATTTTATATATATATATATATATATATCCCATTCCCCCCCCCCCCATCGTAAATTTGCTGGGGGTCTTACCTTCACTGTACTCTTTTCCAGACTGTCAGTAATATGTGTACCAAGTTTGGTTAAAATTACTCCAGGAATTCCAGAGTTACGCTGCACCATTGTACTTTTGATCCCCCCCTCTTCTAAACTATTGATTCTACGGGAAAAAAAAGTATAGGGCTGTTTTCGTAGGAAATTTAATGTAGTTCAATTTTGTACTTGGCATGTTTTCTGTTAAACCCCATGTTTTTTTTTTTCTTCAGATATTTAAGAAAAAGTTAAGAAACCTACCCCTCTGTACATCCCTCTAACGCCCCCTCATGAGCTTTTATAGTATGTTGTTTAGGACACTTCCCCCTCCACACACACACACAACTGTGCCAAATTTCAAATCCGCACTATTTTTCCTTCGTTGACTGGTGATATTAGTTTAGTGAAGGTGGATAAGAAACAGCTGATGGAACAGAAACAGCGTTCACATTGAAAATTTCGACATAAATAAATAACCAGAGAATCAAGACTTACGTAAAGAAAGGTATTTACTAGGGATAGGACAATATGGAAATTAAAAATTTGACGTTAATATATATATTTTAAAGAATCTATAATAATTTGGAAAACAAAAGTGAGAACCTTTTGAGTTCCTTGAGACGATTGCTCTTCAAGTGGTTTTACGCTACAATGAAGTGAACACCTACGTTATTCAATCACGAACTCCACCAGTATTTTATTACACCTTTAAATATGCTGTATACACTAGTTTACATACCTAAAACTGTTGTATTTATCGACCAGCTATGTGATTTATTGGTCTTCTTTGGCATTGCAGGGAATCTCCGTGCTCATATCGTCCGTGTTCATACTATTCCTGTATCAGGAGAACAAGTGTATAAGTGTACAGAGTGTCCTTGTGTTTTCAAGAAACTTGGAAGTCTTAATGGGCATATGAGCAGAATGCACAGTGGGGAAGATTTGAAGGTAAAGTATTCTGAAATCATTCGATTCTTCTGTTATTTATTCATAATATTGTATTCTAGAAGTAGCGAAAAACTAAAAAAATAATTAGTAAATAGTAGTAACAAACTTTCCTAATTTGGCGAAAGATAGCATTTAACTTTCCGTATTCCTAGAAGCTAAAATAGCTTGCAATATTTCGGATAACAGGCGAGAATTCGTTTTCCGTTATCATAGAGGCTTGAAGCATATTATGTAGTAGTTGTTCAAAAACCGTTACTTCGTATCGCAATTTAAATATCCACTGATATTGAAGTTATGAACATGTGAAAATCTTACTGCGTAGTATGTTTTAAGTCTATATGATCCTTGAAAACGAATTCTCGTTTATGTATCCGAAATATTGGAGACTATTTCAGCTTCTAGGAATACAAAAATTTTAGTATTATTTGTATTTTGTAATATATTCCATACTTTCTATCTGTCAATATTTCGTAATTTAGCTATTGGATGGCTTAAAGATGCTATTTGACGCGTATTAAATAGTTGAAAAAACGGACCTACAAGGTAACTAGAAAAGTTCTTCCATTCTAGAGTGATGGTAAACAAAGAGCAATACAGTAGACGGTATGTGCATTTAGGTTTCGAAGTAATCTCCAACATCCAACACCATTTGCCAACGTTCGTGCAGCTGTACAATACTCTGACGATAGAACTCGGCGGGCAGGGGTGCAGAGAAGTCCGTGAGTGCATTCCGCAGGTCTTCCTCATTTGCAAAGGATCTCCCGAATATCACGGAGATGGTTGTCGAGGAAATAAAACAGGTGATAATCTGTTGGCGCAAAGTCCGGTGAATATGGTGCATGGCACTGTCTCCCAGCCAAGTTGCTGAAGGGTCTTTGCCACATGTGGCTTGGTATTGTCGTTCAGGAACAGCACACTCCTGTAATTCACCAATGCCGGCTCTTGCCGCAATGCACGGTGTACCCTATGCAACTGCTAAGGGTAAAGATCAGTAGTGATGATCTACCAGGTGGAAGAAGCTTGTAATACATACTTGCTGACAATTCTACCATACAGAGAGCATAACCGTTCGTGAATGCAGAGGTGGTCTTGAGGTGTGAGGAACAGGGTCACGTGGCGATAACCAATGTCTGGTACACTTGGGAGTATCACAGAGGACCCACTTTTTGTCACTAGTGAGCAAGCGGTCAAGGATGGTTGTGTTGAGGTGCCGAGTGAGCAAGGACAAACAGATTCTCTCTCCTTGTTCTTTGTTGGCTGCCGACAATGTGTGGTGTATCCATTTGCTTAACTTGTATGACTTCCCTATCCCATGCAGGTGCAGTCTGATTGTTTCAGGGAAACATGGAACGTTTCAGCGGAAATGTGGAACCTTTCTACAAGTTCGTCACACGTTAGACCACTGTCGTTCTCGATCGCTGCTTTCAGGGCCTAGTCACATGTGGTCGGTCATTCACTCCGAAGTTTATTCGAAAAGCTCACATTTCCCGAATGGAATTTCTGGAGCCTTCCTGGCAGTGCGTTCCTTCACTTCATTCTCCCCAAATGCTTGGCATATGGGGCAACTTGATGCAGCAGGTGACAGTCCCACTTTAAAGTCATATAAACAAACTGCTTCGATACCTCCATTTTTCTTCGATACTGGACGAGCCAAGACTGCTGTATGTGCAGCGTGCATGTATTATTGAAGGTCGATGGTCAGAGTAACTCCCAAATGCGTTTCAGGCATGTACATCATTTTGTTTTCTCTCTGTGAGCACATGGTTAATGGGACATCAAAAACGGAAAGAACTTCTTTGTGTTACCTTGTATAAGCATCCTAAAATTTATAGGAAGCTATATAGTTGTATACTTTGTCAAATCACTGTTGTCTTCAGAGTAATTGAAAAACTAAAGCCGCTTAATCCGTTATTTGTGTACTTACCTTCAACTAAGAAGTGATGGAAAAATATATACTTTCCAGAAATGAATGATGATCAGCTCCATCTTGAACAAGCGAGTCAGACTTCTGTATAACGGGGATTCAATATTGAAACCGAAGATAGTACATCTGTCACTCCTGGTTACAATAGAAGGCTAAAATCAGGATGGAACATGCACCTAACCCGGCGGCACTGACGCCTGTTAATGTGACTTGAGCACTGGTGCCTAGTCTCACGGACCCATTTGTTAAATTTTAAATCTTTACTTAATATATTTTTTTTAATTTTTGTGTTGATAATTTTATTTTGTAGTACGCATATTAAACAGGTATATTGCGAATTTCAATACAAATGTTACATTTTAGTGTATCTTTGAAAAATTGAAGAGTTATGAAAAATATGGGTGAAATGACAATTATTATTTAGTAAATAGTTCAAAAGTTTGAATATATTATCAAACGTAATAAATCATGTTCAGAAGTGTTTATAACTTTTTTCTATTTGAACACCAGTCAGAACCAACGGCCATCTACTAGTATCAGGCTACAAAAACAGGTAGCACGGGTCTGTGAGATTTAGTGCCGCCGGGTTAATAAGATGCTGAATACACATGAAAAACCAAATATTCGTTACTTATTGCCGTTCATGAGGATCAGCATTGAAACCAGAAGTTGTTGCAGATTTCTGCAGTTTCTCGATTTTCTAGAAAGATAATGGCGGGGATAGGACCTATTTTTTCAGCAACAATGAATGAATATATTTTTTTATATTTATTTATTTAGTTCTTTCTTTCTTTTTCTTCCTTTCCTCCCTCCCTCCCTTCCTTCCCTCCCTTCCTTCCTTCCTTCCTACCTACCTACCTACCTACCTACCTATCTACCTACCCACCTACCTACCTACCCACCCACCTACCTACCTACCTACCTATCTACCTACCTACCTACCTACCTTCCTTCCTACCTTCCTTCCTTCCTTCCTTTCTTTCTTTCTTTCTTTCTTTCTTCTTTCTTTCTTTCTTTCTTTCTTTCTTTCTTTCTTTCTTTCTTTCTTTCTTTCTTTCTTTCTTTCTTTCTTTCTTTCTTTCTTTCTTTCTTTCTTTCTTTCTTCTTTCTTCTTTCTTTCTTTCTTCTTTCTTTCTTTCTTTCTTTTCTTCTTTCTTTCTTTCTTTCTTTTCTTTCTTTCTTTCTTTCTTTTCTTTCTTTCTTTTTCTTTCTTTCTTTCTTTCTTTCTTTCTTTCTTTCTTTCTTTTCTTTTCTTTCTTTCTTTCTTTCTTTCTTTCTTTCTTTCTTTCTTTCTTTCTTTCTTTTTTCTTTCTTTCTTTCTTTCTTTCTTTCTTTCTTTCTTTCTTTCTTCTTTCTTTCTTTCTTTCTTTCTTTCTTTCTTTCTTTCTTTCTTTCTTTCCTTTCTTTCTTTCTTTCTTTCTTTCTTTCTTTCTCTTCTTTCTTTCTTTCTTTCTTTCTTTCTTTCTTTCTTTCTTTCTTTCTTTCTTTCTTTCTTTCTTTCTTTCTTTCTTTCTTCTTTCTTTCTTTCTTTCTTTCTTTCTTTCTTTCTTTCTTTCCTTTCTTTCTTTCTTTCTTTCTTTCTTTCTTTCTTTCTTTCTTTCTTTCTTTCTTTCTTTCTTTCTTTCCTTTCTTTCTTTCTTTTCTTTTCTTTCTTTCTTTCTTTCTTTCTTTCTTTCTTTCTTTCTTTCTTTCTTTCTTTCTTTCTTTCTTTCTTTCTTTCTTTCTTTCTTTCTTTCTTTCTTTCTTTCTTTCTTTCTTTCTTTCTTTCTCTTTCTTTCTTTCTTTCTTTCTTTCTTTCTTTCTTTCTTTCTTCTTTCTTTCTTTCTTTCTTTCTCTCTCTTCTCTCTCTCTCTCTCTCTCTCTCTCTCTCTCTCTCTCTCTCTCTCTCTCTCTCTCTCTCTCTCTCTCTCTCTCTCTCTCTCTCTCTCTCTCGCTCGCTCGCTCGCTCGCTCTCGCTCTCTCTGATGGAAACAGAAATCAAAGATTTCCACCACTAACGGTTTAGTAGACAAAATAGGAGTGAGGAAGAACCTATTCTACTAAAACTGAATCCATATCAAAAATTATTTCTTGCTCTGTCTTGCTATTTTTTCCTTCATGCAAAATCTTTCAGTTTAACATCCCACGATTATGTCCTTTTGGCTAAGGGAGACAATGATGATAGAAAATATGTGGAATGAGAAAGTGGGAGGAAACGAGTACCCCGAGTAAAACCACGGACATGATGTTATCCATCATATACTTACTTGGGTGAGGATCGAACCAGAAATCCCACGCACAAGAAGTAAGCAATTTGGCACTGAGCCACCGTTCCCCCTACTTCATGCAGATTGGTATTGAAATCGGATGTGTTCGGTTTTAGTAGAGCTATAAGGGTGGAGATGAAAGCTCTCCTTGATGTAGGTAAGCTAAATGAAATAATCGGACCAAGTATGTAAAAGGGGAGCGCGGTGGCTCACTGGTAGAGCGTTCGCCTCCGGTCTCAGCTCCACCGACTTTGTGGTGGACAAACACCGTGCTTGTGGGTTTTCTCGGGTTAATTTTCAAGTATGTAAACTGAGAACCAGGTTATAAGAAAGATTAAGAATTTACTGTTGTTGTTGTTGTTAAGTTAGTTTGAAATCATTACTTTTGTTGATGCGAATTTCGATGTGCGATGTAGGCTTAAATAAAATTTAAAGAAGGAATAAGGTGTTCTAGAAGTAAAAAAAAAAAATTGTTGATAGTCGGAAGTGACTAATATGTTACACAGTTTTGTTGAGACATATATGACAGATGATGGGAGGAAACAGGTACCTTCAATTGGCGGAACCATGATTGTTGTATTTTGCTAATTTTTGCAATGTTGTAGCATTAAAGGATTAATTTATGACATACGTGGAAAAATTCAGTAATTACAGCACAAAATTAGTTTGAAAGTTCCAGGTATTGATTAACGTAGGAAAAACATAGTGATAACTGAATCTCGGCCAAATTGACACCCTCTCAAGTTACTTCATTTGAGATGCTGAAACCATTTTAAAGAAACTGGGTTTTGCTATCTATTACAATTTTTGTTTTATCCCATGCCTCCTCATAGTATTGTTCAAAGGTCTAATAATTGGATAATTTTACCGGTCTTACAGGAATTGATTGGTATCTTGCACACCATGAATTTAGGGATTTTTTCTGCAAATTAAAATAGGGTGTCTATCGGTCACGAAAGTCACGAAATCAGAAAACGGTCATGAAAGTCAAGAAAAAGTCACGAAATTTAGCTTTTGGCTCACGAATTTTTTTTTTTTTTTATATCTGTACAAATATAAGTACAAACTGGAAAATTTTGTTCTATAAAATGTCAAAATTCATCACCAAAAATATCTATGATTGGCTTTAGACGCTACCAAATCGCAAGCAAAGCACGCTTCTATCGTATGCATAAAAATTCGGCTTAATTTGCGCCCAAATTTGCTCTTGGGAATGCTACGCAGTTTTATGGTTTTCTAAAGAAAAGGTCACGAAAAAGTCAAGAAATTTCATTTTGGAATTTTAATAGACACCCTGAAAAAAAAAACTCAATATCCAGGAAAATATGTTTGATTTTGCAGTGGAGTTTGTTGAATTTCTTGAAAGCTGATTTGGTTTACAGCCAGTTAGATAGATGGCTTAAAAAGAGTATTATACGCATATTAAATTAAAAAAAAAAAAAAAAAATAAATAAATAAATAAAAGTCAAGTAAGAGTCAAGTATAAAAGTCAAGCGGTAAGATACAAATCGATTTGTTGAATCACTGTCGACTTCTTCAGTGTAATTACATCAAAGCTGCTGCCTCCTATTATAATGTTGGTGATAAATAATTTTGCCAGTCTTAGAAGTTGTAGAAGAATTAGGTAATAGATATTGTATAAAATATGTCCAATTAAATTGATTGTTGATTACCATTACTTACAGTGGACCAATTTGATCTGGGTACAGATGCGAATATGAGCTGGTATGTTATACCATTAATACAATTCTTTCTGTAATAAAAGTATGTCTGATCGTCGAAATTCACTCACTGCAGAGTTTATTGTAAACAAATAAAATAAAATATAGTTAGTTGTGTACTTACGACTTTCACATTTACAACCGGTTCTAAAGGTTAGAGTAGCTGGTTGTTATTATCAACAACCCATAGTAATACATAATAATACGTAATAATAATAGTAGTATAATAACAGGTTTATAATGAGAAGATATAATAAAAAAGTCATTGGAATTAAAGGTTAAAATTTATTGATGACAATTATATGTGTGGTATCGATTTCATTGGGTCAGAATTCGTATGATATTTGAGTAGTGACGTTTCAAAACTTGCCTTATCCACTTTTTTTCATTTTTGAGTTAGAAACTGAATTCAGTATTGTTGGATATGCTCTTTCTAAATATCATGTCGATTATTGTCAAAAGTGGCTACAAATAACAGTAATTCGCATCTGAATTCTGGTTGCCGGTGCAAAACTTGCTATATTTTGAAGCAGTGCCGGTGCAAAACTTGTCTTATCCATTTCGACCAATCATGTGGCTTGTTTTTGACGAGCAGGAATTATGGGTACAGTAGCAGATAACACTCTTACTAAGTCTTACTAAGGTGTTCTGTAGTTTCTGCCTTCATCACTCATTACTGACTGTCATTTTGTGTTCTAAATAGGTGAAGTTATTTAAATTTAGTGAAATATGGAAATTAATATTCAGCCTTCAGAAGCAACCAGAGGACGACGTAAGCAAGTTGGACTGAGAAAACGTGAAAGAGAAAAGATTAGACGTCACCAAGCCCAAGGTATGCCAAGGTATCCCACTTGCGAGCACAATGGGAAGACATTTCGTTGCAGAAAACTAACAATGAGAGATGTGCGTGATTTTCATATAAATTTTTACCAAAATGAAACTAAGGTTATGCAAGATTTGTATATTTTAAAATACATAGAAATGAGCAAGCCCAAAAGAGAGAGACCAAATCGTGAAGACAGTTCACGTAAAAGTGTTTCACTTAAATATTTTGTGAAAGTATCTGGATGCAAAACATTTCAGTTGCAGGTATGTCAGAAGACTTTTCTTGGTATACTTAGTGTTAGTAAAGACCGAGTTCAAAGAATTGCACGAAATCACCTACTCACAGGAGCACTGCCGAGAGAAAAAAGAGGTGGTGACAGACGATCGGCCGTTTATTTAGACAGAAAGCAGTCTGTTAGACATTTCTTAGAATCCCTGAAAGGTATTGAATCTCATTATTGTAGAGCAAAATCGATCAGAATTTATCTTTCAAGTGACCTTAATGTTTCCAAATTAAGAAAGATGTACAATGAATCTGTAGGTCCTGAACTTCAAGTTAAGAAAACTTTTTTCAATGATGTGTTTTATAGTGAATATAATATTGGTTTTGGGTCCCCAGCAACTGATGTCTGCTCTCAATGTTGTTGTTTAAACGAAATGGCCAAAAACGAACGTGACCAGGAGAAAAAAACTGATCTGAACATGCAGCTGAAAGTACACAAGAGACGGGCTGAAGCATTTTATGTTAAATTAAACGAAGAGGATCCCTTTATGGTCACTCTGTCCTTTGATTGTCAGAAAAATTTAGTTCTTCCAAAATTGCCAGACCAAGCGACTTACTACAGTAGGCAGTTGTATTTGTACAATTTCACAGTGGTCCGTCAACATGCATGTAGTTTGAGCTCTAGTAATGTTTTTTGCTACACATGGCTCGAGAATGAATACCCGAAAGGTTCCGTTGAAATCGCATCGTGTGTCTACGACTGTTTGCAGAAAATTGACTTTGATAACAGAATAAAGATTGTACGGTTGTGTGCTGATGGATGCGGTGGTCAGAACCGAAATTCAATTATGATTAGTATGTGTATGTACTGGTTGTCTCAAGACGCTCCTGAACATGTGGTAGAAGTGCAACTTATTTTTCCAATCCCTGGACATTCATTCCTACCCGCTGACAGAGTTTTTGGAAATATAGAGAGGGAAATAAGAAGAAAATCCATTATTGTTGAACCAGAGACCTATCTGGAAACGATAGGAAAATTTGGAACGGTTGTGAAAGTTGGTAAGGACTGCAGTGTATATGACTGGAAAAAATTAATTGGCCAAGTGGTAAAACCCCCATCCCAGTGGCATTTCAAATTCAATGTTACCAAACGATTTCACCTATTGAAGACTACTAACAAAAATGTACATATCAGGGGGGAACAAAGCTACAATACTGATAGTGGAGTTGGAAAATCTATTCTTATAAAAGGTAAAACCTTACGCGACTACTATAAAGTGGAAGTTGAACAAGGGGTATCCATTAAACAAGCTAAACTTAAAGATGTTGAGAATCTTTTAGTAAAACATTATGGGGAAACTTGGGCTGCAAATGATGTCCTGAGATTTTATAAAAGTGTATTCGAGTTGCACAGTAACATCACTGTAGAGGCGGAAGATCACACTTGTGAAAATCCCATGTGTGAACCATCAGATTGTGACCCAGATTGTGGTGAACCCATGATCTAATATTGATTTTGCAGTTTTATAGAAATCTGTGTTACAAACTAATGGTAGCTGGTTTTCTTAAGCCTATTTATTATTTTAGTTTAGTTTACTTGAACTAAACCAAACTAATAGTAGCTGGTTCACTGTAGTCTCCTTACAGTATTTAGTTGAGTTTTACTTTAACAAAACTAATCTAATGATAGGTGTTTTAATCCAGCCTACTCACAGTATTCAACTTTGTACTTTTCTAAACTAGAATAGAATGAAAAGACCCATTTTTATAATGATAATGTTGGATAAAACTTCATAAATACTACATTGACCTAAACCCTTTTATTCATTTAAACCTAAATTTCCGCAGCATAACTTGCCTTATCCATATTGCCGGTGCAAAACTTGCTATTATTAATTTTCAAAACATTTTTTTTCGTAGTATATACGCATTAAATTTTAAAATGAAATTCTAAAGCCATTTCTAAGACTACAGAGAAGCAACAGTCAAATTTTCGCATATTAAGATTGGAAAATAAAATAATAAGATGTTTTTTGCGTTTTCTGAAAAATTTACTAAAATGGATAAGGCGAGTTTTGAAAAGTCACTACTCATTTGGTCGTTCAAACTCTTACTAATTCCTATAAATTAAACAAATTAATAATTAATTATTGATGATTATAGACGCTTATTCATACGAATAGAACGCAAACAATGTAATCATGTATATGAATATCAGTGAACTAGTTCAGTTCGTGAGCATTTATACGACCAAAATTCGTACGAATTTTGATCCAATATAACCTCAGCCCAAGTCATTGGCCGACGATTGTTTAAAATGGTATTATATATATATGTTGGGCTGTATAATAGGCCAACACCTGGTCGCCAACGACCAAATCTGTTTACGACCGAACAGTTGAAACCGAAGTCGACTTCACCGAAGCGCTGTAAAACATTAATGTACCTGTATATTCAGAACATTATGAAAAGAAAATAACTCTTGTAAAAAATCGTCAGTTTGTCATTGTCATTTTGCGTATTTTATTATTACAGGTTGATGCTCCTACTGATATAAATTCTGTAAAACTTTCTGACCAAACACAATTAAAGATGAGTTTGTTAAAAAACCCTGCTTCACAGGAATCCAGTGAGAAAGATGTGACTACATCAGATGGAAACACTAACACGGACATACTTCAGCAAGCGCTTAAAAACAGTGGGTTATCCGGAAAAGAAACTCAAGATAGAAATGGTATGTTGTATTACTTAGTATGCATTTTGTTCCTTCATGAAAACTTGCCGTTTCTTTATATCTTGTAAATACATCAGTAATATTGTAACTGGTGCTTACCTGTATTATATTACACTATGCAATTAAAGTCACGTCTGTAATAATTGTTCCCATTTATGAAAGTGACCAATTTACGGATTAATGATTGTGTGTGCTAATATCTGTCTAGATAGCACAGAAAATATGCAACTGATGTAAGTTTTCGACTTACAGTATTATAATGAAAAATCTCTATAGCTATATAGGTACCACAAAAAATATTTAACTGATATTAGTAGCCAACTTACGGAATAATAATGGCCTAACTTTATAACTATCTAGATTACACAGAAAACAGCCAACTTACGCGGCCTGTGTAATGCCATCCAGATGCCATCTTTGTGTCATCCTCTATGCTTCATTTACATTTGATGTGTACCTACACAACGAAACATGCCGTCACTACCAAGCCTTGAATGTACCACCGCAGATGATTCACAAAATAAATAGTAGATCTGTAACCTGATCAAATTGATAGGAAATAACAAGCTAGTCAGTACTAAGGAGTTATTCGAAATCTCTGATCATGTGATGATTATTCTTTGTTTGTACCGGTTACCAAGCATCTATCAGTGGGAATATGCTACTATACATCACCTATCTAATATCTGTAAAAGCCTACACGGCATAAATATTGATAATGAGAAACGACAGTGGAGTCGAATTAAGGTGGGAATCGTAAAAACAGTGTAAGAACAAGGAAAACTCGAATAAAATATAAAACTATCAAGAATACACCCAGATAGTGTTCAACAAACAATAGAATCTTTCTAGGTTACTCTGATAGGGACATATATAAAGATGAACGCTTCCTAATAACTTCCTATACATGTATAACATGGAAACGGCCAGAGAAGGACGAGGAAGTAGATGGCGGAGTTGGAATGCAAAAAGGTCTGAAAACCAAGGGTAATAAAATGAAAAAACAGTATAATGAGGTCGTTCGAGAGATATTATTTCCAGCTGGAAAAGGAGCTTATTGGTTGGTTGAGTCCCTTTCAACATCCAGATTATATGAGACGCTGACCCATAACTTTAAGTGAAGTCCGAATCACTGTAATCTGTTCAAATTTCAAGGCTATCCCACCGAGAATTGATCTGGAACCCAAAGTCGCGCGTGCTAACCACTAGACCAGTGGGAGGGCCGGTAAAAGAGTTTAGGAAGTCTAGAATTTTTTGCTAGTGAATGCCTTAAAGATTTTTTAAAGATTATAGATACCAGTGGTCATAAGTTTGGAAAGGACGCTTTCATTGGCCCTCAGATTAGGTCTTATTGTGTGCACTGAGTGAGAGAGACGGAACGGAAAAGAGGGATATATATATATATATATATATATATATATATATATATATATATATATATATGTATGTAGATAGATAGAGAACGGTCCCGTTTCCCCATTTCTCCTCTATCCTTCCTCTTGCTACAGCTCCTTCTTGGCGCACACATTTTCTGAAGTAGGAGACATATATGAGAAAGTAGAGGGCTTGTGGTCAAGGAGAATGGTTTACATGCATGGCACTCGGTGATATTCGTGAGAGGAGGGGGAACGGGGACTGAGTTGTAGGGCAGGGATGATTTTGGGTTTTCCTCGGAATGGACTTTCAATATATGAAGGGTGAAAATAGTACTGTCCAAGCAGGGGCGTCATTTAGGGGGGGCAGAGAGGAGCATTTCCCCCCTGAGTTTGAGATATATATAGATTTTATCAATAGAATAGTAGTAAATCAGTGAAAAACGCGAAATTTTACTTATATCAAGGGGTCTTGCTCTTCCCCCTCTTCCCAGCAAAATCTGAAATGACGCTCCTGTGTCCAAGTACTGGTTAGTAATTTACATTAGCACGATTGGAGATTATGCTTTGGAAGACCTTCTTTCCCCATCTCGAGGTCACGCCGTGAACTCATAACTGTGGTAGAGAGACTATGATACCTCTCCTGGCCTTCCCAATCCAGATACTTTAAAATTCACGTTAACAGCCTTTGAAAATCTTTGGTAACGTAGTACTAGTACATTCCTTGACCCGATAGAATGCTGGAGTAGGGAATTACGCAATAATTACAATACAGGAAATTACGCAACAAAGCTAGCTAGGTTCTTCATTTGGTCATATTCGCATTTTGGAGAAGCTGGGGAAAACTCCGAAGAAAGAAAGGAAAAAAAAAAAAACGGTCAGAGTAGCTGGCTATAAGATTCGATAAGTGGTTCAGATGTAAAGCGTGAACGCTGTGTATTTGTACGAAAATGAAATTCCACTATCATTGCAAAGTTAAGTGGAATGGAACAACTTTTACGGACAGTTCATGATGATTATGAAAGTATACACAGTATTCCATTGATCACGTTGACATATTAAGTTTAGTTCTTGTTATAAGAAGAAAGTCTGGTATATTATTATTAATTTAATAAATTAATCTGACCTTAATATCCTTGTGTTTTCATTCTGTGAAAAAATGATCAGTACATTTTCATCGTTGTTTGTTTCGTCAGTTATAGAGAGTATTATTCTTATTTTATGTATTCTAGTGTTTAACAAATTAATTATGTGAGTGCTTCCTAGACAGTGGCTATATTCTGCATTTTCTATGAAGAAGTTTAAATTTCCGAACATTTAATTTACACTATTAGGTATGTGAATTTTTTGGCATTAGTTTTTCTTACTACCTTTTGGCCCATAAGGCTAACAAAAGAGCTCTTTAAAAGTTTTCACAGGATAAATATATAGGCATATTGTCAGTTTTATTACGTGGTAGCTGTTCATTTTGTTTAATTAATTTTTGTTTCTTTCTTTTTTTGGATTCTTGTTTGATTTTCTTTACTTCTATTTCCAGCCCTGCAAGTCTCCCAGGTTTCGAGCACTGACAATAATACATCTGAAAATGATGGCGCCAATAGGAATCAACAAGATGGAGACCCAGTATCACCAGGGAAAAATGAGAAAGGGCCAACTGGTTATATTACTTTAGCTGACAAGGCTTTAGATGGAAGTGTAAGGTAAATAAATAGATAATACAAGAATTAGGCTGTCACACAAATATTTACCTATGTGATTCTCTCTTTAAATCTGTTAATCTATAGACAATCCATTAACCCTGCGTTAGGCGCGTACGTTTGTGTTGCACAATTAGGCGCGTGGGTGACAGGTGTCACCCACGCACAAAAATATGTCTAGAATAAGTAAAGTCATCTTTAAATGACAATTCTTTGATTTGTTTGATACAATGTTAATTACAGGTTATGGTTTTGGTTGTACACAGTGTTCTACTTTTTTCCATGACTACTAGACTGACTGCAAGCATGTTACACAAATGTTTTTGAGATGTTCTCCACACATCGATCTCTTACATTTTATTCACCACTTCCTTGTAGTTTTGTCTTTTCCTCTTTCATAGGCATGCCAGCGTCCTCAGGAACCTGATGGCTTTTCAAGATCGACCTTTCCCTCTTCCTTAACACTCAGTAAGAATTGAAGTCCGCCCCTCTTCCTAATTTCAACTGGAACTTGGGGAATAGAGCATCGCCGTTGTAACTGAGATTGTCATTTCCCAGGCGATATCCACCAAAAAAATTCCTTCGTGATAATTGAGTTGAACTGGTATTGAATTTCACAATGTAAAGTGCGTTAATTGCACATATATTTAGAAGATCAAAAATATCACCATGAGCTATTTTGTTCCGTTTCAGTATTCAGTGTTACTTGTACTTATGTGACCAATTTCATAATCACTGTCATCAGAACCACTTCCGACTCCTGCTCTTCTTCCTCAGACCATTGTAGAACAATATTTTTATCTTTTGTCGTCTCTGTCTTCCGGCGTTTTGATATTTTACTTGTTACGTACATAGGCGCGCGGTTGACAATTGTCACCCAAACATGCTGCTGCAAAGATAATTTCTTATAAACTGTAGACGGGAAACAGAAGTGTACTATTGCTGTTACATTAAACAACAACAATTAACGTTCAGCTACTGAAAGGCGCAACTGCGAACACTTACACATAATGTTGCCATTTTGAAACAAAAATCACTGGGAGACACCTGTCACCCACGCGCCTAATCTAGGGTTAATATAATATTATAACCGAAATGCTCGTTCTTCGCATGGGGAAAATACGTTTATGCAAAATATTTGAACCCCTTTCCCATCCTTGGAATACGCATTTTCCAGTTAAACTGTAATGATTAAAATCCGTAAAACACTATTTTTCACATAAATTTTGAATTCCTTCCCCTTAGGATAGCCTTTTGACCAAAATGATATGGTAAAAAGCTTGAAATAGATACTGACTATTTGCCAAAATTCATCTCTAACGGGTAAACCGTTTTCCCGTGATGCGATCATAAACAGAAACATCAATTTCAATGTGGCATAACATATGTAGATGCCGCTCCCCTTCCTCTTCCCGTCTTAAAACCGGAATTTTGGAAGACACGTAGGCACGTTTCCTCTTATTTCTGAGGAGTTTATATATACGAAGTTTCATGTTTTTTACTTGAGGGGCTCATGAGATACTCAATTTTTGGCTTAAAGTTTGAGCCCCTCTAGTTCCCTTAGGATACGCCTTTTAGTTAAGATATGATAGAACTAAAGTATGTTGCAAAATTCATTTAAAAGTTTTCAGCCATTTTCCCATGATTTGATGAAAAACGAGTCAGTGTCGCTTTTAATGTGGCGAAAAAAATATTAAAAATTTCCCCCTCCTCCTCTTGAAACGATAATTTTCAAAAAAATACTGGAACATGTGTCCGCTTGTTTGTAATGAAGAGTATATACTGAGTTTAATCTACCTTCTTTAAGGATTCCTGAGCTACTCTATTTTTTGCTTAAAGTTTGAAAGCCCCTCTCTTCCTCTTAGGATACGCATTTTAATTAAAATGATATGATAAAAACCCAGTAGGTAGTAATATTTCAAGCGATTCAGCCGCTTTTCCGTGATGATAAGACATGCAACTATCTACAAGTTGACAAATACAAAACATGTAGCTTACAAGTTTTAAATTGCTATCCATCTTAAGTAGTCCGAGATATGATGTTAGAGTTCCAGTCTGTGTGCTGTGCTAGGGATCTAACTTTGAATTAGGATAATTTCAAAATTGGGGTTTCGGTGGCTCAGTGGTAGAACGTTCAACTTTGGTGCATGGAGTTCTTGGTTCGATCCCAGCTTGCGCCAAGTGAGCTTTGTGGTGGACAAACACCGTGTGCGTGGGTTTTCTCTGGGCTCTCCCGTTTCCTCCCACTTTATTCATTCCACCATTTTCATCATCTTCTCCTTTAGCCTAGCTATCATAACCGCGAGACGAAAAACTTAAATTGGAGAAGGGTAAACCCTCTTTATTCTTCATTGATTTTTTTAAAACTCAGTCTACCTAGACACCTGGATATGTGTCTTTCTTCAACTTGGAAAAGTAAACTTATTGTTTGAGGGTGAAGTCTATCAAGTGTAAGAATTGAAATCCACCCCCACGTTGCAAATATGCACATAAACGTTTGAAGTAATTTTATAATGTCCTGAAGCAGTTTTGAACTGAGATAGGAGGATAGATCTCCAGGAGACCTGCCTCTTTGAAACATTTAGAACATTATGTATTTGCAGTAATTGAATTCAAATTGATTTATTCTTTATTCTTCAATAATTTTCAAATTTCAATAATCATAAACTACTTTGTATGCAAAACAAACTAAGCAGAAAAAAATAAGAAATTAATAAAATAGCTTTTTTATTTTCTACTTTACCACTTTTACATGTAACAAGGTTCACACTAACCTTAAAATTCAGAGAAATTGATATATTTCACGGATTTTTTTTTTTTTTTTTACTTGGTTTCTGGCGGCAGATTCAGAAATAAAACTGTAAGAAAAAGGCTGGAAAAAATGTTATCTTTAGAAATAAAGAAGCGTGAAGAGCAGCGAGAGATGTTAAAATTTTAAGTTTTGAAAGAACAGATTATAGAAAAAAATTCAGATATAAATTTTAAAAAATGTTGGTTGCAGATAATCAAAGAGATATGCAAATTATGATATGTATTGACTTGTATATAGTTATGAGTGTATTCAGAATATGAAGATGTTTAAACTATCGTTATTGTATAATTATTTTTTGGTACTAGCGCTTTATTATTATTTAATAATTTCAAATGCAGGAAGTTTCAGACATAATAAGTATTTACAATAATAAAGAAAATTTATATTGTGTTGAAGAAAAATAAAAAGGAGAGCGTTGAGCAGCTATTGGAATAGTGGAAGCAGATTTAAAAAAAAAAAAAAAAATCTTAACTGTAACCGTAAACTGTAGTGTTCGCGATGTCGTGGGTAAGGGAAAGTTGACTTACTCAGTCATGGAAATTGAGGGAAATCAGTATCAGAATTTCAGTGAGAACCATGTTTAAATTCATTCATATTTTGCCAGTCTGCGAATATCAAAAGCTTGGATAAGAAACGATTGGTATAAAAGTCACATCTGTATATCTAAGTATCGATGTAATGCTCATTATACGTTACCTTCTATATTTTCAGGAGGTATATGATCCGACTGCGAAGAGTAGGACATATCAGATGGCACCAGTGTTCATATTGTACAAAGGAATTTAAGAAACCTTCCGATCTAGTTCGACACATAAGAATCCATACTCATGAAAAACCGTTTAAGGTAACATTTCCTTTACAATTATTTAAATTATTTTATTTGTATATGATACCAGTAAGCAGTGCTTTTTTCTGATGGCACATAACGGTACGAAGTACCAATATTCTTTTTTCTGATTTTTAAAGGAATTTAGTTTGTCAAAACTTATTTACCCTGTCCGTGTGTCTGTCCGTCCAGGAGAAAAAAAAAAATAACTCAAGATCTACCACCAATTTTGATTTTGATCAGGATCAAAAGCTAGAAATCGAGTTGGTTGATGAAGATTATGTTCAAATCGGAAGTGGTAGAAATGAATCATTTCCGGTTTATGTTGATCAAAGTAAAAACGGTGGTTTCCAATAAATCAGTTAAGCGTCCCAATAATTAATTAATAGCGATTAATAGGTACTGGCTATTACCACTTTTGTATATTTGAAACATTTGTTGTAAAAAGTGAAGTATATATTTACATGTTTTTAAGTTGCTGAAAGCAAGATAGCCTGAGTCAAGATTGGCGTTTGCTACACTTTGACCTCGGATATCTGCAAGTGTAGACCACAAACTCCTTCGATCTCAGGAAGTACTTGCTGTATAATAAAATTAATGAATATAAACTGTGAACTAATTTGTTATTGACAGTTTCTTAATTTGTTGGAATTAAGATTTTTCGCATTCTTAGTTCCAGAATCCAAAATTTCAAAACGATGAACAATTGAAGATCATAGTGCGGTAGTTACGTCAACACCAGTCTTCTCCAACTTTACCATCTTAGAAGGATTTCTTTAACTTATGATTATCACTTATATGAAAAGCACTGTAATGGTGTTCTGTTAAGATGTTCAATATTTAAACAGAAAGAAGTTTTAATAACAAATACAAAGAAACTTTCAATAATAACTGCACAGTCATAATGCTTAGGGATATGTCAACTTAATAATCCATTTTTGTTTATCATTACATTACTTTGTCTATCATTACGTTACTTCTCCTAAATCTGCTTTATTATGTTACAGTGTCATTTATGCTTCCGTGCTTTCGCCGTAAAATCCACATTGACAGCTCATATACGAACTCACGCTGGAGTGAAAGACTTCGTCTGTGATGTTTGTCGAAAAAGATTCTCGACACAAAGCAGCCTCAAAGTTCATATAAGGTAAGTAAGTATAGGTATGAGTATAATATTTAATTTTGTTGTGCGGTGGCTAATAGAAATTCAGTTCCTCCCAGAAATCGAACACCGACTTCGCATACGGAGGCAAATATTCAAACTAGTTCTGTCGATCGACTAAAAATTTTAGTCGATTTATTGGTTTATATTTAATTGATTAATCGAGTTGTAATGGATTTTACGTAACGTGTACAAGTTATAACAAAAGCAACTAATGTTTTTATTTTAATGCAGATGCAGTTTCGTTTTGTGATAATTCCATACTATGAAGAAGAACGGTGCGAATGTTTTTATTGATGTACATTACAACTAATTTAAGTAGTAATTGGCATTGACGATTATATATATAACAGACATTCCTGTATTGTAGCGTATATTCTTGTTCTATTTCTCCTCGCCAGCTTATTGTGGTTTTGTTTTTGTGCACATGCAAGTGCTTGCCGTCTATTTTCTCTGTGAAATTACACTGTCGTATGTGGTTTATTCCTTCTCTAATTTTCTTTTGAGTAATGGATGACTTATTTTATTATGCTGAGTGTACTTCATCATATTTAATACCATAGGCGTTCATTTCTTTATGTGGCAGTAAGGGAAACTCAACAAAAGGTGTATGCAATCTGAACGCTCGGAAATTACATTTGAGGTATTCGAATAGTAATACAACAGTACTTTGTAACCTATTTCTTGTGCTTATATATATATATATATATATATATATATATATATATATATATATATAGTTTGTTGAAGTCTCTGCTTTTTCCCTTAGAAAATACAGTTTCAAAATAAAGGGTTATTTTGACCATTCAGAGTGCATATTCAAGCAGCAACCTTTTGCTGAGATAGCCCTTACTATTCAGAAAAATATATCTTTGTGTTCTTCCGTTTTGTAGTTTTCCGTTGTGTAATATTTGTTTTGGTAGCTTTTTCTTTCTTTTCTGTTTTTTTTTAACAATAATTAATTTTTTAATAGTCTGAAATAAAATTCCCATTTTTTGTACCAAGTAACAAGTATATAATCAATGTTATATGGTACGTGTTTTAGATAACAATTCGAAATTTTGATTAAAATATCACTGTATGATTCATATAGTTTACAGCTAAAGGTAATGTGGTTTATTATAGCCAGATCTTCATACCAACAAATTGAGGACATTTATTTCATACAATAGCATCTCTGTTCTTTTCTTCAACTACAAATGTGGTTTTTAGTGTTATAGTCGCAGCACTTAGGTCAGGTCGACTATGGCACTAGTTTTAGTTTAAAGTTGAAAATTTTATTAAATTATGTTGTATTAAATAACATTCCTTAGAGCTCAAGCTGCAAACGAAATGGCGCGGACATATGTCCGAATCCGGCTGTATTAAATAATAAATTGTTACAAAGTAAATTAATTAAAATTGATAGATGTGCTGTCCACACATTATAGAAGTGTAATCCAAAATAAAATTGATCCAAAATAGAACTTATATTAAATAAATTGATTGCTTTAATTTGGGAGTTTGTAACGCTTCATCGAAGCCTGGCGCTATCTTGGTTTTAACTTCCGATAGCGTCTTTTATATACAATACTAGTCACGTCTCTGAGACTTTGATGAATTGAAGTAAATTGTTGTGGAACTTACATTAATGAAAAGAGGAAACAACAGATTTAAACTTATTTTTACACACGGCAATCCTCTGTAGGCGCGAATTCAATAACTTACAAAGAGTGAGAAAGTGATTTGACTGGACCTGAGACTCGAACCCGGTATCTCCGGCATACCGTGCTGATGCATTAATCATTACGCCACCCAGTCCACTTCTCAGAACAGCCACTCACTCTCTCACTCCTGAAGTCAGTGCTCTTACTCCAGAGAATGATATAGTGTGTGGTTGTTCTGGGAAGCGGATTGGATGATGTAGTAGTTAACACATCGGCACGGTATGCCACAAAGCCCGGGTTCGAGTCCCCGTCCAGTTATTCACTTTTTCACTCTTTGTGTGTTATTGAATTCGCAGCAACAGAGGATCTGGTGTGTAAAAGTAAGTTTAAATCTGTTGTTTGCTCCTTTCATTAATATATGTGAAATTACAACGTCATAAGGTGTTCTCATGTGATTACTGGGTTGTCTAAGCACAGCAGCTAGGCTGTGGTACAAGCCATGTTGTCTGAGTGCAGAGCAGCGACTACAGAAGTGAGAGTGTGTTTGGCAGCACACTGGGTGACGTAATGCTTAACGCATTGGTACAGTTTGCCGAAGATCCCAGGTTCAAGTCCCGGTCCAGTCAGATCACTTTTTCACTCTTTGTAAGTTGTTATGAAACTTGTTTACAACATTTTTTGTATCAAAGCAAAGGGGGGTTTCTGAAAGAAAAATTACAGACTTGGGTAGGCAAGCTGAGGAATGCAGGAATAATTAAGTGAAACAAATATTGGGTTTTCCGGTTTATTTTATATTTATTTCTTTTTTCATTGTAACGTTTTTCTTTCTTAATGCGTTCTATTTTAATCGGTTAAATACAGGTGTTTTATCAGTTACTGGTTTGATTAACCAATTAAATCGTTAAGTCGGATCGTAACCATTCCGAAATATTACAATCTTACAAATAATATTAGCTCCTACGATATGAAGTTCTTAAATGAAATCGCTCCATTCTTTCTGTGTACAAATTTTTCAACGGTCAGTCGAATAATGTCGTAATAGTACGACTGTTTCCCATATCCGAATTTTCAAAGTAAAGCGAAGGGAAATAGAGTGATCAAATTAAAAGAAGATAGTATTTTCTTTTTATATAAATCATTTAATAATTATAGTGTACAACACTTTATTTGGCATATTTCGGGCAGTGTTCGATGCTTTTCAGAACAGAAACAAAGAAAGGCAAACAATAAATAAATAGATAATAATAATGAAATCTGCATTAACTTGAACAACACTACGGGTTTCGGTGTTCTCTGACATTTTCTTCGGTGGTTTCTGAAATATTGCTAAATTGAAAGCGTTGTTAAAGTTTCTCCTTTTCTGTATAAGTGAACCACAAAAATTCAAGACACAACGTGAAACTGTTCTTAAATAAGTTACATATTATATAGCACCTGTCAGCGAATACATTAGATTTAGGATTGTCTTCCTTGTTCACGATTTCAAATGATATTATGGGCTATTTACAGGGATGTAGACGTGGCTATTTGGTTAGCGTATACGCCTTTGGCGTGGGAGACTCGGGTTCGATTCTCGGTGAAAGCTCATGTGGTTCATCAGATCCCACGTTAAGCTGTAGATCCGCGTTTCTTAATCTCTGTGCTCAAAGTTACACTAAACTACAGATAAATATCAAAGGAGACTAGGAAATTGAGTGAAACCTAACCTAATATATGTAAATATTAAAACCTGATATCACAATATTGCGAGCGCTGATATTCAATGAGAAAAGCAAGAAGCACCGCTAAAGATATGTAGCAGAATTTCTTCTATATGTAACAGATAGCGTTTTCGGAATGATTCGCATGTGTTTAGTGTTTGACAGAAGATTTGTCTTCTACATATCTTAACGTTTTAACCATTTCTTTACCCTTCCTTAATGTTTTCAAATCCTTTTTGAGTGTTTAACAGGCCGAAGATTGAAGTAGCTTCTTCCGAAAGCGCTACCAGTTACATGTAGAAGAAATTCTACTATATATCTTTCGCGGTGAGTATTAGCTTTTTGCTTTTCTCAGTAAAATCTGTTGTTGTTCAGCACAGGGTTCCTACTGATCAGGGAAGTCAGGGAAATTTTATAAAATGTATTTTTTCTAACATTTATTGTACACCAATTTCAGGTTAGCTAACCATTATAATACCAATTTTTATGAGATACGTGGAATGTATGTATCAGCAATTGATTCCTATTTATCTGTATAAAAATGAAATGAAATCTTTGAGTTTTACGTCCCATGGTTATGCCGGTTAGGCTAAAGGAAACGGTGATGATGAGTAATGAATGAAATGGTGGAATGAAGAAAGTGGGAGGAAACGGGAGAACCCCGAGGAAACCTACGCACACGGTGTGGTGGTTGTGCACCACAAAGTTCATTTGGCAGGGGCTGGGATCGATCCCGGGACCCCAAGCACCAGAGATGAACGCTCTACCACTGAGCCACCGCGGCCCCATATCTCTATAAAATAAATGTTCTCTTATATAAATATTCACCGTTATTTATTGCTTATTTATGTCATCATCATCCAATACCTGTCATGAAAGTCAGAGAATTCCCTGCCAAAGGTCAGGAAAAGCCAGGGAAATAGATTTCTTCAGATGAGTAGGAACCTTGCATAACGCACATACTCGAAGCAACTCTCTAATGCCTATTATGTCGATGTGTTTGTTTTATTATGGCTGATTGTGAAAATTGCTTGTAAGATAACTTTTGTGAAATGCCGTACTGAAAAGAAAAAAATGAATAAAAAGAGGTATGGCATTTTAAGCCTTGAGTAAAAGTTCTTAAATTGACTTTCCATATTAAATTTAGTGTTAGAGCACACTCAAAACTAGTTCTCTATCCTCGAGGAGGAGAAAAAGAAGAAAATGAGTATCTAACTTTCTTTTATTCTTTTTCTTTTCTATAGGTTACATACTGGAACCAAACCGTTTCCGTGTCCTCATTGCAATCAATCTTTTCGCACAACGGGTCATCGTAAAACACACATGCAAGCTCACTGTAAAGATAATGACGCAGGACGAAGAAGATTGTCGAAGTTTAATAAATCGAATATCGATATTCCTGATATTCTCCTCCAGGAGCCTATTATTATCACGGAATCAGGTAAGTTAAGTCAGATCTATATCTATCTATCTATCTATCTATATATATATAAATAAATATAAAGTGAAATAGTCATTATTAGTAATTGCCTCACTGTTTACTTTAGTCTTTTATATATATATATATAATTCTAGTTCAGTCGTTTTCAAGTGTAAGCTCTGTAATGTCACGGCTTGTTGCTTTTATTCAACATGGAAAGAACAAAGAGCAGGTAGAAAACTGGCTGTAATAAAATCCAGTAGCAAGGGGCAAACAAGAATATCGGTAGTTTTCCAGATAGGCTACTCGTAAATCAAAGGTGTTGGTATCCTTCAAGGGTTTGGGGGCAACTCCCCAAATTTACCGTTCTTCGTCTCAAATTTACCTTTCTCCATCGAAGGGCTTGGGCAAAAGTCTCCCAAATTTACAATTCTTCGTCACAAATTTACCATTCTGCCCTCGAAATTTGTTGTTCGTACCCTCAAATTTACTATTGTTTGCTCCAAATTTACAATTCTGCCCTCAAAATTTGTCGTTCTTGCCCCCAAATTTACCATTGTTCGTCCCTAAGTTACCATTCTGCCCTCGAAATTTGTTGTTCTTCCTCCCAAATTTACCATTGTTCGTTCCAAAGTTACCATTCTGCCTCGAAGTTTGTTCTCCCTCCTAAATTTCTCATTCTTTCCTCCAAATTTGTTGTTTTCCTCCAAATTTACCATTCTTTGTCCCAAATTTACCATTCTACTTTCCAGATTTTTTGTTCTTACCCCCAAATTTATCAGTCTGCCCTCAAAATTTGTTCTTGTCCTCAAATTTACCATTGTTCGTCCCGAAGTTACCATTCTGCCCTCAAAATTTGTTGTTCTTCGCTCCAAATTTACTATTGTTCGTCCCAAAGTTACCATTCTGACCTCAGAATTTGTTGCTCTTTCCCCCAAATTTACCATTGTTCGTCTCACAGTTACCTTTCCGCTCTCTAAATTTGTCCCCCCTCCCCCAAATTTACCTTTCTCTCTCCAAATGTTCTCGTGGGTGCAACCTTGGACACCCTTACGTTAATCCTTGACCACTCGAACACGACTAAACAATTGTTTTATTCCATTTTCCTCCTAAAAAGGTGGTCCTATGTCATGAATCGGCCTGTAAGACGCGACTATTCTAGTTAATTGCAGTAATTTGCTTTATGTACTGTGTAATTACTTTGTAAAGGTAATTGCTAGAGTATAAATTATGACATGCTTCTAATGCTTTGTTTTTACGTAACATCTAATTTTGACTACTTGGTTGGAGTTTAACATCTTTTTCCATACCGAAACTATATGAGATGTGGACTTTCATGAGATCCGAACCACATTAACTCCCAACTGGAACCGAACCTGAGTCTTCTGTCTGCGGCTAGTGTTATCAATATGATAACATGTTACTATGAGATGGAGAAGGAAGTATATATCCATAGTACAATCATTCTAATTCAAATAAAGGTATTATAATAGATTTAGTACTTTTGCAAAAAGGGGGTGCATTATTACCGTAAATATTAATGTTCTTATTTCTTATATCCTACTTATGAATCAAATGACTGAATTTTCGATGACTTCGTGCCGTCACAATCTTCCTAGAATATAGGTAGGACCTGATTTAGGATTTATTGGGTTTTAGATTTGTTATGAGAAGGAAAGCTATAAACTCCAACGTTAATACCTCTTCTTAATGATGAATATTGTTTGTATTCCTCTTTTTATTAACTAAATTTCTTTTTTTCTTTCTTTCTTTTCTGAATTACAAATTATAAACGTAAATTTAAGATATACAGATATTTAGCAATTTAATGAAAACACTTGAAAAGTACAGCTTACCAGACTAATATGGCGTTGGATTACCTTTCGCTCTCAGAACAGCTTTAGTGCGTCATCAAATGTCATAGAGGTCGTGAATGGTACTAAGTGGAATGCATCACTCAAGCGGGAAAGGATGGAAGCGGAAAGTTATGCCGGATTCGTCTTTTGAAAACGGACCACAGGTCTGAGATTGGGAGGGCAAGGAGAAGTGTTCAACTTCATCCTAATGGTCCTTGAACCAAGCCACAATAGCTTCAGTTATGTGAAGGGGCGCATTATCAACCTGGAATATGGCTGTATTGACCGGAAAGAACAAACATCTGGACCATAGGTACCCTTAAAATAACAACATAATCACGGACAATGACCGTTAAGCGTCAATACTGGATCCACTGTAAACCAAGATTATGCGGTCCCAGCATGACAGAGCCGCCGCCATGTTTTACGGTTAAGGAGAGGCACTGCAGACCATATACTTCTTCAGGCGTCCGCCACATACAAACACAGCCCGTGATGCACATTCAGCTAACAATCATCGGCAATATTTCTTACCGTTATCGTACAACTACTGCCAGCAAGTGATTGAGAATTTTACCTGTATTTTTATTTTTCCCTTACATTTTGTGTTCGTTGAAAATTTTTGGTATTTGACCTTTAAAAGCAAGATGGATGGCCAAGGTTTTTCAAATAAGACTGTACATTTCCAGTCGTTGTCTCCCTACTTACAGTACTAGGAAATTATTTTAATTCGAAACATTTTAATGCTAACTGTTTCGGATTTATAAGGTTTTTAAATAGAATACCTGATATATTTCCTTCTTCTCTTTTCCACATCGTCTGATACATGACGAAATCTGGAGGCGAAAATAATTGTTAAGCCTTTTTACCCGACATTCACATGCTGTGATCCTTTTCAATATTGTTCCACGAAATTTTTAGTGGCTTTAGTTACGAATGACGTATTTATACACCCATGATTCTCCACAATGTTTTTTTTTTTAATGTGTTTGTGTAAGGAATCATTTTGCCAGAGGTCTTCGGTGTTATATCCGAACAGCTTCTCAAGTATTTTTCGAGGTAACTCATCTGAATCCTGCAGTTCGACCTTCGTGGATGGGGTTGTTCTGTACTTTCTGCCTTTACTTTTGTAAAATACCCAAGGAATTTCTTCATTTCTACTCCTTTTACCGCCCCCTACATCAATGAAATCTGCGACTAAAAATAATGAACGTCTCTTTTTATGCGACTTCGACTCGACATTTCGTTCTTGAATTATGACTGTTTTCGCATTTTCAGATAAATTTTCGACTAGCCATGGAGCCGATTTATTTTGATGTCAGGAATCAGCCCCTTAAAAGGTATTGGTGCTTCGAAACACCAAAAATTTATCAGTTAATTTGTAAATAGGACACATAATAATAATAATAATAAGGGAAATAATTTTTATTGTGCTACGTACACTCAGTGTTCATAAACTTCAACTTTTATTCAAGACTGATCAGGAAGTCGACCTATTTGTCTATTTGTACCAAGTTTGTTTTTATGTTTATTTCAGGCTTAGTTCAGCATGCTCCGAAATGCAGTCAGTCGTTTCAGTTCAACCCTCATCTGTCATCGATGACTGAGCGTCCATACAAGTGCGAAGAATGTGGATCAGCATTTAAGAAATCCAGTCATTTAAAACAACATGTCCGTTCCCACACAGGCGAGCGACCATACCAGTGTAAACAGTGTTTCAGGTACGTTGTAAATTCTTTCCAGTTGTGATATTTAATTATTAGTGTCGCTCCATGTAGCTAATAGAAAGAAGAGACATACAGAAAATGGCGGTGGAAAAATAAAAAAAAAAAAAAAAAACTTCTTTGGAAAAATCGGTTTTGGTTATATATCAAATACCACTCCGGTTTTGCAAGAAACTTTTTGCTTGTTTAGAAATAAGTACTACAAGAAAAAGAAAGAGTCAATGTTGGAATACAATTAACATTTTACAGTATTCGCAATCTTTTTTGCAAAAATAGCTTCTCTGTGATAACTTTTAATTATATAATTATATAAATCTATTTGCAACGTTTTGTGGAAAGAACGTATGTGTTTTAACAGTGTAAAAGGTTCTCTGTCGTTACTAGTAGCATTCGATTTAATACATAAGATTTCGATTTACTCGCTTATAAATTAAACATAGAAGTTCTAGAGTGAAGATGTGGAAAGTGCTACAAACTATACAAAATTTATGGATTTTTCTTTACTTTCTTAATTTTGATGGTTCAAGAACGTCCCCCAGTGGATCAGCATTCAACAATAAGCACAGCAGCGGTGAAAAAAAAAAAAAAAATACTAAGAAAAAACTCCAGAGGGTTGAAATAATTTAATAAATATAACACATGGTAGATCATCAGCTTTTAGTAAAAAAAAAAAAAAATGTTTTCCCCGACTTTCTCAAAACATTGTCACCAGTAGACGATGGCAGCAGAACTCCAGGAAATCACGGAAATTTCCATCCGAACCGAAAATGGACGACCCTCTCCTCACGTATCTCTGCTTCAGAGGATACGGATAGAAGAGGACCACAAGTGGACAGAACTATCAGTCATCAACTAATCATTAACTTAACCAACCTCTTTCTGGAGGCCACATTGGGCTAAGGAGATATCCTATAACTACCTTCCTCCCGGGCTGCCTTGAGTTACGGAGGAATCCTATCTCCTGAGGTCGCATTGGACAAAGGAGGTCTTTGTAATCACGGGCGTCTCTGGCAGGGGGACGCGTCCCCCCAAATATTTTGAGTACGAGATAAATGGATCAATGCTGAAAGTATTTAGATCTATATGGAAGAAGTAAAAACATAGACAGAATAAATTAAAGTTACGTCTGTTCTTAAACATTAGGTTAATGTGATTAGAATGCCCGCCATGACGTGTGTCACTTTCAAAGAAGGGTCTTTTTTTAAAAGTTACGCTTCTTGGTTAGTCAATGTAGTCTCGGCTGCTGGCACACAATTCTTTCATTGCTTAACCAACAACAGTTGGTTTCCAGGACAAAGGGAGACTGGAGAAGGGAAAGAAAGAACGTATAGTTAGTTTATCTGCGAATTAAGAAACGAAATCTGCAAAGACAAGGAAATATACAATAGAAGCGAAGGTTATAAGAGGAATTTAAAAAGATAGAGAAATTTGAATATTATATATGAGAGTAAATTTCTTGCGAATACTGTAGAAGGGCAGTAAGGGACAACTACTATGACAATATATAAACTAAAGATAGAAATGAGTGTTTAATGAGTGAATTGAGTTGGAGGAAGATGGAAAGAATACATTGAGGAACCAGATGACACCAAGAATAAACTGTACATTTTAGACATTAAAACGGAAAACGAAGTAAACGAGGATGGATCATTGGACAAGTTCAGAAGCATACAACGAAATAAAGATCAAAAAAGTAGATAATATAACTTTTGAATTTATTTAGAATATAAAAGAAGAATGAAAATCAAAAATTCGAAATTCTCAATCAAATAAAGTGTCATCGTAAGACTTCTTTCAAAGAATTAAGATTTTGTTTGCTAAGAAATCGAAATATATGAGGACTATAAAATTACAGTGCTGCAAATGCATTTAAGAACACTGAGCAAGAATTCACCGGTAGGAACGTCAAGGTGAAGAAATTACCTAAGAACCACATTATATGTAAACTTAATTTGTTTTCTTCGGCAAGTAGTCCACCAGTGATGGAAGAAAATTATGATTGTGTTGCTAAAGGTAGAAAAAATACCAGTTTACTCATAATTTTGATGTAACTTTAGTTGAGGTCTACAAGCATTCTAGTCGTCCTCGTCCCCCCCAATTTTAACATGACAGACGCCCATGCTTGTTATTACCTACTCCTTAGGTTACAATGAATGAAGGGGTTCCTACTTTAAATCTAAGACGATTATAACTATATTTCCGAAGCTAGTACTGTATACTTAAAAATCTTGAAACACCGAGAGACATTTTACTGTATTACAAAGAAACTTTGTAAATTGTTATAGATGTATATTTTTATAGATAAACAGGCAAAGGGCTCAAATCCCTGACTGCTTTATTAGACTCTACCGAAAACATTGCAATGTACAGTTACTCGTATCACTTTGTGTAGCTAGGTATCTTTGGATAAAAATTTTCAGTAAGGGCGGTGGTCACTTACACTAACCATCTTTTCTATTTCTCGTTACGCACACTACTTATGTTTTTCTTTTCTTTTTTTTTTTTTTTTTCAATAGATGGCATAAGCATTAACTCAGAATAGCAGAATATTTGTCTTTGGTAAAACATGATAAAAATAGTGCGTATATCCCGCTCAAAGTGTCACTTTCCTTTTTCTGCCCCTCAAAGAGTTAAACGCTTATATATGTATATTTCATATAGGTAATTGATGCACCTCCGGGATATTAATAATTTTTTCCCTTTCTTTCATAGGTCTTTTGTGTCGAGTGGCGTTTTGAAAGCTCATATAAGAACACATCAAGGTCTGAAAGATTTTAAGTGTCCTGTGTGTTCCCACCTGTTCACCACCAATGGAAGTCTGAAAAGACATATGGCCACTCATAGTAACTCACGACCATACATGTGTCCTTACTGCCGCAAGTGCTTCAAGACATCAGTCAACTGTAGAAAACATATGAAAACACATAAACGGGAATTGGCTTTGCAGGTAGGTACAAATATTCAGTATAATTAAAAATAGATTTCTTAATCCTCATAGTAATTTAAAAAGTTCAATTTTTGGGATTCCATCCGTGTTTTGTTTATTTTATTTCAGCTTAAGTTTCAAACGCACTGATTGCGTTCATCATTAGAGTTCAATTAATTTGGAAGTTGTACAAAATAATTATATTATAAATTTGAATAAAACCATAAATTATAAAAATATTTGATTCTTTCATATTGAAATGTAAAATCATACCATAACAATAGTACTGCAATTCTCAAATCAATTGAATTCTAATGATGAACAGTGTCAGTGCGTTTGGAACGTAAGCTGAAAATAAAATAAATAAAACACAAATGGAATATTTTTTAATTTCAGATATCTTCGTAAAAATTTTGTGGAATGTATAACTCTATAAAAGTAAGTCAAATACAAATGAAACGTGTTTTGATCTAATCAAAAACATTTAGAAACTAGTACTATATTGTTTATTTGTCATGTTGAAACTCGTGACAATTTTTAACTGGTTATGTGATACGAGATTCAAAAGCATGTAATACATTTATTCAGAATAAGATTTCTTTCTTTCTTTTTTCTTTCTTTTTTTTTATTTTTTTATTATTATTATTGAGCTGCCAGCTATTGGGTTGGTGCAATTGGAGTGTCAAATTATATGTCTAGTAGAAACCAATATATGTAACCAAGGACTGAGGTCGCGCGTACGACGTCTCATATTGTGTTGTAGAAAAAGGCCAAGTGAAAGTGTAACGTGGAGAATTTGCAATTGTGTGATATTCCTCTCCGAGTTGAAACTGCGACGATCTACACATCAAACTCCGTAAAACATTTGTGCCATTATTGTTGAATGAATGCACCGTACGCCGTTAGTTTGTAAAATTTCGTATGAATGACAACATTGAAAAATGGGTCTCGTGGCTACCAACCAGCATATTTTGATGAACTTCTCAGGAATATAGAGGGCTCCAAAAAATTTACTCACAGTTTGTAATTAAATAATTTATAAACAAAAAGACTTATACCAACTAATCTAATACGCAGGGCCGGCGCCAGCAGTTTTGCCGCCCTGGGCGGTACTTTCACGTGCCGCCCGTTAATTCACAAACCTTATTTTGACACAAGACGTTCAAGTGTCACGAAAAAGTGAGATGCGCCCCATTTAAAAACATGTATAAAATGGAAAAGTACACAAAAAATTGAACTACCTCTTTCGAATGCTTACGTAATATTTAACCGACTCCATACATAACACAATATTCGATTTCGCTGTATGTCTGTGATATACAGCAGGGTAATACAGAAAATAAAATTCCAAAAAAATATGCTTTAGTTACGACTAAGAATTTTAATTTTTAAGCTTATTTTATATCAAAAGGTGTTCCCAATAGAGTATGGAGCATGACGATAATATGGTGAATCAGATATTACGGCAAAACTAAGTGATTAGCCTAAGCCTTATACTGTACTAAAACATAATAGAGATACATAAATTTAACATACCTTAATTGAAAGAAACTGTTCTTGCTTTGATATAAGCAAATTCCCTTATCATATTCGCGTAGTCCAATGTTTCAGCCAGTTCGTGTTCTATTGATAGATCACTCAAGCGTTTTTCAGACATGGAAGAACGTAGATAGTTTTTAATAAGCTTAAGTTTCGTAAAACTTCTTTCTCCACTTGCCTGTTACCGGTAAGGTTAACAAAATCCTAAGTGCAACACTGACATTGGGAGTAAAGTCATGTTCCCTAATTAATTTTGAAGTCTCTTTTAGTGAACTTTTAGGCTTAATTATAGCGGATAACACTTTCAATTCGTCTTTCAAATCACTAGGGTTAATATATTTCGATTCTTCATGTGGTAAAATGCTGACAAGTTTAGTGCACTTTTCAGACAAAAGTTCAGTGACATATCTTTAAGAATACTTATACCTATCGTAAAGAAAATCGAAATACTCACTGTGATGTTTACATTGCTGAATCCTTTCTCTTGAAGTTAACAAAATCACGTCTTGAACTTTGTAATAAAAATCGATTTTTTATCTTGTTTGTGGATCTTCAATAGCTTCATCTCTGCCTCGTACTGAAACTTTCCCTTCTTTTCGACTTCGAGCTTGCACTGTATTACCTATCCGTGGATTTTCCATATCTAATGCTGATGCCAATTCCATCACACCAACTAAGATTGAAACTTTGCATCATTTCTGCTCCTCTCAAACTACTCAGATATTTTTCAAGAAACCCGACTGCATCCAAAACATGAGAATCAATGCTTTGGAGACTTTTGCTTACTATGTTTATGTGGAGTAAAAAGTCATACCACATAACGAGTGAGCAAAGGAAAGTAAAGTCTTGGAAAGGCTAGAAGAACGGCCTGTCTCAAGTGGGAGTGCCTTTTGTATGCTTGGAGTGGAACCTTAGAACATTGCTTAATAGAAACAGATATATAAGACATCTTGATAATCTTATCCACCCTAGCTGAAAATCTTATCTACGCCGCTGCAACGAAAATATTGAACGAGATACCTGTGGCTAGTAGTTTGATTGCAAATGAGGGGGAATGATATGAATTTCCTGAGTGAGTATTTTCCTGAATGTGAATGAAGTAAGTTCAATTACATTCTCAGGTGAACACAATTTTATTTTTCCATGTCTATTACAAAGCATCATATTTTGATAGTATTCTTTTCCGTTTCAAATTTTGCCGACCCTTAGACTTGCCGCCCTGGGCGATGGCACAGCTCAACCCCTCCTTGCGCCGGCCCTGCTAATACCTAGTGTAGTGTAAAGTGTAAAGTATTAAATTTGTCGTGGTAGACATAGTTGGCATTTTATGCCGCGCATGTGCGGATGGTTGGTGATAGTAGTGAAACGAGTCAGTTATATTAGCCAGTGCGGCAGAATACAGTCAAGTAGCAACAATGACTGAGTTTCGCTTATCGCTTGTTGATTGTACTGAAATGGTGCTGGAAGTACGAGAACATTCATGAGGTGCAACGGGATTGGCCAAGAGAGTTTGAAACACCGCCACCAACGCGTCGAACGATTGCCCACATTCGCGATAAATTCGAAGCCGATGGAACAGTTAAAGATGTGCACGAGGAAAGATCCGGCCGGCCACGAACAGCTACAAGTCCGGAATCCAGTGCTGCGACGTTCCAACATTTCACCCGATCACTGCAAAAATCAGTGATCTAGGGAGCGCGCGAAAGTGGGGTGAGCCGGTCAAGTGTAAGACGCATTCTGAAGAGGTCAAAGTAGAAAGTGAACATTTCAAGGGTACGACACTCAATGAATGAGGACGACCCAGATTGTAAGATGGAGTATTGTGAATGGTTTCAACACATGATTAGCGAGGATGCGAAATTTGCAAGGAAGTTTGTGTGAACTGACAAGGCGCAATTCGAACTTAACGGTACTACTAGGCTTCTGAAAACCCTCACCCTCAAGTGTACAGGGCAGTGAATCTTCCGGGGGTTGCTATGTGGTGTTGTCTGTCAGTGCGTATGTGATTGATACCTTCTTCTTCGAGGAATCTGTAACTGGTGAGATATATATATCTTGGTACGCTTCAGACAAGGATTTTGCCTGCGATCCAAAAGCTAATGGTGATGAACTTTTTTTTATGCAATAAGACATAACCCCACCTCACTACCATCGAGATGTCAGGTTGTATCTCGATAAAACTACCCGGGCAGTGAATTGGTAGAAGAAGTCCTGTTGAGCCGATCACTGCAATCTCGTTGCCTCGTCAAGTCAAATTTGTTACGAGTTGCGGAGTAGCAAACAGTTGAGCCGATCGGGGACATGAGATTTGGAACATGGAATATTAGGAGTCTTTATAGGGCAGGCGCGTTAAAATCCGTAACGAGGGAGTTAGAGAAATACAGGATGGACGTAGTAGGAGTTCAGGAAGTTAGGTGGGAAGGAAATGGATCTGAGAATTCCGGAAATTTTACGTTCTTTTATGGGGAAGGAAATAAAAATCACCAGTTAGGAACAGGGTTTTTCGTTCATAAACGTATATTACCAGCAATTAAACGGGTTGAATTTGTTACTGACAGACTTTCTTTTATTACTCTTAAGGGACGGTGGTGTGATATTATTGTTTTAAATGTACATGCCCCAACGGAAGATAAGGATGACGATATAAAAGACAGTTTTTACGAAGAGGTGGAACGGATATTTGACCAACTCCCGCGATACCATATGAAAATTCTATTAGGGGATTTCAATGCGAAGGTAGGACGAGAGGATATTTTCAAACCGATTATAGGGAACGAAAGTCTGCATAAGGAAAGTAATGACAACGGTGTTAGACTCGTGAACTTTGCAACATCCAAAAACCTAATCGTGAAGAGTACAAAATTCCCACATCGCGACGTTCATAAATACACTTGGACATCACCAGACAGGAAAACACATACTCAAATTGATCACGTTTTAGTAGATAGAAGAAGGCAATCTAGCATAATTGATGTCCGGTCGTTTAGAGGGGCTGATTGTGACACTGACCACTACCTCGTAGCAGCGATAATACGAGAGAGGTTATCGTTAAATAAGGGTAATATGCATTGTCCGAAAACGGAGAGATTCAATTTAAAGAAATTAGAAGAGAGCCAGGCAAGAGAGGAATACCAGATTGAAGTTTCGAATAGATTTTCGGCTTTAGAAGATTCGGAATGCACTAGTGTTGAGGATACCTGGATTGAAATTAGAGATAGCATTAAAATTTCAGCAAAAGAAAAATTGGGACACGCGGAAATACGTAGGAACAAACCATGGTTCGACCAGGAATGCATAAAACTAGCAGAGAAGAGAAAACAGGCAAAATTACTCTGGCTACAAAATCCGAATGAAATGACTACACAAAATTTCGCAGATATCAGGCGGGAAACTTCCAAAACTTTTAGAACAAAGAAACGCGATTTTCTGAAAGCTAAAATTAAGGAACTTGAAGATAATAGTAAAAATAAAAACATTCGGGACATGTATAAGGGAATCAACGAATTTAAGAAAGGCTATCAACCTCGTGCTTATATATTAAAGATATCTGACGGTACAGTTCTTACTGACACGGATAGCATCTTAAATAGATGGAAAGATTTCTTTGACGATTTGCTTAACACGCAACCAAAAACTAGTGTTCGTGGAGAAAAGGAGATACACACCGCAGAACCGTATATTCCAGAACCCAACCGAATAGAAGTAGAAACCGCTATAAAGAAATTAAAGAAACACAAATCTCCGGGTGTAGATGAAATTCCGGCTGAGTTAATTTTAGCTGGAGGCGAAAAATTGTGGAACAAGATACACAAACTCATTCTCCTTATCTGGAACAAGGAAGAATTGCCAGAAGAGTGGAAAGAATCAATCATTGTTCCAATCCACAAGAAAGGCGACAAAACTGACTGTAATAATTATCGAGGCATTTCTCTTCTGTCAACATCCTATAAAATCCTTTCAAATATTCTGTTAGCAAGGCTGACCCCATACGCAGATGAAATTATTGGAGATTATCAGTGCGGATTTAGACGAAATCGATCAACTATCGACCAAATATTTACCATTCGCCAAATACTCGAAAAAAAGTGGGAATACAATACCCCGGTACATCAACTATTTATTGATTTTAGAAAGGCGTACGACTCGGTTAGGAGAGAAACATTATACAACGTTCTTGCAGAACTTGGAATACCGAGAAAGCTAATTAGATTAATTAAAATATGTTTAAATGAATCCCAAAGTAAAGTCCGGGTAGGAAAATTTTTGTCCACGAGCTTTCACGTCGAAAATGGCCTGAAACAAGGAGATGCGTTGTCGCCATTATTATTTAACTTCGTTTTGGAATACGCTATAAGGAAAATCAAAGATAGGAACCAGGGCTTACAGTTGAACGGTATTCACCAGGTTATGGCATATGCTGATGATGTAAATTTAATAGGAGATGATAGGAGAACAATAGAAAGAAATGCAGAGATCTTATTAAACGCTTGCAGGGACATGGGTTTAGAAGTAAATGCAGATAAAACTAAATACATGGAAGTGCGTCGGGACCGAAATACAGCAAATTATGGATACGTTAAAATACTAAATAATACTTTTGATAAAGTGGATACTTTCAAATATCTAGGATCAATATTAACAGAGGAAAATCATATTCACGGAGAAATTAAATGTCGACTAAAAGCAGGGAATTCGTGTTACTATTCGGTTCAAAATCTCTTGTCGTCGCGAATTCTGTCGAGGAATTTGAAACTTAAAATATACAAAACGATAATCATGCCTGTGGTTCTGTATGGCTGCGAAACATGGTCACTTACTCTGAGGGAAGAACATAGACTGAAAGTATTCGAGAACAAGATCGTGAGACGAATATTTGGACCCAAGAGGAACGGGAATGGGGAAACTTCATAACGAGGAACTACATAATTTATATGCTTTACCCAACATTGTTAGGGTCGTCAAGTCTAGGAGGCTTAGATGGGCGGGTCATGTAGCTAGAATGGAAGAAAGTAGAGACGCTTTCAAAGTCTTGACTGGAAGACCAATCGGAAAACGACCATTAGGAAGACCTAGGCGCAGATGGGAGGACAATATTAAGATGGATCTCGCAGAGATTGGAATACAGAGTAGAAACTGGATGCAGTTAGCTAAGGATAGAAGTCAGTGGAGAGCTTTTGTGAACGCGGCATTGAACCTCCGGGTTCCATAGGCCATAGAGTTAGTTAGTTAGTTAGTTAGTCCTGTTGAGCACCCACCTCAGTCTCCTGATTTAACACAACTGGACTTCTAGTTCAGGGGACCGTCAAGAATGACGCATATCAACAAAAATCAACAACAGTCAACGAATTACGTGGAAACAGTAAAGTCATGTGGTGCTATTACGCCAGATATACTAACAGTCGTAGTTAGGTGTGCAGTTCATCGCCATAGGCGTTGTATAGAAGCTGCTGGTGGTCTTTCGAACACATACCAAAACCCCGTCTTATCAAAAGTTGTCTCGTCAAGTCAAATTTGTTACGAGTTGCGGAGTAGCAAACAGTGAGTACATATTTCGGACCTGATATAACTCTGTATATAACTAGAAAGCATAAAGAGTGGAAAAGTGACTGACTGGACCGGAACCCGAACCCGGAACATGCGGCATACCGTGCCGGTGGTTAACAACTACGCTACCCAGTCCGCTTTCCAGAACAGCCACTCACTCTCTCACTTTTGAGGTCGGTGCTTTTTACTCGAAGCACATGGGTTACACTACGGATCCCCCTGCTGTGCTTGGACAATCCCTGTGTCCATATATTGAACACCTATGACGGTTGTAATTTCATATAAATATTAATGAAAGAGGAAACTACCGGTTTTAACACACCATATTCTCTATAGATGTAAATTCTATAATGCACAAAGAGTGAAAAAGTGACTGATCAGACCAAGACTCGAACCCGGGACCGGCGGCATACCGATGCGTTAACCACTACGCCACCAGTCCGCTTGTCAGAACAGCCACTCACTCTCTCATAAAACCCGATTACAAGTAGACCTTTTTTAAAACTCTTTTTCTTGGTTCAGAAAATAACCCTTGGCATAGAGTTGATACCATTAATACGACCGGTACAATAGACGATGCTCTTTATAGACATAATAAGAAAGTTCCAAAAAAATATGACCAGAAGCCGCCACAAGTAAATTGTGCAACACGTAGACTCAGTGTTACCAAGTAGTAGATTTTCTTCTAATGTAGTGGATTTTAATTTTCATCAAGAAGGAAATGCATATTTTATATTGCTTACGTTAGGGTTCATCAGATATTTTAAGTATGAAAAAAAAAAGTTCTCATAACAAGGATATTAATTCAGCATACTTTATTAGCATTTAGTAAAAAAAATTATTTTTTAACGCTTTGCATGTGTCATTCATACTTTTTTCTGTTGAATTTCCAGGGGGTCAGGCTATACACGAATAAACACGGTAATTAAAAGTATAAGAGAGAAGGAGAAGAAAAGGAAATTCATTTTTCACGAGTTTCTTTTTGTACTTGACTATTAACTCAACTTCATGATTTCTTTGTTTGTATTTTTCTTTAAAGGTTGCGCAAGCAGCAAAAGACGGTGATGCCGCAGCAACTTTGTCAGTAACGTTAGACTGTCGAAATCCTGCGGCAGCACTTCTTGGTCAGACAGACTCTCAGTTCCCGGACTCTGCCGAAGGATTGGGGACAGAATTTGCGCAGACGTTCCCCGATCAGACTTTTGAAGTGTCAACGACTACTCAAGAAGGAGGCGACGCTACCTTTGTGCATACGTTAAGTACAGGTAATGTAGGAAGTCCATCGTAAAATGTAATAATTAAATACAACAATACAAAAAATAAATCTTACTTTATTATGAAGAAGAAAATCAATTCCACCAAAAAATCCAATATATTTCATTCAATCAAAAATTTTCTTGTAGGCCTTATATCTGGAGAACTACATATAGTGTAGCCAAACCCAAATATCACTTAATTCAGTATGATGTGCTTATTCTGTAAGAAATATGAAAACTCGATTTAGGGGTCCGTTAAAAAAAATTGTGGCCCCTGATCCAAAAACTAGTTATTGTTCAAGATTGCAAAATTTTGATGCATTTTTTTATCATTCGTAAAATTCTTGGCCAAGATCATAATCTTTTGATCCATTGTTTTTGGATCATTCCTAGAATTCTTGTTTAAATTCTAATAATTTCGACGCCTATCTCAGTAATTTGGCATCTTCTTCGCAGGAAGTAATCCTTGAGTGTTAAATCAGATCTTCACATGATGGTTGGTTTTCTCCACTAGTGACAAATGCATCTTAAATACATTACCGAAATTCTACAACTTAAATTAATACAAATAAACTATATTCGATAGCTTTTGCGGATGAAAAATGTATTTTCTTCCACATGTATACACACATTCAATTCTCCTTCCTCCCAGCCCCCGCCAAGTGAACTTTGTGGTGGACAAACACCGTGTGCGTGGGTTTCCTCGGGGTTCTCCCGTTTCTTCCCACTTTCGTCATTCCACCATTTCATTCATTACTCATATTCATCGTCTCCTTTAGCCTTGCCGGCATAACCGTGGGACGTAAAACTCAAAGATTTCATTTCATTTTCAATTCTCCTTCATAGATCAGAGTTGCCACTCAGTAGAACAGTGTTTATGAAATATTACTAAAAAGTTTTCGGTAAGTATGAAAATTTTTATGCGTGTACCTGACACCATTATAGTTAATTACTTATTGTGGTGTTACCTAGCTTAATTATATAATTCCAATCTTTATCAAGCGATCTCTGCTCAAAGTTTAGTTCCGGCTCCCCAATCCTAATATAGTATGATTCATAAGTGTCATTTTCGATTTGCAGTTAAGTCTTATGGAGCAATTTGATCTCATTTATGATGTTGAACTTATTTGTTTACTTACAAATAATGGCATATAAAATGAATACTCTAACTTTCTTTATTATTCGTGTTATCCTGAGAAAATTTTCAAAACCTCTTCTGTTCCCTTCGTTGATCACGTTGTACAGGAAAAAAACAAAACACATTCCTAATATCAAAACTAAATGCACGGATCTTATAAGTTACGAAAACATATTATAATCACTATATCAGATACTTTAGAGACGTTAACATAAAATTGGAAAATATAATTGGAAAAGGGAGCAATGATGGACATTCACTGACCATTAATCATTCACAGAATATGAATGCAGTAAGTTTGTACTTTATATTTCCGAATTGTTCCTTAGAAAGCGGACACCTTTAAGCATTTGGCTCCTCAGAGCAAGAAGGTGTCATAAACTTTAGGGTAACTTTTTTTTTTTTTTTTTTTAAGTAGAAAATGCTGTGTATTCTACTGCTTTAACCAGTGCAATATATGGAATATATTGACTTCTACCATTTAATTTCTCCTACTGAAGCTTACACCCTATAATATGAACAGCCAAAATCTTCACAGTTTAGCTTAATTAAACATGTTGAGGTAGGGTATTCAAGTAACATGCCAAAAATAGGATGGAAAGTTAAAATTGTTGATCACACGACAGGATTACATAGAAGTCAGTATTGTGTTAACATTTGAAACGTTCTATTAATTGTTATAATAAAATTACTCAAATCTGGAGATGGATTATTATATGCCTGTGTTATATTGTTGTGCTCCATGCAGCTGGTGTAGCTGTGGACCGGTTGAGAACCATTAGAACTTGAAGTGTATTACGTATTCACCACTACGAAAGTTTTAATAGTTACTTACGATTTTTTAAATGGTATTGTGTTTAAAAATTGTAAAAATTGTAAAAAAAAAAAAAAAAAAAAAAGTGTTTTAAATGAAGGCTGATTAAATAAATTATCATGACCACAGATGAAGCGTAGCACAGGGTGTCTATCGGTCACGAAAGTTATGAAATCAGAAAACACTCATGAAAGTCAAGAAATTTAGCTTTTGGGTCACGAATTTTTTTTATCTACAAATATAAGCACAGATTGGAAAATTTTGTTCTAGAAAACGTCAAAATTCACTACCAAAAATGTCTGTGGTCGGCTTTAGACGCTACTAAATCGCAAGCAAAGCATTCTTCTATCGCATGCATGAAAATTTGACCTAATTTGCACCCAAATTCGTTCTTGAGAATGTTAGGAAATTTTATGGTTTGGTAAAAAAAAGTCACGAAATTTCATTTTGGAATTTGAGTAGACACCCTGGTAGCATCATCAATCTAAGACCGTTGAGAGCACTAATAAAGATACTCCCGTCTTCACGATGTATATTTGCGTATTTTCGTAATGAGAACTTTTTTATGTACAACTTGAGAGTTAAAAATGTTTTTTTCTTTAGTACATCGTTCTTGTTCGTTTTTAGAAACCAACCGTTCTCAAAGCATTTCTCGCAGGTACTTACTTTCTGGGAAATATTAGAATTGTTGTAGAAAATAAATAGACAATACTTAATTGAGAGCGTCTTTGTATACTCACAGGTGATTTAGCCCACGGTGCTGAGTTATCAACAGAACAAATAGCAGAGTCATTGAATGCTGATAATGGGACAACAATTACTTTGCCTGCTCTTGATGGACAGGAAGCTCTAACTCAGGTAATAGACATTTTGTAGTCTACCAAAGAAATATTCAAATTTTGTGTTTCCTAAAATTTATATAAATATTTTAAGTTTGGCTTGAATACAGAAACTTTCAATTATCTGAATTGAATGGGTTAAGGTTATTCATTACGTCCAAATAGTTTGTGTCTAAAACGGTAGATGGCGCCACCGTCACCAATGTTAACATATACAACTAATAAAATTAAAACAATCAAAAATAAAATGAACAATTCAAAAATTAAGCAAAAACGGATATAATCTGGTTAATGGACGTTACAAAATCTAGGGAATGGTACGTGTCGATTTCACTTATTGTTATTAGTTTCATTGTTAGAGGCCACCATTGTTAAGTAAATAATCAACTTTATCTGCCGTACTTTCTACCAGAAACTGACCAAACTTTACACACCCATTTAAGATTGAAATATCTAGGGAATGGTACGTGTCGATTTCACATATTGTTGTTAGTTTCATTGTTGAAGACCACCATTGTTAAATAAACAATCAAGTTTTTCTGCCACATTTTCTACCACAAACTGACCAAAATTTTCAGAATCATTTAAGATTAAGCTATCTATGGAATGGTATGTGTCGATTTCACATATTGTTGTTAGTATCATTGTTAGAGGCCACCATTGTTAAACAAACAATCAACATTAATGGCCATACGTTCTACCAGAAACTGACCAAACTTTGCACATCCATTTAAAGTTGAAATATCTACGGAATGCTATGTGTCGATTTCACATATTGTTGTTAGTTTCATTGTTGTAAGACACCATTGTTAAATACATAATCGTTGGATTTCTTCATTATTAAACAACAATCAACTTTATCTGCCATATTTTCTACCACAAACTGACCAAACTTGCACAATCATTTACGATTGAGATGTCGATGGAATGGTACGTGCCGATTTCACTTATTGTAACTTTCATTCTTAGAGGCCACCATTGTTAAAAAAAACAATCAACTTTGTCTGCCACATTTTCTACCAGAAACTGACCAAACTTTGCACACGCATTTAAGATTGAAATATCTAGGGAATGGTACCTGTCGATTTCACATATTGTTGTTAGTTTCATTGTTGTAAGACGCCATAGTTAAACACATAATCGTTGGATTTCTTCATTATTAAACAAACAATCAAGCTTTTCTGCCACACTTTCTACCACAAACTGACCAAACTTGCACAATCATTTACGATTGAGATATCTATGGAATGGTACATGCCGATTTCACATATTGTTGTTAGTTTCATTATTAGAGGACACCATTTTAAGTAAAGAATCAACTTTATCTAACACACTTTCTAACACAAACTTATCAAACTTGGCACAACCATCGGATTACCACAGAGATATCTACTGAATGGTACCAATCGATTTCACATGTTGTTAGTTTCACTGTTCGAGACCACCATTTTAAAACAATCGTTGGATTTCTCCATTATTAAATAAACAATCAACTTTATCTGCCATACTTTATACTACAAACTAACCAAACGTGTCATACTTATTTACGATTGAGATATCTACGGAATGATACGTGTCGATTTCATTTATTGTTATTAGTTTTATTCTTAGAGACCACCATTTTTAAATAAACAATCAACTATATCTGCCATACTTTCTACCAGAAACTGACCAAATTTTGCATACCCCTTGAAAGTTGAAATATCTACGGAATGCTATGTGTCGATTTCACATGTTGTTGTTAGTTTCATTGTTAAAACATACCATTTTAAGTAAAGAATCAACTTTATCTAACATACTTTCTAACCCAAACTTATCAAACTTGGCACACCCATCGGATTACCACAGATATATCTACTGAATGGTACCACTCGATTTCACATGTTGTTAGTTTCACTGTTCGAGATTACCATTTTAAAACAATCGTTGGATTTCTCCATTATTAAATAAAAAATCAACTTTATCTGCCATACTTTCTACCTCAAACTGACCAAACTTGCACAATCATTTACGATTGAGATGTCGATGGAACGGTACGTACAGATTTCACTTATTGTTGTTAGTTTCATTTTTAGAGGCCACCATTGTTAAGTAAACAATCAACTTTATCTGCCGTACTTTCTACCAGAAACTGACCAAACTTTACACACCCATTTAAGATTGAAATATCTAGGGAATGGTATGTGTCGATTTCACATATTGTTGTTAGTTTCATTGTTGAAGACCACCATTGTTAAATAAACAATCAAGTTTTTCTGCCACATTTTCTACCACAAACTGACCAAAATTTTCAGAATCATTTAAGATTAAGCTATCTATGGAATGGTATGTGTCGATTTCACATATTGTTGTTAGTATCATTGTTAGAGGCCACCATTGTTAAACTAACAATCAACATTAATGGCCATACGTTCTACCAGAAACTGACCAAACTTTGCACACCCATTTAAAGTTGAAATATCTACGGAATGCTATGTGTCGATTTCACATATTGTTGTTAGTTTCATTGTTGTAAGACACCATTGTTAAATACATAATCGTTGGATTTCTTCATTATTAAACAACAATCAACTTTATCTGCCATATTTTCTACCACAAACTGACCAAACTTGCACAATCATTTACGATTGAGATGTCGATGGAATGGTACGTGCCGATTTCACTTATTGTTGTAACTTTCATTGTTAGAGGCCACCATTGTTAAAAAAAACAATCAACTTTGTCTGCCACATTTTCTACCAGAAACTGACCAAACTTTGCACACGCATTTAAGATTGAAATATCTAGGGAATGGTACCTGTCGATTTCACATATTGTTGTTAGTTTCATTGTTGTAAGACGCCATAGTTAAACACATAATCGTTGGATTTCTTCATTATTAAACAAACAATCAAGCTTTTCTGCCACACTTTCTACCACAAACTGACCAAACTTGCACAATCATTTACGATTGAGATATCTATGGAATGGTACATGCCGATTTCACATATTGTTGTTAGTTTCATTATTAGAGGACACCATTTTAAGTAAAGAATCAACTTTATCTAACACACTTTCTAACACAAACTTATCAAACTTGGCACAACCATCGGATTACCACAGAGATATCTACTGAATGGTACCAATCGATTTCACATGTTGTTAGTTTCACTGTTCGAGACCACCATTTTAAAACAATCGTTGGATTTCTCCATTATTAAATAAACAATCAACTTTATCTGCCATACTTTATACTACAAACTAACCAAACGTGTCATACTTATTTACGATTGAGATATCTACGGAATGATACGTGTCGATTTCATTTATTGTTATTAGTTTTATTCTTAGAGACCACCATTTTTAAATAAACAATCAACTATATCTGCCATACTTTCTACCAGAAACTGACCAAATTTTGCATACCCCTTGAAAGTTGAAATATCTACGGAATGCTATGTGTCGATTTCACATGTTGTTGTTAGTTTCATTGTTAAAACATACCATTTTAAGTAAAGAATCAACTTTATCTAACATACTTTCTAACCCAAACTTATCAAACTTGGCACACCCATCGGATTACCACAGATATATCTACTGAATGGTACCACTCGATTTCACATGTTGTTAGTTTCACTGTTCGAGATTACCATTTTAAAACAATCGTTGGATTTCTCCATTATTAAATAAAAAATCAACTTTATCTGCCATACTTTCTACCTCAAACTGACCAAACTTGCACAATCATTTACGATTGAGATGTCGATGGAACGGTACGTACAGATTTCACTTATTGTTGTTAGTTTCATTTTTAGAGGCCACCATTGTTAAGTAAACAATCAACTTTATCTGCCGTACTTTCTACCAGAAACTGACCAAACTTTACACACCCATTTAAGATTGAAATATCTAGGGAATGGTACGTGTCGATTTCACATATTGTTGTTAGTTTCATTGTTGAAGACCACCATTGTTAAATAAACAATCAAGTTTTTCTGCCACATTTTCTACCACAAACTGACCAAAATTTTCAGAATCATTTAAGATTAAGCTATCTATGGAATGGTATGTGTCGATTTCACATATTGTTGTTAGTATCATTGTTAGAGGCCACCATTGTTAAACTAACAATCAACATTAATGGCCATACGTTCTACCAGAAACTGACCAAACTTTGCACACCCATTTAAAGTTGAAATATCTACGGAATGCTATGTGTCGATTTCACATATTGTTGTTAGTTTCATTGTTGTAAGACACCATTGTTAAATACATAATCGTTGGATTTCTTCATTATTAAACAACAATCAACTTTATCTGCCATATTTTCTACCACAAACTGACCAAACTTGCACAATCATTTACGATTGAGATGTCGATGGAATGGTACGTGCCGATTTCACTTATTGTTGTAACTTTCATTCTTAGAGGCCACCATTGTTAAAAAAAACAATCAACTTTGTCTGCCACATTTTCTACCAGAAACTGACCAAACTTTGCACACGCATTTAAGATTGAAATATCTAGGGAATGGTACCTGTCGATTTCACATATTGTTGTTAGTTTCATTGTTGTAAGACGCCATAGTTAAACACATAATCGTTGGATTTCTTCATTATTAAACAAACAATCAAGCTTTTCTGCCACACTTTCTACCACAAACTGACCAAACTTGCACAATCATTTACGATTGAGATATCTATGGAATGGTACATGCCGATTTCACATATTGTTGTTAGTTTCATTATTAGAGGACACCATTTTAAGTAAAGAATCAACTTTATCTAACACACTTTCTAACACAAACTTATCAAACTTGGCACAACCATCGGATTACCACAGAGATATCTACTGAATGGTACCAATCGATTTCACATGTTGTTAGTTTCACTGTTCGAGACCACCATTTTAAAACAATCGTTGGATTTCTCCATTATTAAATAAACAATCAACTTTATCTGCCATACTTTATACTACAAACTAACCAAACGTGTCATACTTATTTACGATTGAGATATCTACGGAATGATACGTGTCGATTTCATTTATTGTTATTAGTTTTATTCTTAGAGACCACCATTTTTAAATAAACAATCAACTATATCTGCCATACTTTCTACCAGAAACTGACCAAATTTTGCATACCCCTTGAAAGTTGAAATATCTACGGAATGCTATGTGTCGATTTCACATGTTGTTGTTAGTTTCATTGTTAAAACATACCATTTTAAGTAAAGAATCAACTTTATCTAACACACTTTCTAACCCAAACTTATCAAACTTGGCACACCCATCGGATTACCACAGATATATCTACTGAATGGTACCACTCGATTTCACATGTTGTTAGTTTCACTGTTCGAGATTACCATTTTAAAACAATCGTTGGATTTCTCCATTATTAAATAAAAAATCAACTTTATCTGCCATACTTTCTACCTCAAACTGACCAAACTTGCACAATCATTTACGATTGAGATGTCGATGGAACGGTACGTACAGATTTCACTTATTGTTGTTAGTTTCATTTTTAGAGGCCACCATTGTTAAGTAAACAATCAACTTTATCTGCCGTACTTTCTACCAGAAACTGACCAAACTTTACACATCCATTTAAGATTGAAATATCTAGGGAATGGTACGTGTCGATTTCACATATTGTTGTTAGTTTCATTGTTGAAGACCACCATTGTTAAATAAACAATCAAGTTTTTCTGCCACATTTTCTACCACAAACTGACCAAAATTTTCAGAATCATTTAAGATTAAGATATCTATGGAATGGTATGTGTCGATTTCACATATTGTTGTTAGTATCATTGTTAGAGGCCACCATTGTTAAACTAACAATCAACATTAATGGCCATACGTTCTACCAGAAACTGACCAAACTTTGCACACCCATTTAAAGTTGAAATATCTACGGAATGCTATGTGTCGATTTCACATATTGTTGTTAGTTTCATTGTTGTAAGACACCATTGTTAAATACATAATCGTTGGATTTCTTCATTATTAAACAACAATCAACTTTATCTGCCATATTTTCTACCACAAACTGACCAAACTTGCACAATCATTTACGATTGAGATGTCGATGGAATGGTACGTGCCGATTTCACTTATTGTTGTAACTTTCATTCTTAGAGGCCACCATTGTTAAAAAAAACAATCAACTTTGTCTGCCACATTTTCTACCAGAAACTGACCAAACTTTGCACACGCATTTAAGATTGAAATATCTAGGGAATGGTACCTGTCGATTTCACATATTGTTGTTAGTTTCATTGTTGTAAGACGCCATAGTTAAACACATAATCGTTGGATTTCTTCATTATTAAACAAACAATCAAGCTTTTCTGCCACACTTTCTACCACAAACTGACCAAACTTGCACAATCATTTACGATTGAGATATCTATGGAATGGTACATGCCGATTTCACATATTGTTGTTAGTTTCATTATTAGAGGACACCATTTTAAGTAAAGAATCAACTTTATCTAACACACTTTCTAACACAAACTTATCAAACTTGGCACAACCATCGGATTACCACAGAGATATCTACTGAATGGTACCAATCGATTTCACATGTTGTTAGTTTCACTGTTCGAGACCACCATTTTAAAACAATCGTTGGATTTCTCCATTATTAAATAAACAATCAACTTTATCTGCCATACTTTATACTACAAACTAACCAAACGTGTCATACTTATTTACGATTGAGATATCTACGGAATGATACGTGTCGATTTCATTTATTGTTATTAGTTTTATTCTTAGAGACCACCATTTTTAAATAAACAATCAACTATATCTGCCATACTTTCTACCAGAAACTGACCAAATTTTGCATACCCCTTGAAAGTTGAAATATCTACGGAATGCTATGTGTCGATTTCACATGTTGTTGTTAGTTTCATTGTTAAAACATACCATTTTAAGTAAAGAATCAACTTTATCTAACACACTTTCTAACCCAAACTTATCAAACTTGGCACACCCATCGGATTACCACAGATATATCTACTGAATGGTACCACTCGATTTCACATGTTGTTAGTTTCACTGTTCGAGATTACCATTTTAAAACAATCGTTGGATTTCTCCATTATTAAATAAAAAATCAACTTTATCTGCCATACTTTCTACCTCAAACTGACCAAACTTGCACAATCATTTACGATTGAGATGTCGATGGAACGGTACGTACAGATTTCACTTATTGTTGTTAGTTTCATTTTTAGAGGCCACCATTGTTAAGTAAACAATCAACTTTATCTGCCGTACTTTCTACCAGAAACTGACCAAACTTTACACATCCATTTAAGATTGAAATATCTAGGGAATGGTACGTGTCGATTTCACATATTGTTGTTAGTTTCATTGTTGAAGACCACCATTGTTAAATAAACAATCAAGTTTTTCTGCCACATTTTCTACCACAAACTGACCAAAATTTTCAGAATCATTTAAGATTAAGATATCTATGGAATGGTATGTGTCGATTTCACATATTGTTGTTAGTATCATTGTTAGAGGCCACCATTGTTAAACTAACAATCAACATTAATGGCCATACGTTCTACCAGAAACTGACCAAACTTTGCACACCCATTTAAAGTTGAAATATCTACGGAATGCTATGTGTCGATTTCACATATTGTTGTTAGTTTCATTGTTGTAAGACACCATTGTTAAATACATAATCGTTGGATTTCTTCATTATTAAACAACAATCAACTTTATCTGCCATATTTTCTACCACAAACTGACCAAACTTGCACAATCATTTACGATTGAGATATCTATGGAATGGTACATGCCGATTTCACATATTGTTGTTAGTTTCATTGTTAGAGGCCACCATTGTTAAAAAAAACAATCAACTTTATCTGCCACATTTTCTACCAGAAACTGACCAAACTTTGCACACGCATTTAAGATTGAAATATCTAGGGAATGGTACCTGTCGATTTCACCTATTGTTGTTAGTTTCATTGTTGTAAGACACCATTGTTAAATACATAATCATTGGATTTCTTCATTATTAAACAAACAATCAACTTTATCTGCCATATTTTATACTACAAACTGACCAAACGTGGCATACTTATTTACGATTGAGATATCTATGGAATGGTACGTGTCGATTTCATTTATTGTTATTAGTTTTATTGTTAGAGACCATCATTTTTAAATAAACAATCAACTATATCTGCCATACTTTCTACCAGAAACTGACCAAATTTTGCATACCCCTTGAAAGTTGAAATATCTACGGAATGCTATGTGTCGATTTTACATGTTGTTACTAGTTTCATTATTAATGGCCACCATTGTTAAATACAGAATCGTTGGATTTCTCCAGTGTTAAGTATACAGTCAACTTTTGTCTGCCATATTTTGTACCACAAACTAACCTAACGTGGCACACTCATTTACGATTGAGATATCAATGGCATGGTTCGTGCCGATTTTACATATTGTTGTTAGTTTCATTCTTAGAGGCCACTGTTGCTATGTAAACAATCAAGTTTATCTTTCGTACTTTCTACGAGAAAATGAAGAAACTTTGCACACCCATTTAAGATTGCAGGTATGTATCTAGGGAATGGTATGTGTGGATTCCACATATTGTTGTTAGTTTCATTGTTGAAGGCCACTATTCTTAAATAAACCATCAACTTTATCTGCCATACTTTCTAAAACAAACCGACCAAATTTGGCACACCCATCGGATTTGCACAGAGATATCTACTTAATGGTAATAGTCGATTTCACATGTTGTTGTTAGTTTCATTATTAATGGCCACCATTGTTAAATAAACAATCGTTGGATTTCTCCATGGTTAAGTAAACAATCAACTTTATCTGCCATACTTTCAACCACAAACTAACCAAACTTGGCACACTCATTTACGATTGAGATATCTATGGAATGGTACGGGTCGATTTCACTTATTGTTGTTACTTTCATTGTTAGAGGCCAGCATTGTTAAATGAACAATCAACTATATGTGCCATACTTTCTACCAGAAATTGGTCAAACCTTGCACACACATTTAATATTGTAATATCTAGGGAAAGATATGTGCCGATTTCTCATATTGTTGTTAGTTTCATTGTAGAGATCACCATTGTTAAATAAACATTCGTTGGATTTCTCCATTGTTAAATAAACGATCAACTTTATCTGCCATACTTTCTACCACAAACTAAGCAAACTTTGCACACTCATGAACGATTGAGATATCTATGGAATGGTATGTGTCGATTTCACATATTGTTGTTCTTTCATTGTTGAAGGCCACCATTGTTAAATAAACAATCGTTGAATTTCTAAATTGTTACCTAAACAATCAACTTTATCTTACACTTTTTCTACCACTACTAACCAAATTTGGCGCACTCATTTACAATTGAGACATCTATGGAACGGTACGTGTCGATTTCACTTACTGTTGTTAATTTCATTGTTAGAGGCCACCATTATTAAATAAAGAATCAACTTTATCTGCCATACTTTCTAGCAGAAACTGACCAAACCTTACACACTCATTTAAGACTGAAATATCTAGGGAAAGATATGTGTCGATTTCTCGTATTGTTGTTAGTTTCATTGTTGAAGACCACCATTGTTAAATACACAATCCTTGGATTTCTACATTGTGAAATAAACGATCAACTTTATCTGCCATACTTTCTACCACAGACTAACCAAACTTTGCACACCCATATAAGATTGAAATATGTAGGAAATAGTACGTGCTGATTTCACATGTTGTTCTTAGTTTCATTGTTAGAGGCCACCATTGTTAAATAAACAATAAACTTTATCTGTCATACTTTCTACCAGAAACTGACCAAACTTTGCGTACCTATGAAAGATTGAAATATCTATCCTATGGTTCATGTCGATTTCACATATTGTTTTAGTTACGTTGTTGGAGACTACCATTATTAAATAAACGATTCACTTTATTTTCCATACTTTTTACCAGAAGCTGACCAAACTTGACATATTTGCGATTCAGATATCTAGAGAATGGTACATGTCGATTTCTCATATTGTTGTTAGTTTCATTGTTGGAGGCCTCTATTTTTAAATATACAGTAAACTATTTTCCATACTTGCTACCAGAAACTAAGCAAACTTTACTTACCTATTTACGATTGAAATATCTGTGGAATGATACATGTCGCTTATCAAGGGCTAACAAGCCCTAGCCAAATTGTGTGTAATACATCAGTATGCGTTGGGATCAAACGATAATTATTCGTGATCAAACGAGCTGGACAAATTCCGATTGAATTTGTTTTCATGGTGGCTGTGGTGGAGGGGCTAACAGGTCATCGGTAAATGTTATTGTTCGGAAAATGGAATAGTGAAAAAAAATAAACACATTTCATTCAGAACTTTGTTGCGCCTGTTTTATAACCAGTGTGAACTAGTTGTGTGCCTCCAGATTTTTTTTTTTGTCTCAGGTGGAGCGGGATGGCCCCCTACAGCGTTCCTAGAATTACACTCTAAAAGCCCACAGTGTTCCTAGAATTGCACTCTAAAAGCCCCTCCCATACAACTGACCTGTGCTTCCCAGCAGACACCTCACATTTGAACTCTGTTGAGATTCTATGTAAGTTTGTCGGCTGTACGTACAAATTCAGAGAATATACATGTATTAGGGAATTGAGAAGTTCTCGAAATAAATTTGCAAGCTGAATATTTTTTCGCGACATAAGTGAAGAGTAATTATATACCCTTGAAGAATTCCCTGGAGAATAAGAAAGCTCTAAGCAAAATAATCATTGAATAAATAGCAATGTAATCACAGTAATGTTTATATATGGCATGTTGTATTTCTACCAGATTGTCAGAGCACTAATTCTCTCAATTTTTGGATGTGAGCGATCTCGCTATCGAATTTCCAGAAGAACATTTAAAAAAAAGTTGTATTTAGGTCTATTCCATTTTAAACAAACGAAATACATTGCGTAAAAGAACTTTCCATGCTAAAATATTTGATGGGTAGAGTAGTTTGTGTGGGATTTGATTGTTATTGCATGTATCTATTGCATGCTGAATGGGTAGCTGGGAAAGCAGCCAGGATATTCATTCTGACGGTTGCAAGCCCGTGAAAATACAGAGCAACAGTTACTCCAAGGGAGTAGATAATAGATAAAAATTCTTAAAACTACCGTGGGGGAGAGAGCCGAAAGAGGGTATAGTGTGAAATTTTGGGCCGGAACTAGGGAAGTTCTGCCAGGAACGCAGGATCACCTGTATACAGCTCTCATTGTTGAGACACTAAAATTTTTTAATTACTCGTATCCGGAAGATAAACATTACGAAACTATTTTTATTTATTTATTTATTTACTTATTCCTCGGGGGGTAGTCTATCTCAGAAGATTACGATTAGCATAATTCTATGTTTCAGGAGTGCGCTTTGAACCCACCCCCCAGAGGCGGCTTTTTGGGCGGGCGAACTATACATTGTCCGCAGGTCCACACATTAATTAAAGTATATGTAACACACATGTACGTATATATATATATATATATATATATATATATATATATATATATATATATATATATATATATATATATATATATATATATATATGTGTGTGTGTGTGTATATATATATATATATATATATATATATATATGTATGCTAAATGTAAAATATTTTTGAACCAATGTTTCCAATCCAAATAATAGAGACCCACGGCTCCAACTCGCCAAGGGCTCCATAAGAACAAATTCCGCCTGTGTCACCTTCTACACATCAGTGCCTATGCCCATAGTATATTCTATGATAACAATTGACTGAATGTGCTTTTCAAGTTTCACTTTCTTGGAAAGAGAATGCGTAAGACTCTCTTAGTGTTCCAACGAGACGAGACAGGACTCTTTGAAGCGAGACACGATACAATACGAAACGTTTTGTGAAATGTCTCGTCTCGTCTCGTGTCTCGAAAAATACAAACACAGTTTCTGAATTTGCTTAAAAATTTATTAACTCGGAATAAATTATTTGCCTTCGAAATGTATACCATCTTTTATTATTTCAAATGATCGAAATGATTCAATGTTTCAAATCCTACAAAGAACAGGGAATACCTAAAGCATTTTTTAAAAATGATTCTTACAAACAGCTTTCACTTCCATTTTTCAATTGATTCAAGTTTAATTATTTTGTGATAGTGCTCCAGATTCAAATACAAATGTAAAGCGTTCATCAGTGTTTTAGAAGATTTTATTCCGGGGGCTGGTGGAGATATCTACGTATAAAAATCTTGTTTTAGAAGTACAAGTAGAAGTGGCAATTTTATCAGTAACTAACTATTGTTTCATGGTCTTTCTCGTTCCGAACCAAGACAGAAACGTGTCAGCCTTTCTCGATACTGAGGTTTGAAAAGATGCTGATTTGACAACAAAATTTATCTTTTTTATTGTTTTATGATGTTATTCGAAGCTAAACCATTTTTTAAATGGGAAAGTTACATAGGCCTCCTTATTTGTTGAAGTGGCGCCAGGGGTTCTGAAAAAAGGATATCAGAATAAATGGGGAAATCTTGCCTTTCGACTGTACTGACGGTATTGACAAATGTTCCTATCGAAGTAATTATGGTTCAGTCGAATCTAAGCAGTCGTTGCTGGAAGATTGCAGTCGTGTTGTGTGTTGTGCTACCAAACAAAACTTGGTTAAAAGTTGTAATTTTAACCACTTGGTATAACAGCTCTTTTTGTGGGCCTCAACCTTTCTGGTGTTGCTACGAGACGAGACAGAACCATTTGATACGAGACGAGACGGGCACATCTTTTCTAGACGAGACGACACAGCCAGAAGTTTCGTCTTGTCTCGTGGCAACACTAGACTCTCTAGATATATCAGTAAATGGAATGACAACGTTCCTCACGTGTTAGCTCTCAGCCTCTTTCTTTCACTGATGTTTGTTTACATAGTAGATGAATATATAGAGAGTAACAAAAGGATGAGATATGCAGATTCTCCTGAAACCACATTAAAATTATAGCAGTATTTGGAGCTTGTTATAAATGGATTTACCGGGGAACTAAAATAATTCTTGGAATTGATCATACAATATTGATATAAAAAAAACATGGAAACAAGTAAAGACAAAGAACTGAAATCGTGAATTTGTTTTCAAAATACAGAAATCTCGAAGGAATATCTGTTTAGCCAACTTTAATTGTAAACGAATTTTGAATAAATTTTCATTCCCTGAATTCTTATAGATAAAAAATAGAAATCTTTCTTTTAGCGTACGAATGAGAGGCTTTAGGAAATTAGGCCAAGATAATTAAAATTATACTGTCCTTTACAAAATTTAAGGGGAATATCATGATCGAAAAAGCATCAGTCAAACTATAAAGGTCAGTGGTAGCTTTTGTCATTTCTTACGACCACTATATGCACCTTATTGCGAAAAATTTATTCGTATTATAAAACCGCTATCGTTCAATAAATGTCAAATTTAATAGATCTTGAGAGATGAAATTGTCATTACCTCTGTCGCATAATATATTCTAGCTTTGGGACCCATGCCATTATATGACTTTCACGATAAGTGACAAGAAGAATATAAATCCCAAGTTCAAAACGTAAGGAAAGAAACCGGCTGTTCGCCCTTCAAATTATGAAAATTGTACCAAGATGGTTGAAATTATGATTTTGTATTTCTTTACGAGAAAGAAGAATAAAAATAAAAATTGGAGCAATTCTAATCATGTATGTATAAGTCCACTATCTTCTTCAAGTTACTAAACTAACTTCAAGTGTTTCAACCATTTTTGACACATATCTCGAAAACTTTTAGTGATATTAGAGGCAAGAATACGTGGTTGATAATGAGCTTTTTAATTATGTCACAATACTTTTGAACTTTACCTTATGAGAAATGGCATATTCCAAAAATAATTCAGTACCACCCTAACCTGAATTTTACCAAAAGATTAGCGAAAGTGATACGGTGTGCGTCGTCCAGGGTTTAATTCCCGGTGTGGCACTCAAACATTGCTGTGTTGACCAAACATCGAGAAAAAAGTTGGGAAACTAAAAGATAGCGGAGTTCAATCTAGACAGCCGGATACGTTGGGTGTAGTTGTGCTGACCACTAACATAAGCCCGCTGCAGACTCAGATCACAAGGGACTGTTGCGCCAGGAGTTTATATATATATATATATATATATATATGTATATATATATATATATATATATATATATATATATATATATATATATATTGGTGTTATTATTTTACCTTACCTCTCAGTAGCGTAAGGACGAATGGGCCTCCCCGCAAAAATGTTAAACGGACCCCCTCTATCCACATCCATGAGTCACGTAAAATTTACAGAGAACAGTTTTGACTTTCTATGTTCTATCTAGTGAGTCGCAACTTGCTCATATGCAAAAAAAATGCACATTATTATTATTATTATTATTATTATTATTATTATTATTATTATTATTATTATATTGTGCTATAGTTTTCGTCTATTCTGCTGTACCAACTTCGAGAGTCTCCGACATCCGACATTTTTAATGAGGTGTAGTCGCCCCACTTTTTGTTGTTTGGTTCGATGCTGGTTTCACTGTCCTTTTCCCACCTTTGAAATACATAAGCACGGCAGATCGCGAAAACTCGACAAGTCGCGCTGTTTCCGAAATGAAGCTCCTAGCCATTTACTCACCCTGATATATCGTCGTCCTTCCCCATTCAAGGCACAAGCACCACACTGACTAATCGAGTGAGATTCTTGTCACGTTTGGCGCGCGGTTGTGTTATGCCTTGTAGCTCTTATCTCTGCACAATGATTTCGTTCAAAAAGTAGCGAGTGGTCATAATGTTTTCGCTGGTCAGCATAAGTTTTGTTGGCATTTACTAAATAATCGCTCAGGTGTTACCGTCTTCACAGCTAAAAATGAGATATAGTTGGAACATCACATAATTTTTAACATCCTAACATTATAAAGTTTAACTTCGAAACTGAAATGGGCCTCTTTCTGTTCTGGGCCTCTTAATGTTGCGCCGCAGGCCCTTTAATTGCGCCGCAGCATTCTCTCTACTCAGAAGGATAGGGACAAATAGAAAAGTCAAAATTCATTCTGTCCATTTTTCAAGCATCATACACTTCAGGAAAAAAAAATCATAATACTGATATGTAAGAAAATATTGGTATTGTTTGTTTTCTGTATACAAAGAACCATTTAGGTTTTTTATCTCATATTCTGGTAATAATCGAAAAAAAAAAAGAAAAGAGCTTCATGTGATAAACGGACGAAAGAAAATTTGTCAACGCAATGCGAATGAAGTTCTCTACAACCTAATTCACGTTTTTCGTACAAAAACTCTATTCCTACCTGCAAAAAGAAAAGATTTCTGTTACCTGTCAATGGTTGAGATTTTGCCCTGCGGCTGGACAACACGGCTTGTAAAAATAGACTCTGACTGACTGCAGGTGCACGAAGAAAAAAAACTGTTGGATTCCTCTCCCCGCCCACTTCAATTGTGGATATCCTGGACACATTTAAACTGAGCGGTACGATCTTTCAGTTCTTCCCAGTAGAGGTACCAGCAGTGATTGCTAAATGAAAAAGTGAGCATCTGGTGGCGAAAAGGCGAAGTGCTAGGACAAGGGGGTGGGCACAGTAACCTTAAGCGACATCAGGTGACAGAAAGTGATAACAAATTTGTTTTAGGATTTAGCGAGAACGATGTCCCTCGGCGAGAACACTATCCGGGAAAAGGGAAGGAGGAAAGAATTGGGGAAGAAAGGAAGCGGCCTGGGACCTACGTACCACCCCAGCATTTGTCTGGTGTGAATGAGAAAAACTCAGGAAAACCTCATTCAGGATGGCTGAGCTGAAAAAGCTTTTAACACTTTTTCGACAAAGTGCCTTCACGGGGAATCGAACCTGGGACCGTTCGCACACAAATTTTTGTCTTTGCGGGTGAAAGAGCAAAAATACTCGAAAAATGAAGAGTGGTGCAGGGACTGGTGAGGTGTATTTTGCTAATTTATCTTCTGATTTTATGCTTTTTAAAAGAGGTGTACAATTTAACACCTCTTTGAAAATATAGCGCCTGGTGTCAATATCAGTAGGATGTGCAGTGTAGTTACGTTGTTGGCACAAAAGGGTTGGATTTCCTACGAGATACGTCATAACATTTTTCCTAAGGTAAACCCTAAGATATTTCTTAGGACTTATAGTGTATAGCAAGACTAAATGCTTCCAACGTGCCTTCAATAACAATCCTTTCATTTAAACCAAAGTCTGTTTGAATGCTATCTTCCCCTTGCTTCTCGTGCAAGTATGGTTTCTATGTAGTATATTATATAAGATTAACAGAAAGAGACGTCAGGGAAATGCCTAAGCTTTGTATATTCTATGGATTCCTATGTTAACTTTACAAGCCCATAATTACCGAACTCATTGCTGGCTGACGCTTTGAATCTATCTGCTTCCTAATTAGGACTGGTTCTTACAGGATATGTGTCGCATTCCGCCATTTCAGATTCAAAGGAGCTAAGTACCCGGCTATTTGAGGCGATCGCAAAGCGTATTTATTGTTCATGCGTACTATTGGAATATGCTGACCATGTATTTAAATGTAGATGGCTAATCATAAACGCGAAAGCAATAAAATCGCTGAGAAAACGTCAGCTCGAGCGTATTTGGTGCGGGTCGGAACAATAGACCGCCTGCTGTTTAAAAGATTTCAAAAGGAAGGAAAAAAAGGAAAGACGTTTTGCCAGGCAAAGGGATTGTAGCAAGAAACAGCTGCTTGGAAGATGGTTTGTGCAGAGTATTGGAATTCTGCTATTACACACCTGGACCTGGCAAAAAGACCTGGAAACCCTGACTGGCTCACAGTATGATTTACACATCTGGTGAAAGTAAAATTACTGAATAGCCACTTTGGCCGCGTTCGCTACAGGGGGTAACGCTTTCTTAAATAGCCTAAGACTAAGTGTTTCTTGTAAGGTAAGAGTGTCACATTGCGAGAATTATAAATATATAAGAGATGCACAGTTGAGCAGCCTTTAGGAAAAAGATTTACGGGCAGACCGGGAAGAATGAGATAAAATATTTTAAGTTGTATCTTGGGAAAGTGGGTAATATTAATTGTGGTTTCGCACAGGCTTTGCTTCTGTAGCGAGAAGGCTTCCTGTTTGATGAGTTATAGAGTTAAATAATTATTGGTTTAACATTCGCCTGATGAACTTAAGAAGAATCTAAAATAAGCCTTCAGCATGTCAAATCTTCTGATGAAACTTCTCATAAGTTGTGATAAAAATATAAAACATTCATGACAGTGGCGTAGGCAGAAAACATTATGGGGGCTAAGAATTTACCAATATATACCAAGCATTATGTCACATGACTAGTGTAATATATTATTATTAATAATAATTAATTTTTAATTAAATGTACCTTTCATGTAAATGAGTACATAATTTTGTTTTTAAAAACTATTTTAAATCAGCGGAATGATTTAAATGGCTCGAAATTGATCAGTTTCCACTGTTGTGTAAACAATTTTGCTGACATACAACAAGTTAATATCAGTGGTGCTATTCAGCCGGTTCGCACTCGTTCGATAGAACCAGTTGTTAAAATATTTTGAGTTTGCAGAACCGTTTGTTATACCGAGCCATAAACTCTCTCTCACACACACGCAGCTGGAAGAGAGAGTTTGTTGGATACAATTTTTTCACAGCCAGAAACAAATTACCTATTTTTTAAAAATAAATAAATAAAACATTGCTTTGCTCTGTACATATCAGAGGATTACTAGTGGGGTGGGGAAACGGTAAATTTTATTTTATCTTTGCTTTTAGAAATTCATACAGCTGTAGGGTTAAACTTATGATTTCTCGGAACAAGGTATAAGCGTTTATTCCTAATATATCAAGAATGGGAACTGTCGTTATATGAGTGATGTGCTTAGGGTTATTTATATTTGAAACACATATGTACCATTATCGTCATTCACCAATCCACTGCTGGACGAAGATCTTTCCAAAACATTTCGACAACCATCTATCTTGTATAAGTCCTTCTGAATACATTCGCAGAGCTACATAATATCGTTACACCACCATGTATTAGGATGTTGTATATGTCGCTATTTATCACTTGTGGTATACAGTAAAAAAAATTGGTATCTCTCTCATATATATATACAGGGTGCGGCACGTAAAACCGGCCCGTCGTAATATTCTGGTATACCGGTATTGTGTTTTTGGCAACACTTAAATAATCTACCTTCCTACCAAGAGATGGCGTGTCGAGGTCGGGTCGACTTACGTGACCTGCAGCAGTCACGTGCAGCCGCAGCCAGTGAAACTTGTCGAAACCAGTTGAGAAAAAGGCCTCGTTGTGTTAAGCCGGGTGAGTGTCAGTATGTGATAATGCCGTATTCGATACCCGAGCGTGTTGCCATTGTTGAAGGGTTCATTCTCACTGGATCTTTTGTGAAAACAAAGAATTTGTTTCGGGAGAAATTTCCAGGACGTTCTGTGCCAGCAAAAAGCACCATTCAGGAATTGATTGAAAAATGGCGGTGTACAGGATCGGTTCAAAATGCTCCCAGGAACAGACGACCATCTGTCTGCACACCTGAATTAAAGATGCAGGTGGAGGAGATAATGACAAGAAGTCCTCGAAAGTCAACCAGGAGATTGAGTCAACAGGTTCATGCGAGTGAGAGAAGTTGCAGACGTGTTTCAAGGGGACTGAAGTTAAAACCGTACCGGATAAGTGTTGTGCAAGAACTGAAGGAGCCTGACCTGCAGAAGAGGGTGCATTTCTGTTCATGGCAAAGACTTGTGGCCTCCTCGGTCACCAGACTTGTCCACGTGTGACTTTTACTTATGGAGACTGTTAAAGAGAAGAGTATACGAAACAAATCCACACACAATTGAAGAACTCAAGACCAGGATCCAGGATGTCACCAATAGCATTACAACACAAGAACTGACAAGGGTATATATGAATCTCCTCAATCGTGCTCACATGTGTGTTGAAGTGGGCGGAGGACACTTTCAGCACCTGCTGTGAAGGCTGCTGTGAAGGTGAGTAGTCATATTCAATACATTACATTTCATTTTATGTGTTCACTTTACGGGCCGGTTTTACGTGCCGCACCCTGTATATATTGTCGAAATAATCTGGCTTATTTCTTCTTTCCTCAACAGAGATTGCCTTCAGTTTCCTACTTTGAGAATGGGAAAGACGTAAATAATTACCTGAAATCTTATGTAGGATCACAGTCAGAGTTTGAGGAGTAATTATTATTTAACATTACTGCATAATCTTCGTTTACTATCATATACGAGAAAGGGTAAGAAAATAAGGTTAGAAGACCGATATTTCTGAAATCTTGTCTGTTATAGAGGAATGTTCAGTGTGCGGTAATTCTACTACATGTAGTCGGCAACTATAAGAGTTTCAGGCAAGTCATCTACGTGGAAAACTGGTAATTCGTTTCGAAAATTGGTTTCGCAAAGAAGTCTGCTCGGTTATTTGATTTCTGTGGGCGAAACATGTAACCGAGGCTAAAATTCACCGGCAGCTAGTAGAGGTTTATGGAGAGACTGTAATGTCTCGACAGCATGTCGCAGAATAGTGTGCAAAGTTTACGGCTGATAGAGAAAACGTCACCGACGAGGAGCACAGTTGCCAACCCCGTTATCATCGACCATCCTCCTTATAGCCCACACCTCGCTCCAAGCGACTTTCACCTGTTTTCGCACTTGAAGGAGCACGTAAGAGACCGTCTCTCTCTTCGCTTTAGACGAGGATGTGAAACACTTCGTGAAAACATGGCTGAACACTCAAGGACAGGATTTTTAGCAGAAGGAACTCTTCAAACTCATTCCTCGATGCGATAAAGTGCCTCAACCGATATGGAGACTATATCTAAAAATAACCTAACGTATGTACTATCTGTTAGCTGTATTGGTTGTATGAAACAATATACACACGTTTCACTGCAGGGTTTGTAACCTTACTTTCTGATCACTCCTCGCGTGTATAATCATAACGTCCAGGGTCACAAGTGGAACATACTGCAGTTAAGCAGAATTCATTTTCAGATTAATCAGTAGTAATTAAGATGGACCTTGAGCCTGGTCGACCACCCTGCCTACACCAACGATTGTTTCAGTAAAACGTAGTTTTGCAGGACAAAATTGATAAATCCTTAGGTTGAAATTAAATAAACAAAGTTCTGCGCTATTGACCGATTAAATTAGAAAATAAATTACGTGTAGCAGTAACTGCGCAGTTACAAAACTACTGTGTTTGTTAACGAATACATACTGAAGCTTGTTCCAATACAGTCTTAACTTACATACATCCATGATCAAACATTCTACCTTATATTACACTAACGTTATAGGCTTTTCATTTGAAAAAAAAAAAAAAAATATTCAATTAATTATGATCTGATTTTTTAAAATAGAAAGAGCGATCAACAGAAATGTAAATAATCGGAATCGTGATTGTATACTTCGATATTATCTCTAAGTATCTTTGCTTTTAGTGAACAATGCTATCATTTGATAATTCTGGAGTTACAGTAAAGTGGTCCCATAAAAACACTGAAGAACTAATAAATTAACAAAAGTAAGTTCCTGGTCAGTTTTCTTACTTTTAGAGATATCCCTTGCTTTCTGTCACTGGAACTATTGATTCCTGTTCCGAGAAAATATAACTGGAGCATTTTGCCTATAGCGCAATGTGTAGTAATATCGATCCTCATTTTAGGGTTGGGGGTTCCGCCGTAGAGGGAGATCAAGGTGACGTAGTTTCACTTGGGCTAGATTAGAGCTAGGAGTTAGTCTTGAAACCACGCGGTATCGTAGGTGTGGTGTGTTGATTGAAAAACTTTGTGACTTCTAGTACTTTTATACAGAACTCCATTCACGTTTGTCATCATGAAGACTCAGGTAGGTGACTGTCTTTTAAGTGATGTCTCTATGCAGAACTGCAGTTCTGAATATTTTGTCACATCGCATGACGCGTTAAGTGTGTTTTGTTTATATTCAAAAGCTTGTAAGTGTGAAAGCGAATATTATGTGAAAAAGTACAGAGTTAAAATCCTCATTTAGAAAAAAAATAATGAGGATACGTTGTCTGAATCTTACATCCAATAAATTTGGAGAAAATAAGCTACAGTTATTCAGAAATGAACAAACATGTTTCCAATACGGGTAAATGAAAGAAGAATATTTTATTTTTGAACTATTTTAGATTACTATTATTTTGAGGTTTTCGAATGTTCAGTACAACAGAAAGATATTATATTTTTTTAAAAAAGTCTTATTGATTTTGTCGAACTCCATACACAGTACAGATAGTAACATACAGTTCAAGCACACGATGTTTTTATATTGTATCATAGCAACGAACAAATTCCCAGAAATGGGAAAATTGATGGTAACGGAATAACTACATTTTCTTTTCTATTTCATATATAAAACAGAGCGACATTTACCTGAAGGACACCGTGAAAATTGATCAGTTTAGAGGGAATATTAGCGGTAAACTAAGCATGAAATCCAATTTAATGATTGGCTTTGAAATCTGTAATAATCTAACCTTTGCTGTGATAGACGTGGGTGCCCGAAGAAAATTTTGTAGGGAGAACATCCCCCTACTTGCTATATTACGTTTGTTGTTTCTTATTTGTATTATGAAATTAAGAAATGTAATACCTTTTCGTGAGCCAAAGTGGCCCGGCCCCCCTCTGCCCCCCTTCGGACGCCGTGGTGATAGATCTTCCTAATTGTAAGAATTGGTGATTACAAACAAACAATTTGAACATACCAACTGGTTAGTGAGAATATTATTACATCTCTTTCGGTGCCTATTTGTGTCTGTTTCTGATTTTATATATTTTGGTCATACAGTTTTTTCATCACTAATTTCTTTTAAATACATACTCTATCGTTGTTTTAATTTGGTATATTAAAAGTATGATCGAAATGAACATTCAGAGACAAACATAAACTAGCGAAAATTTAACTTTAAACGAAAGGCGTCATGCTGTCTGCGTGATTGGTCTCCATAACACTGCGGGAATTCCCGTTAGCCAGTCGCGTTAGTCCTTTCTACGTGCTCACACCCATTGACGTAGACGAGATAAGGTCAGTTACTCGGTACTGTTCCAAAATGTAAATGAAATGTAATCTCAAGTTTACATCCCACGATTATGTCCTTCAGACTTAAGCGACATAATGATAAAGCATGATGTATGGTATCCTTCTTTTTCCTCTTTGACCAAAAAAAAAAAAAACTTCCTAAAGATTGAGATTTTAAAAAAGCCATAAATACTTATCGTATAACTTTCATCTATTCATGAGTTCGATACTCTTCATAGTACGGCATTTCGGATTTTGAAGAACTTTAACAGGATTATTTTCTTGTAATTTTTTATTCTTTA